>NC_139454.1:0-600000 GCF_963924565.1 Ascidiella aspersa | reverse complement strand
ATCTTTTTAACTTTTTTAAACTTTGTTAATTTTTGTTTATTTTTAACAATATTTAAGACCTTGTGAATATTTTAGGCATATTTTAAAATATATTTCATTATATATTTAGCTCCCCAATATAAGTTGAATTTTCTTAAAGTTGTAGCAAAAATTGATATGCATAAAATTAAACTGATATAAACAAAAGTTTGGTTTACCATATTTAACAGCGGCATTTGGCCTTTGAACACATAATCCAACAACTTTGACAAGGTTTGGGTGAGAGAACTGCGACAATATAACCGCCTCTTCAAGAACATGCCTGAAATAAGAAAATATATATAATAATGTTGAAAATAATTAAAGAATTGTTTAAAACGTTCAAATGGACAGCAAAATAATCTAGCAAAGCTAGCAATTCAGGTCAGACACATTAACCAGATCTTAAAAAGATATATATATATTTCGCCAACTAAGGCATCGTCAGTATATCTTAATTCGAATGAATCTTCGAATTAAGATATACTGACGATGCCTTAGTTGGCGAAATATATATATATCTTTTTAAGATCTGGTTAATGTGTCTGACCTGAATTGCTAGCTTTGCTAGATTATTTTGCTGTTACTGATCAGGAATTAAGGTCGACATTTATCTTGCAAGGGTCAAGGTGATTTCTATTATTCACATATTCAGTGCAACAACGTTCAAATGGTACATACTTCTTTATGTGCATTGATATTCTACGTCTAACTACAACCTCCAGCTATTATGCTCTAAAGTTTAATATCACTATAAATATTAAAATTATGATTAAAAATTGCTCTAAAATTAAGAAAATTGTAGAAGAAATAATAAAATATGGTTCATATTAGTTAAATTCAATTTGAGTTATGTTATTTGTCTTACGTTTTGACCAATTACAAAAAGTTAAGTAATGAGAAAAAAGTTCATTAATGAAGTATAGCAATAGGTCGTCAAACACTTTGATGTTATAGTTATGCTTGCTATTTAGATCCCGTCAGAAAAAAAGGTTGACAAACATTAACTTAAAAAAAAAATTAAATTATGCCTGTATTTGATGAGGAAGCATCTGTCCAAGTTTTGTTGCGAATGATCTGAATCTGCCGATCCACATTGAGCTGAAATCAGCTCGTCAACGTCCACTGTTGCCACTTCTACAGCAACTTGGTATTCATTTTGTATAGCTCGGTAAACAGTCTTGTGCTTAGTGTCGTACAACACATCCTCAATCTGAATAAAATGGAATAAATCGTTCATCAACAGGAAAAAATATTTTAAAGAATTAAAGAAACAGCTTCAAAAAAGTGTGTGAATTTATAAATCTTTAAAAAACAAACATTTAAAGGCTGGAGAATAGAATAAGCTATTTAGGGTTGGGAGTTTCGAAAAGTTGAAAATTTGAAATATCAAACTAAAAATTAATATAAATTCACATATAAGATTATTTTTTATTATGTATGTACTTATATATAGGTATAAACTGCTGTTACTTTCATATAATAAGCATCTAATTTAAACCAAAGCAATTTAATCTTCTGTACAAACCAATTTATTATTAGATATAAATTAGATGTATTATCAAATAAGGAATAAATCTAGTACTACCAAAACTTGGTTCTGCTTTTGCCAATTAATAAAAAGTGGAGTAGAACAGCTCAAAAACAATTCTTAGATGTGTGAAACATTGCTTACTTTCATTTCTTTCAACTGCTTGCATCCCCACATGTAATAGAAGAAGTTGTAGACGTTCACCGTTGCAATGAGGTCATCAAGCAAGTAGGAAAAGTTTGTACGAGCCGAAATACCATTATCTATGACCGTCGATAAGTTGGCTTCTGGATGTAAAGCTTTCTCGGAGAAAGAAACTAGATGTGCGAGTTTCCTCGGCAAGTAGTCGTTCGAAGAAAACGGGTCTTTTCCTTCCTCAAACTTTTCGATGTCAAATCTTTCGCTGGAGAAAAATCCATGTTGTTGTGTTGGATCGGAAATGATCGCCTTCGCACTGACAGGCTTTTGTTGGCTCGAGAAAATTAAGAAACTTAAACATAGGATTCCAGCCGTGGCAAGAGAAACTAATACTCCCTTGTAAAGAGCCTTTTTACGGGCAGTGATATCCCAATACATCTAAAAAATAATTTTATAGTTAAGTAAAGTTTATCTTTTTAACACCAAAACCGTAAGCAGATATATTCCTAACCAAGTTTAAACAAAGGTAATATTCCAAATTAAAAAAGCAAGCTAAAAAACAAATATATGCCTAAATTTTCTGACATATTAAACAACTACCAACAAAATTTTTAAGCAGTTGTTATATTTTCATTTAACGATTTATAAAAACAAGAAGTTGCAATAGTTTTAAAAGCTCCTTAGATTTAACATAAATGTAAATTCTCGCAAACATTGAAAAACGTAAATCTTAAATAAACACCTAAAACATGTCAATTTAACATCACTCAGGAAAGTCATTATTGGAGCAAGTCAACTGGAAATTAAATTATTGAGATAAAAACAAAATGTTAAAATATTTAACTCAACTTAAAATAGCAACACACTGGCAAACTGTTTCAATTCCAAAAATTAAGATAAACAACCTAATTTTAGAAAACAAAGTAAAAACAATTCTATTAACTTAAGTAATTTTACACAATAACGTCCAATCAAGTAATTCTGCCCAACAGACTTTAGTCAAGTCATTACTAACAATAACTTAAGTCCACTTAATTCATTTATTTGAAGTAATTATTGTGTCGCTATCAACAAAATTATCTCCTTGACTGAAGTTGATACGTCACAGCTTGCATTGTCTCGTTTACGCATCGCTGCGCACGAAACGCAGTCATCCATAACGTCTTTTTGCCGGCGTTTTTTTCTTGTGTTTTACATTTTTAATTTTATGACAAACAAAAAGGTTCTCTAATGAAAAAAAACAACTAAAAATTAACATTGCAAAGTGAACACGAAATAAAAAACGTTTGCATTTGAAAAGATATTTATGACCGACACGGTAAATCCCCCTAATTAAAACCACATTGTTTTAAAATCTTGGCATTTTAGATTTAACAGAAAACGAAAAGCTACCAAAACATGTTTATTTTGTCGTTATACTAAGAGGCTGGAAATATTTAGATGGGTAGTCTTTATAAAAGCAACGTTGTTAACCTATTTGCATATTGACACATATAAAATAAACGAGGACAATAAAACGTTTTGTCCTGTAATAATATTAGCAGTTATGGCTACCGTTTTGACCTATAAAAAGTTCAGTTCCTCAAATTCTTTCCAAAATGGTTGATTTTGTTTTGAATAAAATGTATTTATTTAACTTTTAATTTAAAATTAAGTTTAAAAAAAAAAAAGTTGAACATGAGATTGTGGTCTTAGTTTTGTTTTTAATATTCATGTATTTTAAAGGTGTATTATGTTTACAGGTGGTTTATTTCTTTGTCATTTCTTTTTATGAATTTGGACTTTAATGGTTTTGTTGTAAATAGTTCCTAAAAATGGACACAGAAGAACAGGAAATAAGGGCTGCTTTACGAGAAAAATATTTACAAACATTGCTGTATGCAATAGGTAAGTACCCTGTCCATTTGCTTTCCTATATTTTGAAATTTGAAGTAAGAATGTTTGGCACTGATCTAGAATCCTACCATATTTTTCTCTGGGCGTTTTATATTGCTAACACTATTTGGGTTTGAGTAGGTCAAGCAGTATTATTCTATTTAATTCTTCCTTACAAATTCACCTTTCACAACTCATTTTAAAAAAGTGGTAGGCTTCTAAAAAAGCACACAAGCTTGTTTAAAAATATCCACTTTGTTTATTATATGGTGTAAAACTGGGCCAATTAATTCAGTGAATATTTGTTATGTTTTGTGAAATTAAAGAATGTACTGTTAATACAACTATAATCGTCTTTTACTCCGTTTTCAATTTTAAGCTCCTTACTTTTAAATACCTTTTCAGTTTAATTGGCATTGTTGCTTTTTATTACCACAAAAATAAATACTATGTGAGTTGGTTTTCAAGAGGCATGTCAATCAAGATTGATTGACTAATTTCAGATAAACCTGTAACATTCCTACTTCATGAAAATACAACTGTTAGTGGAATATTAACAGCAATTGACAGCGATCAACTACAAATACTGGTTTCTAATTTAAAAACTCCAAGCGGTTTGCAAAAAGAAGCAATTTTACGGACCTCCGATGTTATTTCTTTTTCATTTGATGTTGAAACTAAATCTGAAGTCTCTGAACTGAATCCTAAAGGATGAAAGTAGGTTTTATAATATTATATACTTCAACTATTAAATATATTTGACATATTTGTAATATTTGTTTATAAACTTATATGTAAGATAGGGAATGTTTAGATTTTTTCTCTATTTCAAGAAAAAAACATATACAGTTGCTGTAATTTAGGGGGTCATACCTGGACCGTCGCTCTACCAACTAAGCTAAACAATTCTCCAAAAATCTCACTTATTTTTTAAAGTGGCCTCAGCACTATCATAGATTTGACTCAACAAAATTCCCAGCAACGATAAATAATGTTTGCAAGTATTTTATTAGTTTTGCACCACAAAAGGCGGGATGTCGAATTCATGGTCAAAAGAAAGTAAGGGAAGATATTTGGATCAATATGGTGTAAGACAAGTTGCTCCTCAGACGAATGGAAAAAGAAACTTTGCAGAGCATTTAAAATAACTGAGTATACATTGAACCGTTTGTTAGTATTACATTCAACTATGTTTTACTTTTTGTACTGCTTTTTAAAGGAAATGCAATGTTTTTTTGGAAAAAGGAAAGTTTACTGTAAAGAATTAAATTTTAAAGCATTTCTACCCGTTTAAAAATATTAAATAAAAATAGCAGCATCCATTTTCCTTAAATCCTGGGATAAATTCATGTTCTTAGTGGTATGTATGCTTGCCAATCTGTGGTGAATTGCTTCCACTTTTGCTGCTCTGTGAACTGTTTGATCCCTTTGAACTCTTGCTGCTCTTCGAACTCTTGCTCTTTGAACTCTTGCTCTTTGAACTCTTGCTCTTTGAACTTTTGCTCTTTGAACTCTTGCTCTTTGAACTCTTGCTCTTTGAGCTTTTGCTGGAATCATCAGAAGAAGAATCTTTTGAGGTTTTGCTGTTCGAACTGCTGGAGCTGCCACCGTTAGAATTGCTCGAGCTGTCGCTGCTGTCATCAGAAGAACTTCCCTTGCCTGGACTTTTCGGTGATTGTACTTCGACCTCACATTCTGCAAAACGACATCACAACTTAAATGCAACAATCTACTTGGTACATTCAAAGTGTGGACCTACAAGGCAGGTCACTATTACCGTAACCTTTAAAACATTAGTAGCCGACTTTATTCTGAATATATTTGTTGAAAGAGTCAATTTTATTATTCGTAAACCCTGTATTTTGGGCTAAAAAGTCCGACCGACTACTCAAAATAAGCTTGGGTAAGAGTTTGTTTTGAAGCATAAATAGGAAGCTTTTTTACCTTCAAGTGATTCATTACTATTTTTAAATAAAATTTAACCTTTGAAGTTACGTCATAGAATCTAAACCGAAGCCATGGCCGTAACCTACATTTGCCGCTTTGCTATCGGATCGTTACAGAGTACCGATGCTACGGCCTGGTTAGGAAGTGAGACTCGATATTATCGCACCTCCTAGATGGAAATATCTACATTATATTCCGATAGTATTTTTCGGCAAAAAGTGTCGCGTTTTGATACCAAAAAAGTCATTAGTAAGCTCAAACAAGCAAAATAACTGGAATTGGAACATTTAACGTTAATTTTTGCAAAAAAGATGAAGTTGGAAAATATTATTGATAGATTTTAATTGCGTGTGTACGCAATGCACATCTTTATTGAAGCTTGATAATAAATTGAAAGGCCAAAAAGTGAGTAATTGACATTATCTTGATTAGGCGTTTCGGTACGAACTTGAATGACCATTAGTTAATGTTAATTGCTTATTATCGCAAACCATGGCTAAAATCCCTATATACGTTTGGTATCGGGCGAGTTCCGCTACAATCACCAGGTTTACGCTTTGGTCCGATATTATCGTTCATTGTCCATATATCAGTTTGCTGTTGACTTACGTCTAATGTCGACTCTGTTGCCGCACGAGTAATGCGATCCTAGGGTCGGAGTGAGGACGTTCTGCTGGCACTTGGCACCAGGGGGCGCATATGAGTCGCAGTATCTTCTTAAACATTCCGACCAATCTTGCCAGTCGTCGTACTGACAACCTGAAACACAGCACAATTCAAAACCTTGGTTTAAAAGTTATACTTAAATAGTGCAACTCAAACACAATGTATATTCTGTGGTCAGCTCAATTGGTAGAGCGACGGTCCCGGACCTCACTGCAGGCTAGTTTTACGAACAGGATGCAGCAGACAACAGTGCTATGGTTGTTTCTCGACTTGCTCCCCTCTGAGCCTGTGAAGCTCAGTTGGTAGAGCGACGGTCCCGGTATGATTGAGGTCGTGAGTTCGAACCTCACCACATGCTAGTTGTTTTTCTAGCCTGGCCTTGCACTATATTCCTAATCAGACATACTGATTTCGGTAAGCATTTACGAAATCTTGTGTTAAAAAGTGGAGATGCTAACTTTAAATCATATACCGCTTGTGGTATTAATTGCGGTGCAAGTTCCAAAGATCTCGAGTTCAGATCCGACCCGACCCAATTTGCCCCCTCACGATATATTGTCAGCATAAAGTTACATCAGGTGGAGGTGGTAAATAACTCTGCATAAAAGCAAGGCTGGCTTCATGGGCGTATCAGGATTTTGTTTTTTGGACGGGGGATGAATATTTGTGCGTCACAAGTTTTAAATTAAAGATTTGTAAGGATTCGCATTACTCGTTTAAACGGCATTTATAGTTTAATCTAATTAAATAAATAAAAAACTGCGCTTTGTAGAGATTATGAGGTTACACGAAAACATGATATAGTATGTATAGCGCCATTTGGCTTTAGACAACCCATGAAATGCTGAACCCAGACGCTAACTCGCACCCGAAGCCAAATATTCTTAGCCAAAACACCCCTGGACGTAAATGTGGTAGAATTCTAGACCAGCAGTAGAAATAAACCTTTATAACAAAAATATTTTTAAATTACTTACGAATTGCTGGCCAAGCAAGGGAATTCCCCACAAAGTAGACTACCAGGAGGGCGGCGATAGAGAGTCGAGACATCTTGTTTTTTTTAGAAACCTTGAACCTTTGCAGATGAAACTGGAAGAAAAGTGTGATTTGTTCCATCCCAGTTCCGCCTTTTTATACTTTGCGCTGTAGGTGCTGGTTGAACTTGATCCCAAATTACGACCTAATTGTCGGTTTATAATTCACAATCGTGAGCAATTAAAAGCGAATCCAAAATGTCGTGATTGGAATTGTGTAGCTAAACTGCGAATTAAGCTCGTAATTATGACGTTGTTTTCTCTATTATGACGTCGTCTCTCGTTGTTTATGTTTAAATGGTTCGGTTTCGCGAAACGCGTAAATGTTTGGCGAAGTTTGGGTTTATTGTGCGCAATTAAAGCAGCTTTGAAGTTTAATTGCCAGTAGACGTAACTGGAATGTAGCGGATAAAGTTAAAAAGTGGATGTCTGGCATGATATTCCGGGCTATAGAGTCAAGTTATACAGATATAAAAGTTATATGTTATTTGGTTTTGTGCAAATTTGCAACTCAAGTCGTATCATTTATTTTGCCGGTGATTTAATTTTTACCCTTTGATATAATAATCTAGACCCTAAACTTTCAACTTGTACATTAAATAAGCAAACTAGACGAAATCGAAGCGTTTTAAGGTATTTTTGAATATTAGGCTAAAATTTGTCTCATTAATTAAGTTAACTCTAGTTTTTAAACCTACTATTGTGGGTTATTTTTGGTAAATTTTCGCTGTAAGGTAGAATCACTACATTATACTGCAAATCATGACTGATATTCCAATACTGCCTTGGTATCAAATCGGCACCGATAGCAAGTATCGGACGAGTGCCGATATTATCAGACACTTCTACTCGGGTCCATAATATATTTAAAATAGCGGTAATATTGGAAGTAGATGACTGACATCTGCTAAAACTTACAAGCGTTTATTGTGGAGCATTTGTTTTTAATACTTCTTGTATTAAAATATTCACAACCTAACGATCTTAAAACAGGATTTGTAGCCATTGCATCTCTTCTAAATCTTTGCATCGGCGAAATGCAAATTAAAAGATGGCTTTAGTCAACAGTAATACGATGGTTTGGTGTATTTTGTGGTTTTATTTGCATAAAATTGTTTTTCTCAGGCGTAATTTTACAATACAAGTCGGAAGACCTATTGAATACGCCGATGTTATTTCCGCCTATACTTGCACAGATTGAAAGCGCATATGCCGGTTTAAATACTTTGAATTATTCGCTAGAAATGCCAGGTAGACCCAGTTTTAAACAGAGGAACAACAATTATTTAGACTTCAACGTTTTAAATCAAGTTATACCAATGAGAAAACTGTTAAAAATATGCCAGATATGATATCACTAGCTATCAACCAGAAAATCGACTATATAAACTAAAAAACAAAGCAAATTTATTTAAATAAAACGTCACTCCTGTTTATAAATTTGATGCTGTTGTAGCACATTTTGCTGATAATTCATTGATTCATCTATTTTTGGATTCGTTGTTTTTAGACAAAAATCTTGTTTTGCTTTGCTGGCCCCACATTTAAAGTCATTGTTTTGGGTCATCGATGCTTGATGGTTGCATGCGGTCAGCGTATTCTGATTAATTTTCCGTACTGTAATTCAAGTTAGGCGTGGCTTCCATATACGTAATGTATGAGGCTTTCATCTTAATTGTAAGTTGTCGCAATACACAATACGATCACGCACTGGCTTAATTATACTGCCTTGGTGGAGTTGTTACGAACTGATTTCTCCGAGATTACAAGCTTTGGCAAATTGATCTGCTTAATTAGCGACTCACTACAAGGTTGTAATCACGATCGTTTGACTTGATTTTCAATCCGTCCCACAATAACATAAGTTTTTTTTAACATTGTGAAGTCAATGCTTACGCTTAAACGTATTGATTTTTTTATGTGAAATAAACATGTTTGTTTAATTGAAACCATTGATACATAGACCTGGGCTAAATAACCGTATTTTTACTATTATTTTCTGCAATATAATATAATGCTACTGGAAATCAAATTTTAAATATTCCTTCAAAATGCAAACAAAAAGATATTTACTTTTTTCTATTTTTACATTTTCGTGCCTATATCGTAATCAGCGTTTAAAATTCCAGATAGATAGGTTAGCTGTCTACCAACATTTGTTAAGTATATCCAGCAAAAGCTAGCCTCATAATAAAACATAATTAGGTTCAAGTCGTGCACAACTTGCCAAGAACAGCTGGTTTGAGTCTCTATTTAAACTGCCGTCTATGTTGTGCTTTTATAGATACTGATCGTTTTCTCATAGAAGTAAAATAGGCTGTATTTATTGTAAAACATCCTAAAAAAATGTTTTTTTGGTTTAGTAAGTTCTCTACTTAGTTCAATCTCTATCAGTGATGTGCAACCAGAATCGTTTGTTTTTAATCATTCGGATTCAGACAGAATCTTTTATTCGAAAGAAAATTCTGATTAAGTTTAAATTTTTCATTTCTATTCACTGGAAGGTATTCCACAACAACTACTGACTGGATAAATAGTCCTGCATTTATTTTCTCTGCTTTAAAAAAATTAAATGCCGTAAATTATCTAAAAAAATGTTGTAATCACGTTTAGATTGTTGGTGAATATTTAATTTAAATTCAACTTAGAATTAGCTTTAGAACAACAAATCTACGATTGGTTTAACTGACAAATATTTCTTAATGTTTCAGTCAACGTGTTAAGCCAGACATTTGGTAAAGTTAATGTTTTATTGAACAACAGAAAATACAAGAGTTCAGTATTCACAAAGGCACAAGATATGTTCGGATAAAAGTGAGTTAAGTGCGTTAAAATGTGTTGGAAAATGACTCAAAATGAAGTTACAGCACATCTTTTGAATAACGAATTAGGCAAAACTGTTTAAAAACATCTAAAGAATAAAAAATATCGGGACCGGTAATTAAATGTTCTGGTTAAAACACATACAAAAAACTTTAACGGCAAAGGCATAAATATAAATACAATTGTAAATTTGTTTGTGTCATAAATTCATTATTCAAATTATACCACAGCCAGAGCATTTTAAACATAACCTCAGATAATAATCAATCTGATTTTTAAAATAATAGCAATAATGAAAACATTGCGCATACAAGGAAAACAAAAGAGGATGGGACGGTAATAGAAAAACAATTCCCAAGAATTACCTGCGGTTTATATCCAACAGATGCCTTTGCGAGGCGAACTAAAAAAATGTAGGCAAACGAAAATGTTCTCGTAATGATCGTCTTTAACAAGAGAGCCCAAAACATTAAAAAAAATATTGAGAGCCAAAAGTTTTTTTTTGAAAATTACCAAAAAAATATTAAGAACAAAAAATCAACAACAAAATATTAAGAGCTAAAAAAGTTGAAAAAAATTAGCAAAACTATATTGAGAGCCAAAAAAAAAATTAACGCGACAGAAGCTCACAAGCGAAGTAAATGTTATTCATTTGACCCGGTGTCTTCAGTGGTAAGCTCGAATCTCTTCACCATCTTCAGCTTGCTTCTCTCCGTCCAATGACTTTGCTTTGCTCTCTATTATTGACCCATTCTCTCGTTCATCATCGCTCTCACTAAATGCAAGGTGTATGTCAATGTGGCGCACCTAACACAGCTGCATGAGCTGTTTATATATAAATAAAAGCTACACCTAAACGTTAAATGATTTAAACCAAACACAAATAGAAGAAGTTATCATAAGGCAATGATTATACTATCCAGTAGATAACATTGTATAATCAAGATAAATTATGATTTCAAAATAAACAAAACACAGATAAGGACAAGACCTGACGCAACAAGTGGTGCACTCGAGTCAAGATAATTTATATTACAACACTACTATAGACCAAGAAGTGTAAAGTTTACCCGTTGATTACAAATTCTCTCCCCTTGGCTTAATACTATCAGAGGAAAAAACTAAACGGGTTTGCAAACAACAGGCTTAAAAGTCCTACCTCGACGATCGTGACGCAGCTGAGGTAGATTTCCACTCCTCCTCCTGGTTGCTCCTTGCTCCTCCGCTCCTCTTGGACGTAGTAGATCCCACCTCGGTGTCCTTGTCCCTGGAGCTTGCGATCGAACTCGAGTCGTCGATGCTCGTGCTGCGAGGGTGGCTGTCAACGTGTATGACGTCATTAATAAGGTGTGACGTCATTATTATGGTTGATACGTCATTTATAGGGTTGTGACGTTAGTAATAAGGTACGTGACGTCAATACTGGAAGCTGTCAAGTTCTTATTAGAAACGTCTATGACTTCATCAGTTGGGTGGGACGTCATTAATGGGGTTGTGACGTTACATCACATCGGTTTATGACGTTATTAATAAGGTGTATGACGTCAACATTAAAGCATATGAAGTTGTAATTGTTAATAGAAATATCGCTTTGCCGTTGTCCGGACAACTTCGGGCGTAACGTCATTCTTGCTGGTGTGACGCCGTTCTTATTGGCATGACGTCATTGTTCAAAGAATGACGTTGTTAGTTGGATTTGTATTTGCACAAATACTTAATTCATCACACCTGACTATGTGAACCGATTTCCTTATCAAATATATTAATTATATTATTTACGTCGTTAACTTGTGGGCATAACGCGACGTCACCAACGTGTGACGCTATTAGTTAGACTGTGACGTATAAAATGCGTTTACGATTTGTCTTGTTTTGCGGGCGAGCTTGAATAAACGAGTGTAATGGCAAACTACTGAAGGGAGGTTGTTATCCTTTCAAATTCATTAATTTGTGCCTGACATAAATAAAAGAGATCTCACTGATGTATATTGGCCCGCTCGACTCACAAGTCGATGCTGCCATATTGTAAGAAATTATTTTAACTTGTTCTATTATGTGTACTCCTACTAACATAGTTATTTAGCTTCCTAATTCGTAGAATGATCTCATAGATCGACATCTACATAATTTACAAAGCCACCTCGATAAATAGACATCCTTTATGATTGACAGCCCTACTAACATATTTCACCTGTAAATGCTCCCCTCCTGGCTTTCCAGTCTGTACTCCTTCCCTGAATCCACCGGAAGGTCACGAACAACCGGAGTCCTGAACTCACGGGGGTTGCTATAGCGACCAGACTCCGACCTTCCGACCGCGAGTGGAGGGGCGAACCTGGAACAGATCATTGTTACGTCATTACAAATTAGTTACGTTGGCCAGTACGACTCCAGAAGGGCTTGATCACAGAAAACACATTGTGTACATCAATGCTTCAGCTATTTAGCAATTTCGGATCTTTTCAATTGCTGAAAACTATTGAGTTACGCCAGAGACGTTTAGCTACGACCTATTGGGGAAAAATATGCACTCACTTGCGCTCATCATATCCCTAATACTCGCACCGAGCCTGTGTACTCGTTAACCAACACTTGCACTCACTTGCTGGGTTGCGAGTAGTCACTCATCATGTCCCTTATGTCACCCATGGCGAAGGGGTCCAAATAAGGGGGAATAACCTGAGATGGGGTGCTGCCGTTGTATAGGGAATTACCCGAAATCATACGGGGGTCCTGAAGAAAATAAAAAATAAAATAAAGTAAAATTTAAATTACCAGATTAACAATAAGCTAAACTTCAGTCAATGTGGCACATTTCTATAGATCTTAATAAACTTTCTAAATCCATATTTTTATTGTTTACCAACTGTGTAATCTTCCCCGTAAGGAAAAACAGACAGGGCTTCCATAGTTTCAACATTAAATTAAAATAATATTTTTAACCTTGAATGTCACATATTTTTTTTGTGGGGGAAAGCTAAGATCTTAGGAATAAAACTGTTTTGTAAGAGGTATCTTGTACTACCAAGGTTAACGTCTTTCAGTTGTGGGAGGCTACTCATATTAAACATACCCAGCCTCGAACGATAAGTCATTATTTTAAAGTGTTAAATCAGACGCTTAAAACAACTGCATTCTAAAGTTGCCCATTTCTTAATTATTTCAGCTCACCTGCTCCACCAAGCGTCCAGGAGCTTGTCTTGGCGGCCAGGAGAGTGGCACGTGACTTCCAGCAGCCAATCCGCTTCGAGGAGAGACTGAGTATGGGATTGTGAGGTTTGCAAGTCGCACTCCGGAAAGTTCAATGGGAAGGTTGCCTGGTAAAATAAAAAGGGCTTTGAATAATAAAGCGTTTGAAATGCTGATCCAGAAGGAAACAGTGCTGTGGTTGTTGGCCAGTTCGACCGTATAAAAGTAAAAGTAGGAATCATTTTGTTAAGGTTTCGAATATATCTTAACATAATGGATGAAGGTAGTGAGAATATCAAAGATCATACAGAAGTAGGTAGCATTTTGAACGTTTCGAATAACTTTAATATTTTTAACAAAATGTTTCTACCTACTTCTGTGTGGGATTTGATATTCTTACTACGTCTAACTTCAACCTCCAGCCATTATAAGTTAATTTAAAAGTTAATCAAAATATGAATGCCGCAGAGGAACTTTTACCTGGGCTATCCCAGCTATCCTTGGATGGGTCGTAGCATTGAATTGTTCCAAGACACTTCTGTTGAGACCAACTGTAACCTCCAACCTAAAAGAACATAAGGTTAAAAATCACACAAATGTCTTCAGATATAAAAAATGGTTATAATTTTTGAATAATGTCAACGCGTCTAAGTTTTTAGAAAAACGTTTCTATTATATGTGAAAAACATTTGCACCGTCGTATATTGAGATAATATTGGCCATAGTTTTTGAGTTGGAGGTGTTTGAAATCGTGTATTACTTTGATTAAAAACTTATTATTTTCTCGCCAAACTAATTTCTAGCACTGCGTACCATAACCAAGACTAAAAAAGCTGTACAAATTAGTTTTGGTTTTATCGTACACCTCTACTTATTCTGTGAGTCACTGATTAAACTGCTCAACCAAGCACTAAAGGAAAGGTAAAATATTGACAGTAAATGAAGCATAAAACCACTCCAGAGTCGAAACCTCACCACAAACAGTTTCCCGTCGTAATACTCGCATCCTCCCTCACTATGGGGGAGGGGCAAGGGCGCCACTAGTGTCCACTGGTCGGTCATCGCGTTGTAGATCTCAGTTTCTGAAAAGTAAAGAACAATTTCAATTCAAATTGCTGCAAAACGACAAACCTTGTGTTGCATTTCTGCGACCTCTTCAGTTTTACCTTGTTACAATCCAGTTATGCTAAACTTTGGGTAATTTTAGAGAAAAAGTTAGCCAAGGATTAGAGTTAAATTCTTGGTTAAACTTTGTAGACAATTAAAAATCAATGGGCTTACTATCTGACGAAAACCAAAAAATCGACAACAGTTCTGCTATACGAAAAAATATACAAATAAATAGGCATCTTGTATAATCTTGTAAACCAGTGGAGTGTGTACCGTGTATGTCAACCCTCTTGTTGAGCCCAGCGTTCCCTCCGGCCACGAAGATGCTGTCACCGAATGGAACCATTGCGTGCCAACCTCTGGCGAAGTGCATCGGGCTCCTTTCGTGCCAAGTATCGTGTCTGGAACAAATAATCTTGTGGAATAATAACAAGTCACTTTGAAATAACTTTAGTTTGGGTAATTTTTTGCAATTTAAGTCGTAACTTAAGTTCAAGTTTATGGTGGTTTACAAAATAACCTCGTTCAAAGTCAGGATCTTTGCGAAATAACTTAAGTCCAAGTGAAATGACGAATAACTTAAGTCTAAGTTAACCTATTTGCGAATTAACTCAACTTAAATTCAGATGCAGAACATTTTAATTACGAGTGGAGTTAAACGTAAAATATCTTGCATGAAAAAATACCTAAAAGTTAAAGTCATTTGGGATAATAACTGTAGTCAATTCATATTAAAAAAAAGTTCTAAAATACACGAAAAAGGGCAATGGAAATACTCGTCAATATGCAAATAAACTAGTCTTTCTACAGCGTTTTACTTTTATTAAACCGACACGCCGGCATAGCACGTACCTTGGGCTGTAGGCGAGCAGTTGGTTAGTGAACCTTCCTTCTTTAAATCCGCCGCTGATGTAGATGAGGTTTCCATGAACTGATTGCGCGTGATCGCACAATCCTGTCTGCACCGAAGCAACATACCTCCACCTGTCGTCCTCCAGTGAGTAACACTCCATCGAAGACATCCGGCCAGCCGCGTTAACGCCACCTGGAAGCACAAAGGGGTTAGGACCGAGTGAAGGATTGGACCTTGCTGCTTTAACCAAATGCCAAAGTTCTATATGAAACCTTATTTTTAGCGTTTTTGTTGTGCTATTAAAATCCTCCTGAAGAATTATTTGATAATATTATAAATAAATGGTTGGAGGTTGCAGTAAGACGTAATAAAAATATCAAAGCCCATACAGAAGTAGGTAACATTTTGAACGTTTCGAATAACTCTTTATACATTTTCAATCTAAAGAGAAGGCACTGATTGTAAATGTATATATACAGCTGAGGCAGACGTTTGAAAGAAGGAAACAAAGAGTTATTCGAAATGCTCAAAACGATACTACTTCTGTATGGGCTTTGATATTCCAATTATAATTAATATGTTGTTTCTCGTTTATTCGTTGTCTTGCACACGAACCACCAAATTCCTAAGGTTGTTGGTTCGAGTACCGCCTCCACCAACGGTGCAACTTTTATGACCGAATAAATTGCTTTACATTGTGTTTTTATCGATTTCCTACATTTACGCTAATGGTGTTTTTTTTAGCTTTCGGTACAATAAAATAGATAAAAAAATCCGTGGCAAACTCTCTACACAACCACAGTAATATACCTTGATAACTACTCTTAATACCGTGCTATCAGTCATTCAATGAATAGTTTGGATTACTAAATATATTATATGTTGCCTCCAGAAAGACTAATTAAAAAGCAGTTGACCTAAATCAGAAAAAAAAGCTAAAAGGCTTTGTATTGCTTGCACCACAATCCTAATTAAACCAACTGATTTCAGCAATAGCCTTACGAAAGCCTCAGATGTATAGTTTTCCTTATACTGTGGATTCGCAAACAGGTTTCTTTCAGCAAAGTACAAAGTACTGCTAGAGCGACTCACCCAAAGCATAGAGTCTGTTGTCAACCACACTTGTCGTGAATCCAGCTCTCTTGTCGTTCATCGAAGCAATTCGCATCCAAATGTTGAACCTGAACGCAACTTTCGTTATACAACAACTTCAATTCAACATAGAGGATTAATTCAGCATTACCTAACTACCGAATGTCACCATCGCAATAATACCATATTAATGTTAATCTTTGTAAATGGCCGTATTTGTCTAATTCTAAATAGGGTAATCAGGTTGCACTATATAAAGACAAATTGTATTTGATTCTTGACAAGCTTTCACACAACCGTGCTTTATCAGGTCAAAGTGAAAAAAGTAGAATTTATACTTTAACCTAATAAAGCACGGTTGTGCAAAAGTTGCAGAACCTCTGGCCTACATCATGAGAAGTAGGTGAAAGGTTAAAGGTTACCTGGGGTCGTATCTGATGACGGTATTGACAGCGGTGGTTCCCCTCTCATCGAACATGTTCTGTCCCCCCAACACGTAGAGGAAGTTGTTCAGTACGCATGCGCAGTGGCTGCGAAAAAACAACACTTGCGACTATGTTGTAAACTAAACGTTTTGTTTTTCTTCCGTATGACTTGATTTTTTTTATACAGCAAACTTGTATAGGGTCCAGGATTTAAATATCAGCATTTAATCGAGATTGTTTACTTGTGGAGACGACATCAATATAGGCACAATATTACAGTTCTAATCAAACTTGAAATTATTATCGGATTATTCGAGTTTATTATTTGATGAACTTGGCAACGTTTGATCTCCAAAATCAGTGAATTTTAACAAGAACCGTTTCTAAGGGACATTCAATTCTGTGCAATTCACCTGCAAAGTCCTTCATGCATCGGTGGAAGGAACTCGGACTTTGACATGTCGCTGTTAATGGCGAAGAGTTGGTTGGAGACGCGGTCGTGAGGGTCCACGCCCCCTATCACCACCATGCGGCGGTCGTTGGAGCGAACCTAAACACACAAGGTGGCGCTGTTGTAATAATAGAACGAGAATAAATAGCCGTCTTTCCAGCTACGAAGCAAAATGTCAGGCCGTTTCTTTTATTACCTTTCAAAGGTTTATCTTAAACGTGGTATTTAACTGCATCTTCATTAAACTATTTTTGTGAATTACCTTCGTTTGTGAATGTTTTACTTTGTGGCTTAACTATCCAGGTTCAAACCTGCGTTGGTTTGCAAATGAAAGTAAAATATTCACATATTAATTTGGTATCGGACAAATATCGATATCACTAAGTATCGGACGAGTACCGATACTTGCCACTTGACGTTGTACCTGTGTTCTTGACGACTGTAGTATGGGTTGTGAGTGCGGCAGCATGTGGTAGTTGGAAGCTTCCAGCAGGAGGTAGTTGCACTCAAGTCTCATGTACTCGACAAAGTTCACGTACCTCAACAAGTCACGTGGTGGAATCAGCGGGAAGTGGATCTTCTCCATCAATGAACGCACGTGCGCGTATCTGTGACGTCATAAAGGTGTCAGTGGGCGGAAGTTCGTTTTTTTACGAATAAAAAGGGAACTTGTGTGTTTTGATAAGAAAGTGAAACAATATACGTCGGTTCATGAAAATTAGGAATCACAGGAAAAAAAACAATTTTCGGTTAAAGTGTGAAGTAATTAAACAGTGATGACGCAAATGGATTTCTGCTTTAAATGAAGTGGATAATAACAATAAAAAAAATCATTGATTATAGCCAGGGTTACCATCTGCTAAGACCAAAAAATAAGCACGCTTATGATAACTTGGGGCGGATCCAGGATTTTGTTGGGGGCAGGCATCCAAATACTATATTATTAAAAACACTTGTTGTTCTCTGCGCCAAATGAACCTTTAAGCAGCTTAATCGCGCAAAGCTAAAAAAATAGTTTATTTGGTTGAATTGGCGAAACTTCCGTTTGGCCAGGGTACACCAAGCTTGTATAGTAAACAGTATTTGAGGCTTAATAAGTTCTAAAATAAGACAAACTAAGCACACAACTCAAAACTAAGCAAAAATCTTAGAAATAAGCACGGTTTGATAAACCTGATTATAGCTAATGTACAAAAATTGATGGGTTCGCTCATGAAACTAAAACGGGAGAAGAGAATAAGTATAGAAAACAAAATGCAAAAACGAAAGATAAGCAAAAATTTTTATTTCCGATATCATGTTCTCGCAATATTGAACTCGACAAATCTTTTTCTACTTTGGTGAGATTCGAACCCACGTCCTCTGGAATTCGCGTCCATCTTATTGAGAACCAAGTAAACCAAGAATATTTACTGGGATTAGAAGCGATATTAGTATTTTGCATCAGTAACTTTCGAAACTTTGACTGGTTTACGAACATATAAACGGGTATTTCACTGCAAATACAATTAAATCGACTAGTTTCTGGCAAATTTGTAAAAAGTAAAAAAATTGTGGCAGAAAATAAAAAGTTCCATATAGTTTGCGATTTTTAGCAAAAGAACTTTTAACTTTTTTTGCTGAATCGAAAGAAAATGTCCTGCTCTGGTTTTAGCACTTCATAAGTATTTTTGTCTGCAAATGTTTCTTAACTACGGTACATGCTTGCCGCACAACCAACCTGTCAGATTTGTAGAGCAACCATTGTCTACTCGCTTCGAAGAGTTCGAGTTCGGAAACGTTCTTCAGTGAGTAAGAGTCGAGTAGCAACGTCATGTTGTCAACTGTGAGTTTCTACAAAGAAGAAAGTGATAATTCATGTTTAATTTGAAAGTTTGATAATTCAAGTTTAATTTAAAATATTAAAGCGCAGTCAAGTCAAAAATCTTGAAATCTCAAATTAACTTTGCCAGAACAAAGGTTGCCAGAACTTGATTTAAGGTAGATCAGTCCGATAAATAAAACCTAATATGCATACACCTACTTGCACCTTCAGTATAAAAGTTTAAAACGAGAGTCAGGAGTTCAACAATTAAACCCGTGCCCCACAGCTGCTAACCTGTATCTCCTCAGTTTTGACAAGTTCGTTCAGATGTTCAGCGATGAAGCTGTACGATTTATCCTCGACCCCGTTAAGCTGGTAGCTCTCAGCGATGTGGATGATGTCCACGCAGTTGTATACAGATATCTCCGAGATAAGGAACGCCTGCAATGTATGGGCGTAAAAGTTGAGAACAAATATCGCGAATTTGTCAAGGATTTTAAGAAAACTTGAAAACAGTTTAAATAATATCAGATTATTGCAAAAGACAAGTTAAGGATTGGGTAATGTCCATGTAAAAGTTTTAAGAAATAAAAAAACGACGAATGTGAAAATTGTGATACATTTAATTTTAAGTTGAACACCCACAAACCTTGCAGAAGTTAAGTATAGGTTTGAGTTGCATGTGTCCAGCCGCAGAAAGCACACACTTCACATTCTTCATGCTCAGTTGGAGCTCCGAAGTGTAGATGAATCCCAACACGTGACGCAAGCCTTCCGCGTTCACTCCTCGGATCTCAACAACCTGAAACATAATGTTGTTATAGAATATAAACCAACAGTCAACCATTGGTTCTCAACAAGCTGAACATTAGCTGGTTGGAGGTTTGTAAAGACTAAGACTATGGTTAGGGCCGTACATCTGATGTAAGTGCAACTAATGCTAGAACAGCATTGTACGTTTCTTTGTGTCATTAGCTGGGAGAGGTGTACCTAGGTATGCCCGGTCCTTGTCATTTAAACCCGACACTAATACTTGATATTTTAAGTTAAAGTTTCGGCAACGAATCCCATACCATATGACGTCATCACTATGCCTAGTATGACGTCATCACTATGCCTAGTATGACGGCATCACTATGCTTCAAATGACGTCAATACTATGTTTGTGGGGCTAAGACTCTGTATAGGGCCGTAAGCTTAACGCGATTAAATCAATTCGTTGTGTAAAAATAATATTTGCACTTAAAATGTAAACAATCTAAAGAAAATGCAATTTTATACTTATATGTGGTCAAAGGCAGCATCTTATATCAAAATTACCCCCATAAAGTTACCAAATCACCCTGTTAAATAAAACAACCCGAAAATACCATTAAGAAACTTAAAAGAAAAAACAGTTTAGTACGAGGTGAAGAGAAAACATAGATAAATTAACATTTGAACGAACAATTTTAAAATTCACCCGAAATGTGCTAAAATGAATGTATTTCGAAAACTAAATATTTCAGGAATCTTAAAAAGCGCTTTTAATGCTAAAGTTTGAATTTACCTCATGTTCAATTTTGATTCCCTCGTCGCTGTTGAATAGATTCCTGAGGTAAGGACTGCAAGAAGCCAACACGTTCTTGTGCGCGTGGAACGGCTGCTCCTGCGCGACCAGTGTGACGTCACAGAGGATTTTGTCTTGACGTAGGTCATTGAGTCCGTTCAAGATCAAGTTGTTGTGAGTGTTGGACTTGAAGACCTGGAGAGGAATACCCGTATAATGTGTGAAAAGCTTATGAGGTCACCTGTAGCTTTTCTTGGATATATTCAAATTTCAACTTAAATCCTAGATATTTAAATCTTGAAGATTGAGTTAATTTAACAATTTAACAAGATTTTGAGTATAAGCCAAACTAACTTTTAAGTTCTTTTATTAGAACGCTACCTTTTTTAAAAATTGAAATTTTACCAATCTTCGTGAACTGTAACCCGATGAATTAAAAAAATTAAGTTAAATTAACAACGAATCTTTAAAATTAACGTTTAGGTCACATAATAATTCACACATAAATAAAAAAGTAGAAGCTATAGCCTAAGAAAATATCGATGATACCATTTAACCTATTAAGTTAATTATAGACAGTTTATAATAATTAAAAACACAAGGCAATCTATAAACCACTTATATTAAGCCCACTTTTTGTGATTTTACCTGATAGTCCGGCCTTCTGCCAAGCGATCCCGGGACTGTCCCTGAAATACTTCGTTGATGGATCAAGCCAGCCATTGTAGATTTGGATGCAAAAGTCGGCCGAGAGGTTTCTTATTGTTTTTTAATTTAAAGCCACAAATTCTGGAAGAAAATCGCAAAATGTTGTTTATTAGTTAAAACTCGCAAGATTAGTTTCAAATTTAGCCATTTTATGGTTTTCTAACATCTTCGTTTTTTCCTGAATCTATTATATTTGGTTATGAATCGGATGCTTGGTAAGAACACCTTGAATAGTGGCGTAGCATAATAGTTGTATCTCAACTTTTTAAAAGACAAAATCCACTGATGTTAAAATGAAATCTTCAAGCTGTGACAACTAAAACTTACTTTTAAAATTTTCATCACAAAGTCTATATATAGTATCGCCCTTATCCTTTGATTCAATTAAAACTAAAGTTAAATAAAATTTGTGCAACATTTAAATTTGATAACATTGCGCAAAGTGCCGCAGCAGTAGCGTTCACATATTCTTCAAAAAAAGCCAATAAAACCGCTTTCGGCTTAATTCGTTAATTCTACCAAACCTGGTATTTAAATCTTCCAAATTTTGTTAGGTTACTACAACAACACTTTGCAGGTATTTCTAAAAACAGTTAAGAAATGTTCGTTTGGCTAAACTATGTATGCCACAAATACAAAGGTTTAACAAACTTAAAAAATCCACTTATTGCTTGCAAGCAGCTAACCTTAACAAATTGCTTCCCAACCAAGTTATGACGAGTCTGTTACCACGAGAGTTGGTACAAATGGCCCGAGGGCTGCAAGCCACGTAAGTGTGACGCCTTCAGCAGTTGTACAAGTTCTACCACGATATTCGCTACAACAGGATATCACTCAATTGTTTATTACAAGCTTCTCGCTTCCCCGTAATAATTGCCGATCATTTTTATTACAAGGTGTGGCTAGATGGAAAACACCAATGTTTTGTTTTTACCAAATTATAGCATATTTTTCAACTTCAATATGAAAACCTGTAGGCTCACTATTATATTCAGCTTGAAGAGAAATATATTTGTTTATATTAATGAAATATCTTTGAAGTTATTTTAAGTTTATTTATTTCCAACTTCGCAATAAAGCAAGTGACCATTTTAACTTCGCAATAAAGCAAACTTTTTTACATTAATGAATGAAACTCTTTGTATTTTAGGCCAAATACCACAGGTGAACTAATTTCAGCTAAATTATGAACTTGAACATCAAAAAGTAATTATAACTGTTCGATATGAAGCAAAAAAGTGTGTTTTTATAGCCTAACAATGAAATCAAAAAAAACTTCGCTTTAAATTCACGCTATTATATTATAAAGTGCTAAAAAAAACATTCGGTAGCCGTAAATAACTTCTTTTGCGCAAAAATATGTTTTCCGTTAATGATTGTCACTTGGCTATCTATCTAGGTCAAACGCTAGCCACTTTAGGTCTTTTAATAAAACTAATTTTAGGTAAATTATAAACGTTCAATATTTAAATCTATTTTATATATAAAGAAGAAATAAATTAATTTACATTAATTAATATTTTCATACTTTTCTAAAATAATCTTGAGATTGATTTGACCTTAAATTGCGTCATTTCCTAAATCTTAATCTCTGCATAGATTGCTTAAATGCGAAAGTTGCTATTTTTAACACTTTCCGACTTTCCTCGTGTCCTTTACTTTCGAGCTTTACGAATCTTATAAGAGATCTTAGTTTCAATACTTTAGAAGTTGGTAATTTTTTTCTATTTTACGAATAAAATACGAGCAAATACGACAACAAAGTAAAATTTGCAAAGAATAATACATCACAACTAACATACCTAAAAGCACACCTTGGTTTTGTAATTGAAACTAACAAAGTTCGGAAAATTAAATTTGAATTTGTTTGTTTTTTAGCAGTTCATTTTATCCTAAAATTCCATGTAGAAGCCGCAAAAAAACAACTAACGCTGCAAATAACTAACTTTAAGATCGAATAAAACAAAGCTTTATAAAGCTGAAATAAAACGAGATCACTTTTGTTTTTATTTTAGACAGGACGTGGTGGTAAATCAGTTTAACTTGATGTTTTGTTCTAACTTTAAACAGGTTCAACCGATCCGGCCGACGCTATAGGACGCGTAATAACAATAAAGGCCATTTTGGAAAACGTCAGTTTGTCGCGTAAGAAACTGAATACGAAAAGCACTTCTAAATCTTTGTTTATTTATTTTTGTAAAGTTGTGGAATTTCGTTCTTTTTTCCCACGCTTTATATTTAATCGCTGGATGTCGCTGTTGCGCGGATGAATATTTCCACTCATTGTGACGTTTATTGGATTGTTGAGGCGGGAAAGAAATGGTATCCTGGCGCCTTCGCAACCGTGATCGCATTCTGCTGATAAAAAAATTGAAAACAAATTAAACAAAATAAAAAAATCCATTTTAAGTTCCTATAAAACAATACATGAATTTTTTGTTTCTTTTTTTTTATTGTTGTATGAAAGAAATCTCACTATTCCTTATTAAAGCTATGATGGAATTCGAACTTCCGCCCTGGGAATTTGCAACCGCTTCCAAAAAAATATTTTATTGTTGCGTTTTATGTTTTCGGTCGAAATGAAAATGATGTTTATTATTATTTGAGTACAGAAAAAAATAACTACAAAACAAAATTTTTACTCATAATCATTCAAATATTTTTTAGGTGAATAAAAAAACTTAAATACTTTTTCTATTTTAGCTTGAGCAAATTTTAAGCCAATCCTTTTTTTAGGAAGAAAAAAGAAGTTTTTAAATAGAAAAAACAATCCACATGTTATTGCGAGGTCCCCATACACCCCGCTCCCCACTTTTCTCACCGACGAAGCTTTCATGTTCGACAACAAGCTCTTAATATCCTCCATCAGTGGGCGCTGGTGAGCTTCTTTTGCCCAACATCGCTGAAGCATCATCCAAAACCTCTTGGTCGTGTTTCTAAAAAAATAATTATAATGTTTTTGGGGGGGGTTTGCGCTTAGGATTAGATTAAGTGACCATAATTACTTTAGTGATCCAAAGCCTCTTGGTCGTGTTTTTGTGAACATAGAAATTCACAATTTCAAAAGCGAAGCAAGTTTAAACGTCAAAGTTTCGTTTCTATGAACTTTTCTCAGGGACTAAATTGGTCAGAAATTTTTTACGTTGTGGTGTGGGTGTGTTTTTTCTGACTTTATTAAGTTTTTACTCAATCTAGTATTGTGCTACTTTATACAAAATGTGCTTCGTTTAAAGTTTAGTGATCATGATTCGTTTTTCGTGATTGTGATTAGTTTTCATGATCATGATTAAATTTCGCGATCATTATAAGGTTTAATGATCATGATAGGTTTTAAGGAGATCATAACATAATTTTAGTGATCATAATAAAGATTTTCGTGATCCCTTTCACCTGGTCACGGGCAACACCGAACTCCCGGTCTCCAGCTGCCGTTCTACATAATCGGTAACCATGGTTTCACTGACGTCATCGAAAGGTGTGCCACCTAGCGAGAGAACTTCCCAGACCAGAATTCCGTACGACCATCTGAAATATATGAAAACACGCACTTTCAAGTTATATGACTTTTATCATGAACAAAATGTAAATCATTTCTAGGTTAGTTGTGATGTTTGAAAATTAACGTTATGGGTGATTTTAAAATGACTAAAACCTACAGACAATTATTTTTTTAATTTTTAAGTTAACCCACCGATTAAGTTTAAAATTTAAAAATTATTTAAAAAAAACAATTATTAAAAATAATTCTCAAAATTCTAATAATTATTTTGTTTTATTTTTCATTTTATTTTCACACGTAAACTTACACGTCAGCCTTGTTTGAGTAAGGTTGCTTAGCGGCAACTTCAGGTGCGAGCCATCTCTTACTTTTCTGCATAAAACGTCGATTTTATTCGTAAATGCGACCAGGTCAGGAGTAAAGCCGATACAAATATTAATCCCAATCCAACAGGATTTAAAATTAAAACCCGAATATCCTTCGACAAATGTTGCTTTAAGTGAAAAAATTAAATCTTAAAGTTATCTTCGCAGAATGCTCAATGTTTTCAAAGGGTTATTTTAAGATCACCCATTCTTTTCCTTTTTTATCTTTGTAATCCATTAATTTTGGCTCCACTGGTAAAATAAGTAGACAAGGGTTTTTGTCAAAAGTCTGGACATAAATGACAATTATCTTCAGTAAAAAGACACCAGTAAAAAATAACGCAATCCACAACTCTCTGGCCCAACAAATATTTACCAGTTGCTATCAATCAATTTAATTTAAACAGACTAAAGATGGCGTCCAAAGCACCCACCAGTTTGTACCGCTGCGAGGTCTCACTGCAGCATTCGGTCAGTTTGGCGGTCAGCGAATCAGTGATGCGCACGTGACCTGCGCACAAGCATGCGTGGAGCACGTCGTTGTCATGGAGATAGGAAAGGCCCTCGGCTATGTCTACGAAAAAACGAAGTGATTCTTGCGATTTACTTTAAAAAGTGGACAGAATTTAAATAATGTTTTTCTCGAGGCTTATGAAATAGTTACGGAATTATTGCTTTTTGGTCTTTTAAAGAAAAAAGTTCACACACCATTTAGTTTTGTACAAAATTACTGAATATACTTTTTTTTATTAAATGTTTCGACATTTAGATAACCTATTAAAATCTTCATCATGGCAATATTATTGCAACTATATACATTTTTCGCCCAGTTGATCCTGATAAGGATTTCCTGTATAGGTCATCGAAACGTCGACATTTATTAATATAAATATTGGCGGAAGAACAATTTTACAATTGATGCGTAGCCTATGTGTAATACTGTGTATGCAGTTTAATTAAACACCTTTTATGTTAGAAGGTTAAAGAAGACTTACCGATAACAAAGTTGAGCAGTTGTGACCCTGATAAACTTGAAATAACCGCGGAATGTTCGAGCATTCTGCTGCTGATTAAAACCTTTCTGAGACTTCGAGATGGAACGAACTCGTTCACGATGTAAAGACATTCTGTGGTTGAAAGGAGGGTTAGCGAAATGTCGAAATTAACACCCGTAGCAAACTGAAATCGTGTTGTATTTTGCTACTGGAAAAATTGTCTAACAAAGTGGGTAAATAATATTCAAAAACAGCTCCTCTGGTAATGTTTACTGTTAACCGCCTTCATAGCTTCAGGACTTGGAAAGGTTGCCAAAACGTTGGTTAAGAATTACAATTACAAGATAAGCTACTTTTTGATTACTATTGCTATGCCCGCATTTGTATCATTTTGTCAGTTAATACGGAAAATAAACATTTACATCGGAAATATTTTTTCAACTGATGACGATACAAGTTCGTATTAAAACGTCGTTATCAAGATGAGGTCAATATACTCGACCTCTTTGGCTTTGACATTCACTATCAAGTTACATTCCGGTGCATAGTGATGTACCCAACTACATTAGATTGTATTGCTTGGAATCAATCAGCTCACCTCTGCGGACACACGATCCGTAAAACTTGACGATGTTTGGGTTCCGGCAGGTGGCGTAGTGGAGCACCTGGTTCATGGCTGAGACGTCGTCAGACATGGCCTGCTTATCAGGGTATTTACCTAAAGCAAGAATCAAGCTCAGCAAACAAGAACAATGTTGGAAGCTTTAAATCAGTGGTTCTGCGACGTTTTCAGCCAGTGGTAAACTAAAATCAACATGAATCCACGCCACACTTACTGTAAACTTTATAATTTAACAATTACCCTTACACGGAAATGTATTAAGTAAACACCATATTGGTGTCTGTTATTTAATGGAATGTATACTTCCAAGCCTCACATGAGAGCCTACATTACAGTTGTCATACTTTCAGAGTTTTCAGAACATGCCAGGAATTCTAACGTTCCATTTTGTGTCTGTTAAAAACATTTTACCTCAAGCATTCCAATTAGGTAGAAAGTTAGAATGAGACGGTTGGTGTTTATTAGATACAAGCTAAATGAACACAAATAGTACATTATTACCCAACAGGTGATTATTTAATCTGTCATGGTTGTATCTTGGATTTCGCTTTTTTAGGAAATGGAAACCCTGGCCTACATACTTATTTGTAACACTAAATATACTAAAATAAATAAACAAAAAATATATTATTTTTAAGGTCTGCCACAATTTTAAACATCATTTACCGGAATAAAATTTAAAATGTCGGGCAACTTTGTCGTTTTTACTCACCTGTAATTATTTTGACGAAGCAAGGTCGGGGGTTCCCCAGATTGACCTCCCCAACCCCACATTTTCTGAACTCGTGCTCGCTCAACCAATTCTCAACTCGGATCTGATCGAAGCTCAGTGAGTGCTGGAATATGAGTAGATTCACACTACGAGTTATTATTAAAAAAAAACTACTTTGTACTCAATTTATTATATTTTTTTAAGCAATTGGCTGAATTATCTAAAAAGGTTTTAACTTTTTTTTAAAATTACAGTTAATATAAAAAATATAATTTAAATACTTTTTTGTGTCTTCTTAATGCAATTACCTTGTTTAAAAAAACGAGTTCATTTTATTCACAAAATATTTATATCTATAAACGATTTAATTTGTTAAAACTACTATTTAACCATGAACTGCCCCTTACCTCCATGACAACGTTGTTCCATTCCTGCAGATGGGTGGGGGTGTCAGACCCATAGGGGACAATACTTGGGGGGTCTTCCTTCTTAACCTGGGTCTTTGGTTCTGGGGCAAAAAGTTGTGTAATAAAGGTATATAATATGTAAGTTTGTAAATTGCCAAGTAGTTTCTTTAAATCAACTAAAAGTAAAAACAGGATCAGGCTGGTCCTACCGAACTCTTTTGTTGAAAAGTTGTTGATTGCATTTTAGTGAAATAAAAACTTTGTTTACTGGATTAAGTAATTTGTCGTCCGTTTATACATTTGCAATAAAACTGTCTAATTAGAACCGAGTTGGCTAACTTTCTTAAAAAATGGTGTAAGACTTAGGTCTTCATAAAACAACCATTTTGACCCACAGTTACCCCACATTCATCCACTTTTGACCCAGAGTTACCCCACTTTCACCCACAGTTACCCCAGTTTTACCACTTTTGACCCACAGTTACCCCAGTTTCACCCAATTATGACCCACAGTTACCCCACTTTCACCCACTTTTGACCCACAGTTACCCCACTTTCACCCACAGTTACCTCAGTTTTACCCCCTTTTGATCCACACTTACCCCACTTTCACCCACTTTTGACCCACAGTAACTTCAGTTTACCCACTTTTGACCCACAGTAACCTCAGTTTCACCACTTATGACCCACAGTTACCCCACATTCACCCATCTTTGACCCACAGTTACCGAAGTTTCACCCACTTTTGATCCACAGTAACCCCACTTTCACCCACTTTTGACCCACAGTAACCTCAGTTTCGCCACTTTTGACCCACAGTTACCCCACATTCACCCACTTTTAACAGAGTGCAGAGGGGCGATGTGCGGGACTTCATCATCCACAGTTGGAGCTTTTATCATGTGACCGATCCTCTCTATGGAGGAGGACAGAATCTTCCCACTTCCCTCCACAGGAGTCCTCAGGGAGCTTCTAAATGACCCAGCGTCCTCCGAGAATGCCGAGTTTGCGAAGTTGAATCCATCGTACTTCTTCCCGAACGACTGGTTCATCTGCCAACATACAAGTTTGTTAACACTGGAAGTAATAGCTGGTTCGAAACTTCCCAGCTAGAATAAGACATTTACTTATCACCAGTGTTTTAAAAATGTTGAAGTAACTAAAGTCTAATTTAACTTAAGTCCAAGTCAAGCCATTTGTAAAATATCCAAGTTCAAGTGAAGTCATATATCAAGTCAATTATAAGTCAAACACACATACAAACACACAAACACACATACAAACACACAAACACACACACAAGCATACAAACACACACGCACACAAACACACACACAAACACACAAGAATACAAACACACACACACACTCACCACGTAAGGTTGCCTGTGCTGAGCGCTCATTGCTTTGTACTTCCTCAGTTGGATGGCGAGCAGAATGATGACCGGGATGCAAATGATGAAAAGAGCGCAGAAAACCCCGAAAGCTGCCACGAAGCTTCCAGCCTGTGAGGAGCAGTTCGTCGGGTCGCTGGCGTTGGCTGCGGACGAGTAACCAATCCGTTAAAGTACGTTATAAAATATTGGCGCAGTAAAATTTTTCTTAGATGGAACACTGGTTATTGGCATGGATACACATACGCGTGTAATTTACCAGAAGTCCAACTAATGCTTTTAGTGTTAACCGAAACAGTTCTTTGACGAACAGAAAGCGCCTTAGGGTCGGGGTTGTTGGTTCGAATCCCACCTCGCTTTGAATTATTGGATTTTACGTAACGCCTTGATGCCCTATCTACTTTATTATCTCAAGGGTTATGTTTTCAACAACTTCGTTATGACAGGTTTTTAACTTTAAGTTCAAAAAATATTTTGTCCACAGAATGAGAAAAGTCCGATACTTGACATTTTATTCCGATACAGATACTTAAAAAATATCGCGATCCGGTTCGATACCAAATGACGTCATTACTAAGGTCACCAAACAAAATCGACGGAATAGAAACGTTTAAATGGGAGTTTGGGTCACAGCTTGCTTCACTTATGAAGTTTAGTTTCCTTCAGCTGTTTACAAAGTGTTGCTCACAAGCAGTATTACATAAACAATCGACGTTTCGACGTGCTGTACAGAACATCTTCATCAGGATGCTACTGACGTATCGTGCAAGAAAGATTCCTTATAAAGCGACCAATTCTATTTTTTAATAAACCTACCCCTCAAGATATAAATAACTGATTGGATTGCAAAACATGGCTGAAAATCTTATATTCCAAGTACCGGACAAGTACCTATACTGCAACTTAGTATCGTTTTTTGATCCGATCCCTTACTATCGGACAAGTCATTTATATTGTTAGTTTCATCTTACCCGCCTTTCCCTCGTTCGTTGAAACTTGGACATGCAGAATCATGGGTTCGCTGTAGCGATTTGAATCGTTAGCTGCGTCATCGTTCTCAGCTATCACCTTTATGACGTAACAGTAGACAAACGCGATGCGAGTTTAATTCACTTGTGTTGTAAACGTTAAAAAACTAAAGCGTGACAGTCGAAAATATTTTCCAAATATGTTTTAACAAAAGTTTTCCAAATGCCCCATTCTCGGCAGTTTCATTAATGCTTTTACGTCACAACAGGCTAATTACGTCACTCCAGACGTATTACGTCACGACAGCCTGAAAAAGTAGTGCTAATAATACTGCCTTAAAATGTGTTAAAAAATTTTTTTCTCGCGATTCATCAGAAAACGAAAAAAAATGAAAGATACGACAACTGAAAATACGCGCGAACTTACTGTGACGTCATAATCGCTTTTCCCACTTTCCCGAAGCTTCCGCAAGTCGGCCCCAACCACGCCCCTCTTTGTCACGAAAAATTCCCCGTTATTAGGGGTGAGGGTGAACTTGAACTCGGGTTGCTTTATCCCGGGGTAATCCTCGTCGATCACTCGGAGGACGAGCGCTTTGCCTTGTGACGTCACAGTCGATATTTCGCTGCTGTAAGAATCGTCAAGGAAACTGCGAAAAAATAAAAAAAAATATAATAGTTTGCTGCTAACTACGTTTTGTTTTAATAATATAAATAAGTTTAACTTTTTGTTCACTACAGAACAGTCTGGATGAATAATAACCGATTTTCCACCAAAACAACGTTTTTCATATAATATTAGGAAGTTGTAGAACTGCAGACCAACAAAATTTCCCGTTTTTCATTTCAATTATAGAGAAAATTATTTAATTTGCAAAATGCTTCGCACAACAAAAATAAGTGTGGCTTTATTCTCTTTAAAAATCAGATTTTCTATTTTTAATCGAATGTAACATTAGCGCCCAAAAGTCACTTCATTTGACAAACTTATCTCTGATGTCTTACCATGGCAGGGGGGATTCCCCCTGTTGTGCAATCACGGGTTTTTGAAGGTCAAATGCGGCTCTGGTGACTTTGACCTCTACCTCAGCCACGTTGTTCATGTCAGGATTGTCAAGCTGACTCGCCTGCGTAAACACACAATAAATAGCTAATGCTAATTCCTTGTCACACTTAAGTGTGGTTGAATATGAAGGTGGTAATTTGAACCTACCTACAGTAGTTAGTTTTAATGTCTTTAGGAGTAAAATTTACCACAAAATTTACTAATTCGCTATATCACTAAATCAATGCTGTATTAGTCAACTGTTTTTAATGAATGAAACAAAGTCGGTAATTGACAAAAATTGAAAATAAAAATAGTTGACATTTGCTGTGTATGTAAAATTAGGTTCAGTGTAATAAACTAGTTTTTCGACCGAAACATTTGCTGTAAATACCAGTGTTTTATTAGCTTTGATCAGCTATACTTATGTGCACATAAATCTCAACAAGATTAGGTTCAGTGGAGTTTCTTGTAAAGAAAAAATAATAATCATTTTTAACAGTGATACTTAAACGTTATATATTACGTCTACAGTAGAAGTTCTCACCATAACGTGAAGTGTGTAGGTCGGACACAGGGTGGCGTTAGGGAGCGCTTGCTTAAGAAATAATTGACCGCTAGATGGCGCTATGGAAAAGTACAAGTTGTAGGTATCAGGGGAACCCCCGATTAGAGAGTATCTGATTGGTTGAGAAATTTGCGAATCAGGATCGAAGGCAAATAATTGAGCGGGCTTCAAGATAATTTCTTCACTGCTCTAGATAAAAGAATACAAGTTATAGAACGATTAGCTGTATTTTACCAACCTCAAACAGCGAAAAAATAAAGTTGTTTACAAGGCAGCACAGGAAAATTGTGAGGTAGACAAAAAGTAGATCGACCTGGTTCCGTAAGAAATTTCCAAATGAGCAGCAATACTTCGGCATTAAATTTTTGGGGGTTGTCAAATATAAAGGTTAACAAAATTGCGTTAAAGTCCATAATCTCTGCAACAGCGCGTCTACGAGCTGAGCTGGCGGCCGTGGAAGGAGAACAACATCTCTCACTACTTTACACACTTGTATACATGCTAGTGCAATGTATGGTGACGCGTGCTTTGTATTATGATGTATATGTAACGCGCACTCGAATATGTATGTAGCAACTTAAATGATTTCTAGCTTTGCGCTAATCGATAGCATACAAGTAACACCTTTTCAATCTTAAACAAAATAAACTGATTGTGTGGTGTTTTGGGGGTAAGCTATTTATGACGTCATGTTTATACGTAACTTTGTGACGTCTTTAAAAAACATGTTACGGCTTACAAATAATCCTAGTTGTTCGCCTGAGGATGGCCTATAGTCTGTTTAATAGTATTCAGTAATAATTAAACATTAAAAGAATTGATATTTAATCCAAAGACCTTGGTGTTAAAATCCAACATTTGACTATCGAGACAATGTACTAGCTATAGCACATCTAATATATCTACAAACCATGGTTCCTTGTTGTACGACCGCCTTATATCGCACATCCAAGCACGCTCCGGATACTGGGGTACAGGGTTCGAACCTCGGCGGGTGGTCGTCTCCGTCAGTAACTTGAACCTGTGGGGAAGAGTTGTGCTTTACAAAACATAGAAATTTGAAAAAAATAGCACCGTTGCCTGCTGCATCTTCTTTGCAAAACTAGCCTACAGTGAGGTTCGAATTTGGTCGTGAGTTCGAACCTCACACTCAGTGAGTTCGAACAGCATGGCCTTGCTTGCATAAAAATCCTCATTAAGGCGAGTGAGAACTTATAAATGCTTAACTTTAATAAGGACATGAAAGCCTAAAGAAGTTTTGCTCCCAAGTCATTGTCGTCATTTACGTGTAAGGGCGAGGAGAGATTTCTTATTCCACACATTCAGTTATAGTCCGACTTTCGTAAATTTTCTTCCTACCGTGATGTTCGTCTTCTTCCTCCTGACAACCACCTGGCTCCCGTTCCTCCCTCTGTTCTCAACCTCCACCTGGAAGATCACCAAGCTGCTCCCATTATTCCTAACAACCTCCTCGAAGTCCAACCTCCGCCTCAGAGTGATTCTCCCCTCCATGGCTCGAGCAATATCGAAGTAGGAAGACCACTTCTGATCGTGGGAAACATTAAACATTTTATTTATATCATTTTTTATTTTTTTTAACCTGATAATAAATTTAAAGCCAAAAATATCAAATGGCTTTGAATGTTAAAAATGAATAAAGAGTTATTCAAAACGTTCAAAATGCTTCCTACTTCTGTATGGGCTTTGATATTCTTATTACGTCTTACTACAACCTCCAGCCATTATTCTCCAAAATACAAGACGTTAACGAAAATTTGCACATCATTTCGGTTTGACATATCAAATGTAAACAACATATCAAATGTAACATTTACGTTTCGAGTAAATCTTGTTCATTTTAGCTCCAAAAATCTATAAACAAGTCGTTAAAATAATTATAGTTCAAAAAATGTAAACTCTACCAATTTTTTTCCTTATAAGTGATGAAATTGAACATTAAGTCATTAAAAATGGCACACCTATTAAGCCATTCGTTTATAACGCTATGGATTTATCAACTTTGTCTCATATATTTGCAATAAATCTTAATTAAAAACGACAGCAAAATGAAGAAATATTCTAAATATAAATCCCTTTCTAGACACACTTACCCTGTCAGGAACGATGCTATATGCCAGATGAGGCGACTGGTCACGGTCAGTTGCAGCGACGGTAAGAACAGCTGATCCAACTTGAGCGAGCTGAAACAATTAAACCCCTATTAGTGCTCCTAAAATATTTTAATCCGGCAAAATTGCACAAATTCTACAAAAGGCAGATCTAACTAAAATTTGGTAACAGAATATAGGTATAAAATGGCCAGACTATATAGACCGCCATAACATTCCTTTAACCTAACTTACACGTGTGGTTCAAAATGAAAAGAAAATCACAACGCAGGGATATAAGGTGATAAGCATACGGTTAGACATATCGATTTTTTAGATATTTTTCAATTTGAAATATTTTAATCTCCTGTAGTACCAAAGCAACTAAATAAGTAACTCACTTATCACACGACAAATATCAATTATAGATGTGCTCATTAAAATTCTAGGAAAAAATTCAGATTTTTTTCAATGGTACTTTTATATGTCTGCAAAATGTAGAAACAAAAATTAGAACGGCTGGCAAACCATAGCGTTTTGTCATTGTTGGTTAGTTTTGAGATTAAACAGACCTCATTCATTTGCACTTGGTAAGTTTAAATTAAAAATCAAAACGCAAGGATATAAGGTGATCAGTATACACTAGTAAAAGCCATACTACTTTGTCATTATTAGTTTGTCTTGAGATTACTGACCTCATTTACTTGCACGTGGTAAGGCTCCCCTACAAACTCCGGTTCGTTGTCGTTTACATCTTCAACTTTAATCGTCACCAAAACGTTGACGTCAAAAGGCTCTGATGACGTAAGCGGAGAACAAGCGATTGTGATTTCTATGGTGTCGATTCCGTCCTCGCCCTAATCAATGCTCGATTGTTATAAACAATGGCATCGCGTAATAGTATTGGTAAAATATACGGTTTGGTAATACAGCAGGTCTGGCGCTTCAGTGGGATTCGAACTTACCACCTTGGGAATACGCGACCAACAGTAAATCACATAGTGGTTTCTTTTCGTAAATAACCCCATATGGGTGTTATAGAATGCTATGATAAGCAAAAATAATTTTTAGTTCGTTTATTGTTACGTGATCCTTGTTTTATCATTATTTGATTAATCCCAGCCGGCAAAAGATCTGCAATTTTGTTCAAATCGGTTGTAATTTTAAAAATTTGCATTCAAGTTATAAGCAAAAAAATAATTCCCTAAACTTCAAACGAGTACGAAATAATGAACGCGCCCTAGTCGTCGCTCGCTCGAGTCTTTAACAATTTCTAAAAGCAAAAATTCACGACTCACGTCCCTGTCCAGATGTTGACCTTGCGGCAGTCTCAAGGTCAAAGTTTGCGTTGCAAGGTCAAAGGCGATCCAATCCTCGCAATCCGCAGCGCCACAGCGACCCCCAGTGGGCACTACACGTAGGTTTACGTTCCTCTCATCCGACGAAGCCTTTCCGATAACGTCCAATGATCCGATCACTCTGAAAACAATAGCGTGTGTATGACGTCATAAAAGACCCGGTTTAAACAATGGTTTGGCAATGGGTGAAGTTTTTTATTTCAGTATTTTATTATTACTAAATTTTTGGGGCTGTCAAATCTCTTTAAACCGAAGTTATTCACGGTTTAATTGTGGGTTTTCAATTCAGTAAAGTTTTAGGAAAAGCTTTTGTTTCTCAAATCACCGCATTTTATACTTTATGGAAATTGAAATAAACGATTAAAGTTAGACGTTTGCTGTAGTTTTGTGTTCAGTATAAAAATGACAAATACACAAAGCACAGGAAGAGAGCGAAACGAAAAAGACAATCTGTCCGGGTCGGTGCAATCATATAAAGTGTACGGCAAGGAAGATAAATAATCTGCTACACTGTAATATTAATCATTTTTCGCGTAAATCACTAAAAGTAATGAAATGGAATTTTTTTTTTAAGGAAATCATCGCATTTTTCGAACCTGATTTTGTGAGAATTTCAGTTTTTTTTTGAATATACAAATGAGTTAAATTCACCGCCTCAATAAAGAATCGAAATCATAGTGATTTAAATTACACCTATGGGTGGAAGCCTAATACCATGGTTTAAAGCAGGGGTTCCCAACCTTTTGTCTTAATTGCTAGTTCGGTGGCCGCGTGTCACATTGAACATCCAACACACTGCGCTGATTTGTCTTCAGAAGTAACATTGTTGAAAACCCACATTCACAACGATATGTTGATGGGAAAGGCAACAGCATGGCATGACCATCTCATTAGGCTTAGGATATGAATTGCTAAGTTTTGCCCAAAATGCGGTCAAACTATCTTTCCCAAAGCTCAATCGGGTTGCTATCTCTTCTTGCGGCTTTAAGAGCTCATTAAATTTTAATTTAAGTTTTTTGTTTTAGTGGAGTAGAAAATATACTGAAATAAATTTTATTTTTCAATTTTTTTCATGACCCCTTGAAAAAGGCTCATGGCCCCTTAGGTTTAAAGTGTCAAACGAATATTTTGAGTGAAAATGAGATTAATTTTATCTAAAGTTCACGTAAAATGCATTCAAATATAAATGGCTATATTATAAGCTACTCTGAATCATTTAACTCTGTTTTGTAAAGTAAAAACATATCTCAATAGCTTTAAAGTTGGAAAGAATGTACAAAAGCTAAACGTGAGAGACGTGATATTCTGAGAGGCCTTATGGTACTTGAACAAACTGGATCAATTTCAACAAGGTTTAACTACATTAGTATTGTTACAAGTGTCTCTTCTTTCAAGCCATACTCTTAATATGGCGCTGCAAAGTGAGACCCATTGAAATTAAGTAGACATGGATTTCATTAACGCAGTGGTAGCAGCATATTAAAACACACGGCTCACAACTTTCGTAACCCAAGGGATGCAATAAAAGACATTATTAAATTTAAACATTTTTTGGGCAAGCTAGCAAATTAAAACAATATAATTAGTGCGGTTTATTTTTCCATAAAAATACCGGGAACCTATTGAGATATTAGCGTTCGTTTTATCTACAGTCCTTTGTTAAAAGTGATTTTACAAAATTTTAACTAAAAGCTTATTGTTTGAAACAAGTATGGGCGAAAAAATTTTCCTGTCGACTTATTTTCTCTTCTCATGACGTTAAATATAGAAAAAAGTTACTATATAAGCAATGGAATCAAAAATCTATCTGTGTCTTTCCAGTAGGGGCCTCCACGTTTGCAAATCTGTATATTTTGATTTTTATAATTTTACCTATGTTTGGTTTAATATATTTATTTGTTTAATTTTTTTAGTGCCATAATCACGCTTTTTCTCTGAATATCCGGGTATCTTCAAAGATTAGGTTTATATAGTCTGGTCAATGGCCATAGTAACGAGTTCTACATAATCTTATAATTTAATATCCTAGATTAATTAGTTGTAAAGCTGATTAAAGTTGTACCATTTAAAGACTTTAATTACTTCTAATCCACTGCAACTCCATGTGGGTGGTTGTGATGCACGTTTGCAAAACGTAAACTATTGTGCCAAGCTTGGAATTAATAACACAAAACAAGCAACGTTATTTGGTTTAACTTTAGTACTGACATTGCACAGCGTTAGTATCTTTAAAAATTTAAGCGACACAATTTAAATAATTTCAGTTATTTGAAGTTTTAAACACGTTTCCGAGAAATTCATGTTGCTTAGATTTCTAGTTATTTTATTGTCCCTTTCTAACAAAACTTATAAACGCCGTTTATTGCTGCATTACAAAAAGTTTGTTTCCATTGTAAATGACTTAAGTCAATGACTTCACTTGACTTAAGTATTTGGACAAAATTATTTGGGTTGAAATGAAGTTAATCATCAATGAATTTTTCAATAAAATTAGGTTAGTTAATTTATTCCGAGTCATTCTTAGAGAAAGTCAACGCCATTGAGTTGAAATTGACTTGCTCCAATAATAACTTGTTTCCGACACAGGTTGCCTCATAAACATTTCAACTTACGTCCCATTTGGCGAGTTTTCAAAGATGCTGAACAACTTCTCATGTTTTCCATCTTCTGTTGCGCAAAGTCTTTCTGAAGTCGGAACTAAAAGAAAATATAAAATGTTACAACCAGGCATAATGCAATAATGTGTCGGCGATCTATACAAGGAAATATGCTCATTAAGCTTCCTTTGGTTAAGCAGGTGTAGAAGATGCCATTGCAGAAACCTTCATTGGACAAATGTTTTTATAATTAAATTTTTTAATTATACTCTCCCAAAAACCTACTCGCTTACCTAAACTTTGCTTATTTTTTACAACCATTTTTCTGGGGTTATGACGTCATCCATTACGGTTTGCGCAGATACTTTTTTCCTAAACTTGCAAATGAAATTACTAAATAGATCTTAGTTTGTGCATAGAGCACGTTAGGTGGATGTTTCTGTTTTGGGTTAAGCTTATTTCTTGCAACAAACTTATTAACGCTTAAAGTTCAAATTTTACTTCGAATTTTTAAATTTTGGTCGATAAACACACATTTGCAAATCACATCATATTTTTTATAAAAACGCTTATTTTAATGCCATTTATAAATAACAGACACAATAGTATGTATTTCGATGGCGAATTATAAACAGCAAGCACTTTTAACAATGGTTTGTAGCGAACCTGCGTTTGCGAGACAATGCGTGGTGATGATTGCGATGTAAATGGACACCAGGTAAGTGTGGATCCCTGCTGAAGGCATTCTACACTTCAGGTGGCCCTTTTAACTTGTAACACAAGAATAGCGACAACACAACAAGACACAACAGGTGTTAGTGAATAAATACAAACCTTTTCGGCAATTTTGAACCTGATTGATTATACTTCAATGAAAGATACATACACAAGTCAAACATATGTGTTTATTAACAACTGAGATCTAGCGTCTAGCCCAGGGGTTCTTAAAATGGGGTCCATGGACCCCTTGGGGGTCCGTGAACTAGTTTTAGGGGGTTCATGAAGGCGTAATTAAAGAACTAGTGTATACTTAAAAAGTCATTTTTCAAAGAAAGCAGTTTAATTAAAAACCAAACGGTTTTGCACTGACTGTATTAAAACTTCATATCACTTTCACAGTTTTTAGAACGAAATCAACAGATTTATGAAGTTTATTTGTAATGTGACGTCAATTTATGACGTCATTTTTTGAAATTTTTGCCTATCGCGGTCCACGCGAAGCCAAAAAAATGTTAGGGGACCGCGGTAAAATAAGTTCAAGAACCCCTGGTCCAGCCCTTCTGAAGCTGCTTTTCAAACAACGATCACAGCTTTACGTATTTAACCTGCTATCACAGGAAGTCGTGAGTTCGAACCTCACTCAAGGGAGAAGGCACAAAAGCGTTTTTTTCCAAATATTTATTCCACAATTTAAATAATATTTTAATACTTACAACTAGGCCTTTACGGACCGCTAAAAACTACTCCACGGACCCCAGTTAAGAACCCCATACTTTAGTAAAATATAATCGCCAAAAATTCCACTTTAAATAAGTCAACCGACCTGACAAAGAACCGGCACGTATAAAAAAATATAATAGTTTAAAGCAGTGGTTCTCAAATTTTTAGCTTACGGGCCGGTAAAATTTCAGAACAAATTTTGCGGACCGGTGGACCATCAAAAAAATCTAACCAAAATGTAATTACGACAGAAGTATTTAACTAAAGTCTCTTTAGCTTTTGTATACAACTGGACTTAAATGTTAAGACTTTAACGAGCTGCAGCCCACTTTTAAACGGTTGGGCGCAACACTGGCACTTGCAGCAAAGTCACGTTTGATAAAGTCAAAGTAGACCGGCAGGAAAGTTGATGCGGACCGGCGGCTGAGAAACACTTGTTTAAAACATTGCTATAGAAAAGCTAGTTCAATATTGAATAATCATAACAACGTCAAAACGAAACAAGGTTGTTTGCCCTCAAGATTTTTTTGCAAGTTTTTATTTCACCATTTTAATATCAAAAGCGTTATTTTATAGTTACACATTAAATCACTTTTATTTGCTTAGGGCAGGGTTTCCCAAACTTTTTTGGACCACGGACCACTATTTGTGAGTTTTTTTTTCGCGGACCGCAATGTTATTACCTACACAGTTAAATTATTCTGTAACTTCACTTCGTTTGTCAGCTCAGCCTTACAACAACTTTTTACTCACTAATTTTCGCGCAACAAGTAAGATTTACGATAGTGTATAGCAAAATATTTCGAAATCTTCGAGTTGTGAACAGGTGCGGCAATTATTGAAAGGGTACGTACTACGTAGCCCACTGTACAACGTATATGTGTGACAGTTAATTTTTTATCATATAGCCACGGACCACATGCGCAGTCGTCACCACCAATGGTCCGCGGACCACAGTTTGGGAACCCCTGGCTCAGGGCACTGCGGGTGTTGGTGGCGGTTCATAGGTTTCAATTCCTGTTATACACGAGGGTAAAAGTAAATAATCTCCCCGAACGCATGAAAATTTTCACAGATTACGTCACAAAATTACGTCATAACGACGTCTAAAAGGTGTAACCGTAGAAACCAAAGGTTACCGTTCGATAAGGTTGAAGACCGGTTCGGCTAACTTTCACCGCTACTCTCTCTGTCTTTCGACAAAAACAAAAAAAATGCACACAAATTTACTACAAAGCACTGTTTCTCATAGCCACACTTTCTTGTATTTTGCTCAACGTTTCTTAAACTACCGCTTCAAACTTTTGATTTTTCTGCATTATTAGTTTCCTACACTATGTAACGCAAAACCAGACAGACAACATTATGTGAGTCCAGGTGTTGCCAACTCACCTCACCCTCGTATATAAAGCCACAGCTACAGATATCAGTTACAATGCTGTGTATGGCAAGCGACGCGCTAAGCATTGTTCCAGCGATAATTGCGCACTCAGACCAACTCTTGTCCCTTCTTTGCGCGGCTTATCTCATTAAATCCCAGCACATTGCCGCATCGAAACCCTATACACGTCCACAAACCACAGAGCGGGTATTAAACTGTTAAATCTTAACCTTTTGGCTGGCATTTAATTTTAAAGCAGAAAACTTGAGCATTTGGTTTTACCACTGGTGAAAAAGAATATGTTCCATTCTGTTTTTCTTAATTGTTTGACTTCTTTATATATTTTTCGGCCAACATTATTGCCCTCATGAAGATGTCCTGTATAGCTTATCGAAAGTATTTAATAAAAGATATTGCCGGAATAACAACAACCTGGCAGCAACAGTAAATTCATTCAACGTGACAATTGTTGAGCGTTTTTTACTGAACCGCATTTTTTTACACAAAGGTGGTCTAGATATCGAGTATATAAGCAATGTGCGCGTTTGCAAATCATTTTGCATTTTTTTTATCAATATTCACTAAAAATGTACTGTTTTCCCTATATAATTGACTTTTTTTTTTAAATCAACTTAGGTTTATTTAAATGTGATTATCTGTAGCATATAGCCTACTTTTACGTCACTATACACGTGATCATTGTCCACTGACGTGTGACCGCCGCACCTAGCGAATTGCTTTTCCGCATTTGACAATTCATTCTACTTTATACGTCTTACTGATTAGCGGCTTGAATCACCGCTCTGTTTATCGCTGTATTTCTGAGATTTGTGAATATACTCTAAGAGCAACTATCTACTGAGTGGATTGTCTTTGCTTAGAGTACAAGAAGTTAAGGACAGGTATTCTAGCGGCCTGCTCCTTTGGAGTCGGATTAAGAACTTGTAAGAGACTTAGGCAGCCGTCGGCCCTCGTCTATAGGGTCAGCAGCCTTCTTATAGCTCCCAACTATCCCTCTACGCTTCACTGGTGACCTCCTTGTTCTTCGGAAGATATCTGAAGACAGAACATTGCAATCAAAAGCAGGCAAGTCTCAGAAAAAAACGGACTAAATATCTCGACAATTATAGAGACGACAGTCAATCGTCTCTCTCCGAAGAAGATACATCGCCCTTTCAACGGCCCCCGGGAAGATCCTCTCGTACGAACAGCCCAGAATTCCTTCACATTCCCCGCACCGGCAGCGTGCGACCTTAAAGACGACCTAGCGTCAAAGGATTATTTTGGAGGAACGGAACCGGCTTCGTGTACGATCTTGTCCCCAGGGAACTTCAGAAGGACGTGCGATTTTCTTCACGTCACAACTATAAAATTAGTAAGATAGACAAGGGATTTTCGTTCGAAAATAACTGATAGTTCGCTTGTCGAATTTTCAAATAAATATCGTCGAATTTTCCTGCAAAATAATTGTGTAAATTTATCGCATAATTTGCATTAATAAGTTGACGCCCATTGAATGTTGTGTGTTGTGCTGAATGACTGTTGGAGTGGCATTTTTATATTTCGAGTAAACTGCTTAATATAAAGCGCTTAAACCGTAACGGCAGGCACAGCGAAATTTGGCTAACACTAAAATAGCTTCCGGTTCTCACGCTCTAAACCGCGCTTAACCGAGACCGGCATAAAAGCTTGTTTACGCTATAGCTAACTGAGAAGACCTCTGTTTTCTGTCAGAAATCGAACTCGAACCAATAAACCTTACTAACCCCTCCCCCCTACTAACCACACAAACAAAATGCCAAAACAAAAGCCCTCTGATGATGTTGACCAAGAGACCTTACAGGCAAAGGTTGAATCACTTGAAAAGAAGCTTCAAGCATCAAAGGTATTTGAAGAGCAGGCACAAGATCGTCAAGCAGAAGTGGAAGCAACATTGAAAAGACAAGAGCACAAATTGGAAATGAACCAAAAGAAGCAGCAAGACGACCATCTCGAACAAACTCGCTTGCTGGAAGAAAAAATTGAACAACTCCAACAAGCTCAACTCCAAAGAGAAAAGGAAGCCGAAGAATTATCACAAAAGATGAGCAAACTGCTGCAACAACAGGAAAAGTTACAAATTCCTGAGCACAAGGCCTCACCACAAGAAGAAAGCTACGAAGATCAACCAAGCACATCTGGACTGCTTTCACTTCCAAAACCAAACTGGGAGAACCCAGGAGAAGAGCAGAAGACACCAGAGAGAACAAAGACAGCAACAGAAGAAAGCAGACAAAGAGAAGGAGGAGAAAAAGACAAAGACACTCGCTCCGGAGACAGTGACACCGCCTCATCATCCTCGTCTTCATCCTCATCATCAGAGACAAGAACGAAGTCAAGGAAGGCGAAGAAAAAGAAGAAGAAGAAATCAAAGCACAAGAAGAGGCGCAAACGCGACTACAAAGTGCCTGACATGAAAAAAGGCAAAGTAAACAATGGTTTGATATCGCAGACGACACCTTTGACCGTCACAAGGCAACGGACCAAATGCGATACGAAGACTTGTCAGATGCCATCCCTAGCTCTATGTTTTGGACACTCACCGAGCAAGTGAGGAAAGCAGGAAGACACCCAACTGACAAGTATGGAACTTTAAAAAAAGCACTTTTAAAAGCCTACGGTTTCGAAGACGAATCAGGTTGGATGGATCGACTGGAAAAGACCAGACGCAGAAAGAAGGAATGGCCTTCGCTTTTTGCTGACAGGCTGATTCGGGTGATTGGAGGTGAAGATGAATTAAACATCGACAAAGTCAAAGCTTCAGTCAACAGGAAATTCATAGACGAAATTCCCGAATGGCAGCGCGCCACAATAACTGCAATGGATCCACAAGACCTTGCCGCAAGAGCACAAAAAGCGGACCAGCTTTGCAAGGAATCTCGCATATGGAACAATCAGAGCAGCGGACAAAGCAGCGACTCTGACGACACCAATGACGATACCAGCAATGAGGCAAAACCAAAGACAAAAGAACAAAAAGGAGTACAAAAACAATTCTCCAAGATAATGTTAGAGCTCTCACGAATAAAAGAAGAGAAAACAACAACTCAAGTTCCAGAGTCCGACAAGACAAAGCATCGACAATTTTCCAGAAACTGGAACTCGAAAAGCGGCAGTTGGAACCCAAAAAGAAACAGCACTTTTCAAGACCAGCACAAGACTGCCACAATAGCGCCGGGGAGAAAACCATTCGCCTGGACAAGACTTCCACAAGGACTGAAAAACGCTGCAGGATGCTTTCAAACATTCATGAATGATGTGCTAAAAGAAATACCAAACTGCCTGGTATATCTAGACGACATCCTAGTATTTTCAACAAACGATGAACAGCACGAAACTGACTTACGTCGTGTGCTTGGCAGACTCGCCGAATACAATCTCTATGTCAACACGAAGAAATGTGAGCTCGCAAGACGAGAATTGCAATTTCTCGGACATGTGATTTCAGGCAGAGGAATTCGACCGCCAGAACGCAGAATCCAGGCACTGCAAAAAGTTCAACTCCCAAAGACCCAAAGGCAACTGCGACAGCATTTAGGGAGCTTAAACTACTTCAATCGGTTTTTACCGAAGTGCGCGGAAACCCTAGCACCCTTGTATGCAATGCTAAAACGCAAAGGGACAAGACAAGCCTTGACCTGGACCGAAGAACAGAAACAGGCCTTTCAAGCTTCAAAGGACAAATTATCAGACGCCGTTGCACTTTGTCATCCGTTGTTAGACGCACCACTGTCAATAACGAGTGACGCTTCAAACCTTGGATGCGGCGCGGTTCTACAACAACGTGTAGACCAAAAATGGGAACCTTTAGCTTTTTTCTCAAAAGCCTTCAATAAAACCCAACAAAAGTATTCCGCGTTTGGACGCGAATTACTTGGCATTTACCTTGCGGTGAAACACTTCATATATTACATTGGAGAGAGAGAAACAACGATTTTCACCGACCATCTGCCTCTCGTTCACGCTTTCACATCGAATGCGGATCGCATAATTCCGCGAGAAGCGAGACACTTGGCCTTCATCGCCGAATTCGCCACATCCATGGAGCATGTAGCAGGAAAGGATAACGTCGTAGCCGATCACTTGTCTAGAAACGCGCTCAATCACATTCAACTCAACACGGAAGCGATCGACTGGAAAGCCATCGCACAAGCGCAAGAAGAAGACCCAGAATTGAAAGCCCTATTGGACAACGGAACTGGCATGTCGCTACAAAAACTCACTCCACCAACCATGAAGACGGAATTATGGTGTGACACTTCCAGCTCTGTGCCAAGAATATACATTCCGCAAGGGTTCAGACATTACGTCTTCCGGATTCTACACTCCGTGACCCACCCAGGAATCAAACCCACCATCGAACTGATTGCAAAACGCTATGTATGGCCACATATGAAAAAGCACGTTCGCATCTGGACCAGACAATGTCACGAATGCGCGACTTGCAAAGTGACACGGCACAATTTCACTCCAATTGGACGATTCCAACCAGTTGAGAGGAGATTTGAATGTGTGCACGCCGACATAGTGGGACCGTTAAACAACAGCAACGGTTACAGGTACATTTTAACCATGACGGATCGTTTTTCTCGTTATACCGAAGTTTCGCCTCTAAAAGACATAACAACCGAAACTGTGTTAGAAGCTTTTCTATACACCTGGATTTCGAGATATGGAATATGCAACACTTTGACCACAGACCGTGGATCTCAGTTCACATCACACCAGTGGAAGGAAATGATGGAATATTTGGGGATACAACACAATACAACCACCTCGTTTCATCCACAAAGCAACGGCCAAATCGAAAGATTTCACAGACAGCTAAAATCGTGTCTAAGAGCACAGACTTCAGCAGAGGACTGGTACTACAACCTGCCGCTCATTATGCTGCAATTACGATCAACGTGGAAAGAGGATTTACAGTGCTCGCCAGCAGAACTTCTCTACGGCCAAACACTGAAATTGCCCAATGACGTTTTTGCCACTACGCCGCCAGAAAGCGAGGCAACAGCAGGAAGTATTCTTTGCAAAATTCGCTCCTACATGGACAAACAGCGATACAAGCCGACACGGCCGCGAAATAAAAGGCCCAATTACGTCGACAAGGCATTGATGACCTGCAAACACGTCTACGTGAGAAACGACGCTTCAAAACCAAGCCTGGCCCCACTCTATGACGGGCCATACAAAGTTCTTGACAGAAGCGACAAGTACTTCAAGCTCGACAAAAATGGAAAACCTGATAACGTTTCCATTGACCGCTTGAAAGCCGCCTACGCTATTCTAACTGTTCCAATACAACCGTCACCTAACGATGTTTCAACAGATGTCTCCGAAGATGAAGACACTGAAACGCCACCTGAGACGGAACGGACTACTGCAAGAGGACGAAACATCCGCCTCCCAGCCAGATACCGTGATTAACGCATCACGCAAACAGACTAATTTTTCGTTCGTACTGTTGATATTGTATATACTATTCTTGCCGTTAGCAACCCCCATACAGCTAACAAATCTACGCCTTTGCAATAAGGCTCAAATCTCACAAGATTACGTCATCAAGACGCCAGAGCAATGCGTCTATCACGAAACAGGGTCAATCAAGCATTGCTCAGCAAAAGTTTACAATCCGGACTTGCATCTTCAACAACTAACTGCATACAGCTGTCAACAAACAGAAACAACCTACTCAACTGTCTTGTATTTCTTTGGCGCCAAGACCAAAGAACAACACACCGCTTTCAAAGCAGCACCAAGCAGGAATCTTTGTCAAGAATGGTCAAGAACAAAACAGACTAAATTTGGACATCTAACGCAGAAAACGCCCAACCAGTGGTTGACAAATAACAAACCAAATTTCCGATACGTCTGGCCAATCAAATCCACCGGAACAGTACAGAACGCAATTTTGACACAAGTGACAATTTTATACGACCCAATAAAGAAAAGGATAAGCAGCACACTAACTTCACTACAAGATTGCCACGTTGCAAAAGGCAATTGCTTATCTGGAACACATCGGTTCATTTGGGAAGTTCCGCAAAACATCGGATGCCCAAAACTAACCACCATCGGAGAAGAAAAGATGCTTCTCCACTTCAATACTCAAAAGAAGCTTTTCCGTTTGGAATTCCGAAGCCTCGCCATTTCGTTACACACGTGGAACCTGTGTGATGAAAACACATTGAGATGCCTTCGAGTTCCCACAGCTTTCTGTGACCTGGGCGGACTAATTTTCGCCCCACTACGCTGCAAAATCCCAACGAAAGACTTTCAACCCCCACAAAACTTTACACTGGATCGATACTCTCCTGTGGGTCGAGCGCTCAATAACCTACAGGACAACGTCGAATCACAGCTGACACGAATAGTAAGCGAAATCAATTTGCTCGAGTGTCAGATAAAACGAAGTGCAACTATGACATTAAAGATGCTTTCACGCGTCTACCCCAGCGAGGTTCTTTCAACCATGAAGGACACGAACTCAGCGGGGCTATCAAATTCGGACACAATCAGCCAACTTTCTTGCCGAACAATAGATGGGAAACTGATCACTTCTCTGACATACAACGGCAGGTTCGCGAGGCGTCCGCTGATAAGTTATCGTCACCCCCCCGATGGTACCACTCGAACAGCACAGCTAGGTTACGATGGCTTTGCATACGACCAAGTGGAAGCCCTCGAAGATTACGTTCCGAACAGAGTACAAAAATTTGTCATACAAGGAGTTCTTTACATCTTCAAGAACTACACGTTGGAATACGAAAACGCCCCAACGACAACGCTAATAATGCATTTCGCAAAAATTGCGTTGAACTTCACAGCTCAAGACTACGTGGATACGCTCCACACTTTTGCTTCAATGTCTTCGAGTTCAACCGACCTCAGCACTCTCGTGAACTCCATAGAGGAATCACGTCATATTGCTGAAAACATGAAAGCTTACTTCACCGACCTGGCAAACACCACGTCGTCAGGCGGAACAGGCGCAAAACTCAGCTACCTTGCAAAAGTTCTAGACAACGCGCTGATCAGCATGATATCATTTATATCAAGCCCTTGGATACAGGGAATAATTTGCTTCCTTGTAATTCAAGCGTGCATTTGGGGAATGAAACTGACCATCGCAGCTCTATCAGAAAGGCTTCAACAGCGTTTCCCTAACAACCCGTTCGAACAACGAATGGCGAACATGCGGATTCGCATCTCAGAGTGGCGCAGTCGCCTACGCAATATTGCTAGGAGAGACCCGAATATGCCACCCTCACAAAACGACACAAATAACCCTACCCAAACCCCTACCCCTAACCTACAGTCGGCGGCAAGACCGTTGACAAATTCGATCTCTGACAGCGCGAACAGCGACACAGAGGCCTAAATTAACGTTTGCTAACAATAACTTTAAAGCCAAACGCTAAGCTTACCGAATTGTGCATGAAATTTATCGCCATGTATCTATTATTCGATGTATCGCATTTCATCAATGTACGCCTGAAATTTATTTGTGTCACAAAGGGTCCAAGCGACCAAGAAAAATATTCGTTCAAACTTTGTTTATAAAACAGACAGCCTTCAGCTGTTCATTTGAGTTGCCGCAGCTTGAAAGAGCCCGGCCAAACATTTATTGTTTCCTGTATTGCATTTTCAATCGTTTGTGTACATCTATATCACGGAGAAAAATCTTTTACAAAATCGCCCCCCAAAAAAATTATAAAAACACCCATAAAACGTTGCTCTCTTGAGTTGTAAATATATTGTTTTCTTATAACGCCACGCTTGTTTTTCGCTCGCCATTTTTGCATGCTATTTCTCTTCATGTCCCACAGCTTTCGGACATGCACCCAAACCAAATCCTAATATCAATCTTCCAGATCTCTTTTCCAATTAATGAACAACCCTTCCTACGTCTGGCTTGTTCATTGGAAGGGGAATTCTGTAGCATATAGCCTACTTTTACGTCACTATACACGTGATCATTGTCCACTGACGTGTGACCGCCGCACCTAGCGAATTGCTTTTCCGCATTTGACAATTCATTCTACTTTATACGTCTTACTGATTAGCGGCTTGAATCACCGCTCTGTTTATCGCTGTATTTCTGAGATTTGTGAATATACTCTAAGAGCAACTATCTACTGAGTGGATTGTCTTTGCTTAGAGTACAAGAAGTTAAGGACAGGTATTCTAGCGGCCTGCTCCTTTGGAGTCGGATTAAGAACTTGTAAGAGACTTAGGCAGCCGTCGGCCCTCGTCTATAGGGTCAGCAGCCTTCTTATAGCTCCCAACTATCCCTCTACGCTTCATTATTTGTAATTAAAGAACCAGTATAATTATTATTATTTTTTTTGAATCAGTATTTTGAAGTGACATTTTGTAATAAATGATATTCACTACTGCCATCTAGCGGTCGCAATTAATAATTTTATATCGCCGCTAGTGATTAACAAAAGTTTTGTTAACTTGCGTTGTTGTTTTTGATAATACAACTCTGTACTTCTCCTTGTTTCTCTACATTCGTTTTTAAACCAAAAAAAACGAGTAGAAGAAGTGTAACTTAAAGATTTAAAATTAATTTTATTATTAAATCATTCTCGTTTATTATAAAAAAAAACAATAAACCAGATTTATTTAATTAGTCTCACTAGAAAACAATCATTTAGCCTAAGAATGTCTGCTTTAGTTCGGTAAACATAATTTTATCACAAATTAGACCAAACTTTGTCGTTTTTTCCGCAATGAGATTCCAATTCGATGACGTAATAAACCGTTGCCACATGATGTCGGAGCGAGGCTGGTTGGAGTCTAGAGGAGACCTTTGTCGCAAAAAAACGGTTGAGATCTTGTTTGTGGAAACGAAAGGGCGTAACTTTTGTGATTCTTATTGCGCGATATCGCTGTCAATTTCACCACAAATGTTCGATTTAAAAGCAGTTTAAATAAAGATGATGTTTTGTAAGTTGTTGGCGGTTCAAACAGTTGCTTTATACCGAAATTTGTGAATTATGTAGATTTTTAACGTGGCTTTCAAAAGCTGGTTGTCTTTATGTATTTTTGTGAGGTTAACTCACCTATTTTTTTTAGAAATATATTGCGTCTCTATAGGATCAACATAATTTGACTAAAAGTTAAAAATTGCACTTTAAAGTACAGTAATTCTAAATTAATGAATTTTCGTTTAAACGATGACATATTAACTGAAATAAATGACCTTTAATTTTAGAAATATATATAAAACGATTTGGCGCTCTTTCACTTATGAACGTAAAAGTTATGCAAAAAACAAAATAATACCGCATACCGCAACGCATATTGTTTGGGTTAGCGTTTAGGTGAGGGTGGGTCAAGTAATATTATGTTTATTATTAATAATAACTTGACCCACCCTCACCCAAAAGCTAACCCGCACCTTAACCCAAACAATATGTGTTGTGGTATGCGGCATTTGAATAAAGTTTTTTTTTATAAATTTTTACGTACAATAGTGAAAGAGTGCCAACAATTTTGTAGTTTCTTCAAACTAAAAAAAAGCTTGCACAAAAAAATCCAATCAATGTTTCCTTTCTATTTTCACAGAACCAAAAAACGCGAATTTGTTTTTAATTTCTCTTTTTTACCCACCTTCGCAACAGTACTGACGGTTTCCGCCAGTGCCTTGCCATTTGACGACTCCTGTGCATGAAGTATACGGAGAACAACAACTCGAGCAGTCCGATGTTTCCCAACCAGCAAGGGCAGCAGGGCCAGCCCATGATCCCCCAGTATGGAGCCCTTGGGGGGATTCCACAGGCCCAGCCACCGGCCCAGGGCGCACCCCCTGCCGTGATGGCCACGCCCCCCCAAGTTCCGGTCATGATTCCACCGACTGGAAGGGGTAAGTGAAAAAACTAACTTTTGTCTTGTGTTCCGAAATATATTTTTAACCTGGTGTGCCTGATAAACTGAACTTTTTCTTGGAATTTAAATTTTTACTTTCTTGCGAGGAATCTGTTTATATTACTCATTAAAAAAAGTTTGGTTAAGTGTCATCTACTGGTGTATGGTTTTGTATTATTTGCAAACATGTATCTTGTGCAATTATAAAACTGTGTAAACTTTAAACTAAAAACTATTTTGTTGCAAAGCTTGTAAACAAGAAAAAGACTATTATGCAAAATCTGTAAGCAAAACTATTATTTTGTTTCATTTTAGCCATAAGGTATGTTTTTTATTGTAAACTAGGTATTTTTCGGCTGCCAAAAAAATGCATTGTAACTCTTCGTTCCTAAAAAATAAGATTTTCGGGTTAAAAATAGGTAATTCAGCCACAAATATTCATGTCTCAAAATCTTTTTTTTTCACATAAATATTCGCACATCAGTTTATTCACAAGCGAAAAAAACAATGTTTTTGCTCAACAACAATTGCTAACTAAAATTGCATTTTATTCTGCCATAATAAAGTTAGGAATTTTTTGGTTGCAAAACTGTTTTTTTTTTACATGTTATTATCACAAAAGTATTTACCATATTTTTGCATGTTCAGCGATGATGGACCCTCGGTTCCCCCTTGCTGCGCCGACCTTCGATGTTGACTTCCACGCCCCCCCTCGACCCAACCAGGGGCAGGTCGGTAAACCCATCTGGCTCAAAGCCAACTATTTTAAAGTGACGATACCGAACGGCGATATTCACCATTACGACATAGACATCAAACCAGACAAGTGTCCGCGCAGAGTCAACAGGTAATTAATTAAACTTTGTAATGGTTTATACAACTTTATATTTTGTTGTTCCGGTTTTCAGTATACATCTGTGTGGAGCCTTTATTAGGTTTTTGCAAAACACTGAAAAGATGAAAAGAGTTAATCTATCTCTATTAAAAACATATTTTTCTTTGATTTATGAATTATGTGTTGCTAATTTACAATCACACACTTAGTACAAAGGCTGTATGTATGTGATATACTTGTTGACTGCTACTTAAAGCAGCTGTCCAATTTATTAGAATCTGCTTACTACAAAACTACTGAGCATTGTGTGTTCTAGATTAAGTACTTTAAGTTTGTTGGGCATTTCTAAAAATTAATTTTTAAACCAAGTATAACCATTTTTAAATACAATTAAGCATGAAACATCAAATAAACGAAACAAATTTTTTTTTATATTGCATTCGAAACAAATTTTTTTTAAACGAAACAAATTTTTTTATATTGCATTCGAAACGAATTTTTTTTATATTGTATTCCAAAATTTAAAATGTATATATGCAAATTTAAAAGAACACCAAAATTAGGAAATTGAACGACGTCCTTGCATGCATTATGCATTTATGTTTGGCATGTGTAACCTTGTTTGAATTACTGACTATTAATGTTGTGTTACAGAGAAATCATTAATACAATGGTGGAGAATTTCCGCACTGCCATTTTTCAAGACAGAAAACCAGTGTTTGATGGAAGAAAGAATCTTTACACCGCACAACCCTTGCCAATTGATAAACAAAAGGTAATTTCTGCCTAAAAAGTGTGATAAAGTTATTTTTTTTCAATACAACAGAATTTTTTTCTGTTTTTCTTATCATATTGTCACTACAACATTTTTCAAATTAGTGGCAGTTGTTCTTTTATTTAAACCTAAAAAGTATTTCTCTATTATAAATTTTATTTATTTACATTTGATAATCACCAAAATTGATTCCAGCTGTTAGCAAATATTTTTTTTAATTTTTTTTTTTTTTATTATTATGTTACTACAACATTTTTTAAAACAGTGGTGGTTTTAATTAAAAACAGTGTTAGTTTTAATTTTTTTTTTATACATTGTAGTTTTTATAGTTGGTGAGACTATTTCACACTTACACAATTTAAAAGTATTATTCTTGCAATTTCTTACTTCAATTAATCTCGTGTTACAGTGTACAGTAATCGCCTACCAACATATAACATTGTTTAGAGTCTGTTCTTTACAAATTGCTATCCGGCTTTTGACATGCCTCAGCCTGTAACCACAAAACCATTGTTTCCAATTTGCTACTCTTTGTAATTTTATGCCTAGACATAAAACCACCAATGTATTGTAAAATTACAAATGAACACAGTTCTTACTAATCTTGAAATTTAGTATAGATTTTTTTATATATAAGTTTAGTCAAAAAGTTTAATTTATGACCATTAAAATAGGTAAAATAACAACCTAAAAATATGGCAAAGCAATGAATTTCATAAATTTCAGCAGAACTCTTGTATGTTTCTTCTAGATTTGGTTAAAACAATTTTAAATTTATTTGTTGTTTAGCTAAAGATCATAATTATTGTTTTAGCTTGAAGTTGAGGTGACCTTGCCAGGTGAAGGTCGCGACCGCACGTTCACGGTTGCGATAAAATGGGTTTCCCGAGTGTCGCTCTACTCACTCAAACTTGCACTGGAAGGAAAAATGCACGGCATTCCATTTGAAACTGTGCAAGCTCTGGATGTTGTGATGAGGCACTTGCCATCTATGAGGTGGGTCTTCTACCACCTATGTACATTGCAAATTATCTGCCATTACTGGCATAATTTAATTTAATCATAACATTTTTCGATGTTTGTAACGTAAATCCTTATCCAGAGCTTAACTGGCACTTCCGTATCCAAAGCCAGCTTATTCGTTTAGTAACTTAGGCTACATATGCATGGAGTAGCGTGAATTTATCACTTCAACAGTAAAATTTATTCAACTGGCATTTGATATTTTGTTTTTTAATTTTCTTTGTTCCTTTTTGTTATTTAATTGTTTATTTATTGATTTTAATATTTAACTTGTTAAATCTTTTTTTATTGTACCCAGATACACGCCGGTCGGTCGATCATTCTTCTCGGCTCCCGAAGGCTACACACCACCACTAGGAGGTGGCAGAGAGGTGTGGTTTGGCTTCCATCAATCGATGAGACCTTCACAGTGGAAAATGATGCTCAACATTGACGGTATGAAACTACTAAGGTGGCCAGCAGAGCACAATTAGTTCTGATGCTCAGTTAAACAGATATTTTGCGATATAATCGCTTCTCTTTGAATTAGAGTACCATAAAACTTCAGTAAAAGCTACACACTTTAATTAATACAGTAAATTCATAAGTGTATGTAGTATGTACTTAATTTATACTAATTATTGGCATTAAAGCGATGGAAATGTTTGTCAATATCACCATGGCCTATGAAATTAATTTTTAAAAACAATTTTGCCCCTCTTAAAGATTTTTTCAATTCCTTTCACTCTTCATATCAAGAGAATTTTCGAGTGTGTTTTTTGTACACTATACATTGGACAAGTGATAATATTAGGGAATTTACCTTTACCATGTAGTTAGGACAGGGGTTCTTAAACTTTTTTTACCGCGGACCCCTAACATTTTTTTGGCCTCATGTACCACGGTAGGGGTACAAAAATTCAAAAATGATGTCATAAATTGACGTCACAATACAAATAAACTTCATAAATCTAAGACCCCTTAGGGGTCCATGGACCCCAGTTTAAGAACCCTTAAGTTAGGATGATTGTTTCTTTTTTTTAATAAGTCACAGGTAGAAAAAGTTTTAGAAGCTCTATTTTATATGCTTTAAAGTTTTTTTTGTACCAAATAAAAATTACAGTTTATATTTACGCTTCCTGATTTACTTTTAGTCAAACAAATTCTTCTGCATTTAAATGTGATTTATTTTTATTTTTTTTCGATGAAATGTTTAATTCAACCTGATAACTTTACGTCAATTCATCCAACTATTTTGTTTCTAGTTTCTGCCACTGCATTCTACCGTGCCCAGTCATGCGTGCAGTTCCTGTGCGACGTATTGGAACTTCGTGTCGACGACCTCCGACTCATCCGTGGTTTAACTGACTCGCAGAGGGTAAAGTTCACGAAAGAAATCCGAGGGCTCAAGGTCAGTGTCAGACTCATTAAAAGCTAATGACTGTGGCTTGCTGTTAATTTTGTAATTGTAAGGATGCAAAATATGTGCATTGTGACAGGATACCAACATTGAAATCTAAAAAGTTATGAAAACAAATAATGAGAAATATATGATTTAATTTTTACGTTTTACATTTATATAATTTTTAATTATCCTTACCTCGCTGTTAATTGACAGTGTATCATGTTTTCACTACATTTTTAATACACTTAATATACTGCATCCTATCGTGATCTGCTAAGTAAACTCATCACTGATAACTTGCCAGGATATTTTACTAAGGATTTTTCCCTCTAAATGATTTTCTTCCCTTGTATTTCAAAAAAACGCAATAATACATATTTGCTCATTCGTTCTCTACCCAATTGCGTTTAACATTTCTCAATACGTTACTCTTGTTTATTATTAACCCTGGACCAAGCTTTGTTGTCTAATGTAAATAAAGAATGATTCTTGTGAAAATAACCCCTTTCATCTCAAGAATTTGCTCTTTATTAATTTCCACCTACCTAAAATTTTATTAAAAGCCCTACACAGATATTTTTCAACAGATAATTTATTTTCTTGTTTCCCAGGTTGAGATCACGCATTGTGGCACGATGCGACGAAAGTATCGCGTGTGCAACGTTACGAGACGTCCAGCTTCCACACAAACCTTCCCCCTGCAGCTGGAGTCGGGGCAGACCATCGAGTGTTCAGTGGCGCGGTACTTCCAGGAAAAACACAGCAAGACTTTACAGTTGAGTTGTTCGTTTGGTGAATTAACATGACTTTAACGATTCCAGACTAAGCAACTCGGTAGACGTAAAAATCACCTATCTTTTCACGTTTTGTATAATGCGTACACTATGCACGGACCTGGAATGTCCCTTATTGGTCATCAGTTGAATTTTAATTCAATCTCATCACTATGCATTAACACACGAAAAATATGAAATCAAAATGTACCAAATTTGCTTAGTGGTTGAAAAATTAACTTGATTGACAGTTTAGTTACCTCCAGTTGTTAATTTACTGTTTTTTTGATAAACGTTCTTTCAATCAGAATCACTGCATTAAAATTGCAAATCATGAATAAAATGCCCGATGTATGGGATAGTCACCAGTACACTAATACCATACATCCCTACACTACAGTACCATGTGCAATATGCTAATTTGAATTGTCTAGTGTTAACACTAACCAACTGCCCCTTTCATTAGGAACATAAAGTTAGGACAATTTTTACCCTGCAAACTAGTGTAAAGAGCCACGTATAAAACTAACCACCCGACCTCCACCTTAGGTTTCCCTTTCTTCCTTGCTTGCAAGTTGGTCAGGAACAAAAGCACACTTACCTCCCCATCGAGGTCTGCAACATCGTACAGGGACAACGATGCATCAAGAAGCTCACCGACAGCCAGACATCAACCATGATCAAGGTAAATATTGCACACATGCTCCCCTGAAATTTTTGTAATATATGTGAGAAGGCAGTTAAACCAGAAAAGGGTTTTGCTCCCAGAGTTTGATTCAATTTTTTGTTTCCAGGCGACGGCCCGATCTGCTCCGGATCGTGAGAAGGAAATTGCTCAGCTCGTCCGAAAAGCTCAGTTCAACAACGACCCTTACGTTAAGGAGTTTGGCATTCAGGTATGCACAAGATAGCTTTAGTCACACAAAACATAGACTGTAAAAAAGTGGTTAGCTTGGACTCGCATTTCAAAATCTCTTAATTATAACCTTGCACAAAACATATACTGTAAGAAAGTGGCTAGGCTACAGATAAAATATATCCTCCAAACCATGTGTAACACTTGATAAACATGCAAAGACAGCTTAAGGCTGAAACACACTACATGAGTAGGATTTTCCATATTTTTTTTCACAGAATTTTTTTTTTGCCAAATCCCAAGATATCTCTGTTAATTGACTGTTTGTGTAACCCTGTCTAGAAAACTCATAATTGTCCTCTGATTTGATCATGAGTTAGTTTTGTTAATAATTGCATTTTTGCTTGAAAATTTTTAAAGTGTAACTTAAGTAATTAATATCTTCTTAATAAATGTATTTTGTTATTCACTTGTATTATCATCAGTTAAACAAATTATCACTATCATTTATTGTGACAACTCTGAACAACATTCCTTTCTTATATTAACAGAAATAAATAAATAATATAGAAAAAATAAGAAATGATTGAAGCCACATAGAGAAAAAATGTAAGCTTTGAAACTATAACATTTTTTTAACTTGTGGCATTTATTTGTTTATGTCATCTTAACCTTGTTTCTTTACGTCAGGTGATTGACGAAATGACAGAAGTACGAGGTCGTGTGCTGCCTGCCCCAAAGATACAATATGGGGGAGATGTAAGTGAAATCTTTCAAGATTTTTAATTTAAATGTTTTCTATTTGCTATGTTTTAGCTTTTTTTCGATATTTAACACATTACTTACGAATCTCACTATTAATGTCACTTTTTTTATTTCTAAGGAAATACCTTTTACATTAATTGCGTTTATATATGTCTGTTTTTATTTGTATTTTACTTTTTCCAAATCAGTTCTTCCAAAATATACACACACACAGATTAAAATAAAGTTAACATTTGAATTTATATTTTACTCAAACTGTCAAAAAAATTATGGTAGAGCCCCTTAACCTAGTTTTTCCTCAAAATTTCTAACCTTAACACAATTTACTTTAGACTCGGATGCAAGCGACACCCAACCAGGGAGTTTGGGACATGAGGGGCAAGCAGTTCCACTCGGGGATCAGCATCGATGTGTGGGCCATCGCTTGCTTTGCTCACCAACGGATGTGCTCGGTAAATATCGCTACTACTCAAGCAACTGATATTTGTTATTACTGTGGAGTTGTCAAAATTTAATTCATCAAATAATGCTTTGGCAAAGCATTCTGTCTTAGTCGTGTAACTTGTATTTCATATGATTATGCACCTTTTGTATTTGCGGCGAGTCCTTTAACATGTTCATTAATTTTGTTATACAACCGGTATTAGATCATTAACACTTTTTAAATTTCATGTTGTGGTTTATTTTGACCTAAAAATGATGCAATTGGCATCAAACGGTTGTTTGTTTTTTTGCAAAGTTCCAGAACCAGAACAATACCAGTTTCGAATTGAATGTAAAGTGTCACACTTTTCCTGTAACTCCAATTATATGTTTCAAAAGATTTTATTTGTGTTTAGGACCAACATCTTCGAACTTTCATCAAGAACTTGCAGCGGATCTCGGAAGACGCAGGGATGCCGATCAGGGGAACCCCCGTCTTCTGTAAATACGCTCAAGGATCGGAGCATGTCGAGCCTTTATTCCGGTGCGTTGATTTAAATAGAATGTGCTTTTATGCATTTAAAAAACACTTTAAAAAATAATACAAAAAAAATTTCAGAGCTCTGTCAAAATACAGTATACATACACTAAAACATACCCACTATCTTAATTTGAAAACTTTTTTCTTCTTGTACAGGACAGTATCCTTTCCTTCTATAAACTATTGTTGTCCTGCATGTATGTTATAAATTTAACTACAACTTCCCACATTCTTTTCACAGACATTTGTGCGACGAATTCCGAGCTCTACAGCTCATTGTAGTAATCCTGCCAGGAAAAACACCAGTGTATGGTGAGTGTGAAGTACTTTTTATTGAATATATCATTTCAGTCGTATCTTGTATGCGTATACCTTGCATGCAATTTTTGCAGTAATATTTATCATTTCATTATTAAAGCATAATTATTTCTTTCTGGAACGTTTTTTATGGATTTCCAATCAAATTAGCTGAAAATAATAAAAGTTTGTCTAGTTGAAAAAATAAGTGATGTATATATTTTTTTCTTATTAAAAGTAAAGTTAACATCCACAGAATAAATGTTGGCAATGCTGCTCATTTTAACTTTTCTCCTCATTTTACAGAAGAAAGTTTAAAAAAATATTCAGATAAATTAGGCGCACAACATTTATGAATTAATGTGTAAGCCATACTTTTAGAAATACCTCGTAATCCAACTTTTTTTTGTCTCATAGCCGAAGTGAAGCGAGTTGGTGACACCCTGCTCGGTATCGCCACCCAGTGTGTGCAGGTGAAGAACGTGGTAAAAACTTCTCCGCAAACTCTCTCCAACCTCTGCCTCAAGATCAACGTCAAACTTGGAGGCGTCAACAACATCCTTGTGCCTTCCCTCAGGTAACCTCAACTCATTTTTTTACTTGCTTATGTGTTTACGATTGGGTTATTCAAGGAAAATTAGTGTTCACAAGATTTTATGTTTTTTTGCAATGTTGCTCACTCTAACCTTTTTGTCAGTTGCAATTCTAACTCTTATTTTTCTTTTGAACTTATATTTCAAATATACTGATTTTTGGCCGATGTGCCATTTTTCGAATTTGTTTACAAAATTTAGTGTTTTTATAACCCTAAAGTGGAACTTATTGGGAAATTTTAACACATCACACGCAGACTAGTTGTTTTTCTTGCCTGGCATTGCTTGCACGAAAATCCCTAATTAATCGACTGGCTTGGTTAGTTTGTTAAAGACTTAACGGAAAACTTGAAGCTTTAATAATTCTAGAAAAAGGCTAACCAGCTTGTAAGTAAATTCATTTTAAACCGTGATAACAATACAAGTTTTATTCTTATGCAGACCTAAAGTGTTCAACGACCCTGTGATATTCTTTGGTGCTGATGTGACACACCCACCAGCCGGTGATATGAGGAAACCATCCATTGCCGCCGTGAGTATAAGATAACTTTTAATAGTTAGAGAGAGACCAGTAATATCAGCCGATAGTTCGCTTCCCACCTATATATCGGCATTGGTTATTTGGTTTAATCGATAGCTGCTCTGAGTCCCTAAACATTTATAGTTGCAAAGTTTAATTTAAACTAGGAAAAAGATTATTTAATACTTAGTTTGTGTTTCCCAATAGTCTCTGAATTTGCAGCTTAAATTCTTTGTTTTCAAGAAAATTAAACGATGTGTCATGGATGGCTTATACTGTTTTAGTTTTTAGAATTCATTTAAACCTCCTGGGTTAGTCCAATTCTTAGTCCTTGAATGGCTATACATTTCTTTAACAATTTTTGGTTTCATTAATAAAAAGTGTGGCAATCCTGTTATATACTCGTTTTTGTTTACCAAGCTACCTTCACCAATTTACCTTAAATTTTTGTTTTGTAGACATCCCCAAAAAGACATCTTTCACTTGAGCTAAATTTGCTAACTTTAAACAGCCTTCGTTGTAATTTTGTTATGACGAGAAACACGTGTTTACCTGGTGACCTTGATTCCCTTCAAGGTCGTTGCAAGCATGGATGCCCATCCGTCGCGCTACAGCGCCACCGTGCGGGTGCAGGCTCACCGTGAAGAGATAATCCGTGATCTTGCCGTGATGGTTCGTGATCTCATGATCGAGTTTTACAAGTCGACTCACTACAAGCCTGTGAGGGTGATAATGTACAGGGACGGCGTATCAGAGGGACAGTTTCAACAGGTAATTAAACGCTGATGTTTTAAAATGTAGTAAGAATATCAAAGTCAATTCAGCAGTAGGAAGCATTTTGAACCTTTCGAATATATTTTTTGTTCATTTTCAACTTTATTTAAAATGTATTTGTCCAAGTTTTATGATAGGTTAGAAAAAAACAGAAAACTTTCTGTTTATAAAACGTTTTATTTACAAGCAATTCTACAACTTTGATAGTTTAAAGAAAATAAACTCTTTTCTTTGTGCTTTGTAGCCAACTAAATAAACTAGCTCTGCAACCGCTATAAGCTTGATAAAATACAACTGGGCAGTATCTTTAAAAAAAACTCTTAGTCTGTTGGGCAGTTCTGGTCTTCGAAAAGTGCTGGAATAACTCTGATTAACAAGATGACTATAACATTTTAAATAACCACCTTCTGGTAAACTCCTTTCTACAAAAGTTGAAACATATTTTGGAAGCAATTTAAGCCAATGCGGACATTTTGCAATTGTAAAATCTTGTTGCAGCAAAATATCACTGGACCCTTTTTTGCCAATTAACCACACTCCGTTAGAAAATCTAACAGTCTAATAAACTGACCACCAATAAACCATTATTATCCATTGTCCACCAATTCCGTACGTTTCATGAAGCTTTTATAGTAGACAATTTACGATTAGAAATCATGTAATTATTAAACGACAACAAAACTTTTGGCTTCCTAAATAGACTGCACTCCCTTAAAAAGGCCACCAATAAACCATTTATTTTCCACCCCAGGTCCTGTCCACTGAGTTGCGTGCGATTCGTGAAGCTTGTACGATGCTAGAGGTTGGATACCAGCCCGGTATCACGTTCATCGTGGTGCAGAAGCGACATCACACTCGGCTCTTCTGCAGGAACCAGGAGGACAGAAGTGGGAAGAGTGGAAACATCCCTGCTGGAACAACCGTGGATGTTGGAATCTGTCATCCCACCGAGTTCGACTTCTACCTCTGCAGTCACGCTGGAATCCAGGTGGGAGAAAATCAAATGTATTACATCAGTGTTTTTAACCGTTTTTTTGGAACGACATAAATATGATGCGTTGTCGACACATTTCTCTTTACTGGATGTAAGAAATTATCCTGAATCAGTGCGATTTTTAATTAATCTTAACTTACAAAGTTACGTCAAAATGTGGTGTTTAAATTAAAAAAACGAGAAAACGTGCATCACAATTGAAAGTTGATGTCGACTGAAGTCTTTATCAGTTAACAGTCATTGAACGCAATGATGATTATTAAAACTTAGTTCCTTAATTTCAATGAATAAATACACAAAGTTACCAACACTAATAGTAACCAACACAAAATAAATATAAAACTTAACTTACACCGCAACAAAAGTGGGTTTTAACAGAAACACGGTCAACGTCAATGAAGAACACGAAGGAGACGCGTTTCTGCTCGAAGCAAAGCGCGCCACTAAGAGCAATGTTTAATAAAATAAAACACTAAAAGGTTAACAGTAAAATGCCTTTGTGCAGTTTAATTTGCCTAAACTTACATTTTCGAGGTGCTGTGAGGCGCACGACGCCTTGGGGCAGAAACGAATTTTCGAAATGGGACAAGACATACTAGAAACGTAAATTATATTTTGTAGCGACCAAACAAAATTACCATTGCGTAGTTGAACTAGCCCCAAAACAGTTCGGGTGAGGGAGTCATGTTCGCATCGCACCTACCCCCCGCAGACCCGCCATGTCCCTTATGCCCGCTCCCCCAAATATACCCTACACCTCAGAGTTGCGCACAACAGCACTGCGCACATATTAACCCGGCTCTTATCCCAGGGAACTTCCCGCCCGTCCCACTACCACGTGCTTTGGGACGACAACAACTTCATGGCCGACGAACTTCAGATCCTGACGTACCAGCTGTGCCACACTTACGTCAGGTGCACAAGGTCCGTCTCCATCCCGGCCCCGGCTTATTATGCACACTTGGTGGCGTTTAGAGCACGCTACCATCTCGTCGATAAAGATCACGACAGGTAAATTAATAGGGTGGCTTTGTCTCAATATTTTGACCATTTTTGCATTTAATTAAACTGCAAACAATTTTTTTTCATTTTACTCATTGGAAATTTAGTTGTCCACAGATCAAAGTAGAATTATCTTGAAAAAAAGAACATTACTTTGTGGATTCCAATGAGAAATACAAATTGATCAAATTAATTTTTTTTTTTATGTAAATACGATTTTAAATGATTTAGTTTAGATTAAAGAAATTCCACTGAAGAGAAATTACTAAATATTAACTCATTTATCTTTATGTAAATACGGCTTTCCACTGAAGAGAAATTACAATATATTTCACTAATGTGCTGTCTAGTTTCCAAATACACATACTAACTACAAGGTTTTTGCTATTAACTCCTTATTTACTTCACAGTGGCGAGGGATCTTTGCAGAGCGGCCACACACAACACGACCAAGACGCACAACTCCAAGCGATGAGCAAAGCAGTGGTCGTTCACCAGAACACCGTCAGGAACATGTACTTCGCTTGATTGTGACGTCACAACCACGAGTGTCCGCTGCATTTTATATCGATATTTCGGGCTCCATGATCGACCGTCCGATCCGCTACCAAATGACGTCATTGTATGTGATTTCCAAGGACAAGTTACTTTCGACTTTAATGTGATATTTTCTCGTAAATTTAAAGTAGAAAGATCTGCAATGAATCGCAAATCGTGGCTGTAATCCACAAATTATCTGGTATCGGATCGGCACCGATACCGCCCAAGTATCGGACGAGTACCGATACTACAACTTGGTATCGGGTATCGGTCCGACCCGACGTTTATCGAACATCCTTACTCGTAACTGTTACGTCATAAACAGAACAAACATGCCAGCACTGTACACAATCTGCTGCGACTGCCGATCTTCATCTGCCAATCAATATGACGTCACTTCTAGCCCTCATTACGTCATCAGTTGCGTGCTTTGCGGCCATACTTGCACAAACGTCACCACCACTGCTCCCTATATGACGTCACAGCTGTTTTTGCTCGAATCAAATGTAAATCGATCGAATGTAAATAGAAAAGCGAATGCAGTGCAGAACTAAACATTTTGTATAAACGCGATTTTAGTGTAAATAGCCTCTCCAAGATGGCTTCTCGCTTGTGACCTTGACGTTGTGCGGTGAAGGTCAAATAACAGCATGTTGCAAATCGCTGTGTAGGTAATTTTGCCGACCTTACTAACTTATCACAATAAAATATTCGATTGTGTGCTCAGCTTATTCTAAACGCTTTTATCAGCCGCAACTTACTTTATTACGTCATTATTGTGTGTGATTGTTCGTTTATTGCGTCCCATTGTTGATTTTATCCCCTTGACGACCGTCGCCAGGCAAAAGATCGGTCGTCATAGCAACCATTCAAATTGACCAATGAGGTTGCTGATCTGCGTCGCACTGCTTGGCTCGCGGGCCTTTTGTCTGGCGACATTGTGACGTCATCATACCCCCTAATTTACGTCCTCTCCCCCAAGGTACTGGGGAATCCCCACGTTTGTTTTGTTACGTGTGACCTTTCGATTGTGACGTCACAAACTTATTAAACCGTCACTTTTTGTATTTTCTTTGTACGCAGTGAACAACAATGCCCTTAAGTTATTCACCCCCAACTATTAACCCCCTTTTTCGATTTCACCCCTATCCCATGTTTTTTAGTAATTCCCATCCTCTCCGTACTTGCCCCTATTTACCCACCCTTATACATACACCAAGGTTTTGTGCTATTTGTATTTATTTAGGGTCGTTTGTAGATAAAGACCAACGACAACATTAGCTGTGATGTAGATAATGGTCGCCTTATGACGTAACAACAATAACAATGGCGTATCCCGGAGTGTATAGAAGAATGTAGCATGGTATGCAGAAATCGAATGACTTTGTCCATATTATACAAAATAAAAAGACAAAATTGTGTATAAAACTGTGTGAAGAACTGTTTAAAGAGATAAAAGCTTAATAGTGATTCATTACTAGTGTAACATCCAGCAATGCATACATTGGTAAGAATAGAAATGGTATAAAAAAGTCATTTGTCCGAAAGACCAAAGTCCAGTTATTTGACCAAAAGACTTACGACTAGTCTAAGTCAATTCGGTTTGGTCAAAAGATTAAGTCAAGTCATTTGTAAGCAGTGACTTCAGTTGAGTCATTTCAATACTGCCATTTTGATTGTAACTGGGATGCGTCACCCAAAATGAAACAAACTTTTTGTTTGATAACATCAACAGTAGTAGCAAATAAGTCAAGCGTGTTAAGGCGGTGTTCAATTGCGATCATGAGTTCTGCCGCGTAAACGTGTTGACCTTTGCCATTTAAATGTAAACCCCACTGAGCAATTGCTGTGTAGACATTCTCTTTGTTTGGCCAACACTTTCATTTGCTCAGCAGACTGCTAGCTTTGTGTGCCTCGTTAAACGGCTTGTCTGCGCTGATAACCATAGCGACAGTTGGACTTGAGACTGGTTAAGTGTTCGCTCTGAAAGCAAGGAAAAAATTCGACCTACAATAGCAGCGTTTTTGTTGTTTAAAGCTTCTATACGTGAACTGAGTAAATATGGCTGACATATTGAATTTCATCCTGCTGTGAGTCACCTCATAATGCCCTTTGTTGCCTCACGATTGAGCGGCACGTATTAACTGGTTATTGTGAGTTTTGTTGATTTTATGATTCCTGAATGTTGCAAGGTAGTTTAGCTTGTAAATTGTTCGATAAATGTTCTAAGCATGTCTGCCTTGCACTGGGAGGCTCGTAGAAAGCAAGCTGTCGTCGACAGTAAGCTGGAAATGCAAAGAAAACAACTTGAAAATGAAGCTAGAGAAAGAAACAGTAAATATTTTGTTTAAATGTTGCCTAAAACTTGAATATAACGTAGAATACTACCAAACTCTATTTGAAAAGTAAATAAGGTAGCACCGTTGAAAACTATTAGAACATTTTGGCTATTGTTGTGCTTGTGACAAGCCGTCAGTTGTCTAGACATGAGCTTTTATAACCTACATGGTTGCTTAATAAGATCTCTGTAAATACTTTATGATTTTTAAGCAGGGATTTTCAAGAATTACTTAAAAATGAGTTGAATAGTCGCAAAGTTTAAGATTTATTTTCTTATATTTCGAATATGGTATCACGCTGAGTCCATGGTATGGTATTTATTATAAAACACCGGGAAATTATCTATATATGAAAGTTAATCAGTTTAAAATTTTCATAGAGCCATGTATTTATTGCAGTTAATTTCCAGCACTGCAATAGCGGCGTTTTTTCTGCTGTTAAACTGCAGATAAAATTATTAACATTTAGGACACAACCCTTGGGCCATTCCTAGCATTTTAACGGCACACTCCATAATACTTGTATCACTGTGTTCGCTTTTGTCTGCATTATCTCCAATTACAAATTTCTCAAGAGATGTCTGTCGCCGAATAATGGCCGCTGCAATCGATGCTATTGTTACGTACCGCGCGAGCCCATTGTGACGAATAGACGACTTTGTACAGCGCTTTGCGATTTCTTTGAAGTTTACAACACATGTGAAATAAAGCGTCAAAAAATATTTTTGCAATTGCATTTATTAAAACTTTGTAATTTAGTATATTGTTATGTACTGTTATTTTTAAGCAAAATTAAATATGTAAAAATAGGCTTATTAAAAAGGTATTAAATTGATTGGTCTGATACGTTTTAAATTAAAAAAGCTGTCTCCATCTGCAGAATGTAATTTTTGACAATTTTTTTTTAACTTCTTAAGCCGAGAATTTTATTCTTTATTCGTTTGTTTCTGGCTTCAATATAAATGCTTAAAGCCATAAACCTACTTTTTCTTTCCAGGTATTTACTCGAAGGAAAACATCGCCCAAGTTGCTGAGAAGATGTCGATCGACCCAGCAACGCCGATGTCGTCACTGCTGCACAGGTAACTACTGCGTCACTACTGCGTTACTATAGGTTTGTCCAAAATTTAAGAAAGTTGCAAAGACAAGTCTTACAGGTATTAAAATAAGTTTCCAATTCTATTGGCTTATTCGTGTTTTTCACTTAAAGTTTCCAAAAAGTTTGAAAATAATTTTGTCGTCCAAGCTTCGCTGTTAAGCTTAAGCTTGATATTTTGGTCGCGGCGAAAAGAAATTGAAGAAAACACTAGCCTATAGTGAGCAGTGGCCAAGGACTGTGCAGTTTTATTGACAAAGTAGCTGTTCTTAAGGCGAAAATGTTCTTGTTCCAGCATACATTTAACGAACAGCAATAGCTTTGGCCATATGATGCTTTAATGCCTATGTTTTTGAGATGTGTGACATATGAGGCAAAATTAAATGTTCCAGGATTTGAGGAAATTGCTCACATTTTAAATATTGCAATTCACAACTCCATATTTTTTTTGTCAGAAATAAATTGGAAAAACTTAAAATTGTATTTTTAGTTGCAATTTGCATGCCATTTGGTTCATCTTTTTTATTTCAAATTACGTTTTCCGAGAAGATAAACTAAGCACCCTAAACATTACCCTTAATTTAACCTCACATACATTTTGATTCAAATTCTTACGTTACATGTCCACGATATTTCGTTAACTTTCGTGTATTAAAAGTTTACTAATAGCTAATGTAAAGAAAATATAGCTCATGATTCGTGCCCGTGATTTCGTGAGTATTCACATGAAGTAAGCCTAAGTGAACAAGGTTGCGAATTCGGGACTCGACGGAGTCGGTTTATTTCTCTGGAGTCGGATTCTGCGTAAAACCGCCTGAATCCAAAGTCCGACATGCGCATGCGCAGTACCAACTTTTAAAACTGATATGGCCGCCAAATGGAAATTGCAAAGGTGAAATATGATATGGAGGAATATTTTCCAACAATGTATTATGAGTGGATGAATTATATGACGCCCCTATAAGTGGATTGCTGAACATCCACGTTATTTCGCCACGTAAATGAGTGGAATACGTGTTAAAGAGTAGGAGCCGTCTCGAAACTGGACGAAATCACACATTTAACCGAAGTAAAGTTGTTTTTAAGCTTTTGGCTTGATTTCGTGAGTATTCACATGAACTAATTGACGCAGTTTTTGTCCAAGGTCTCACGCGCAGCTCGTGAAAAGCAACCGTGAGATTCGCGACGACAAGTGTCGGAAAATGTGCGAGGCCGACAACCGCCAGATGGCGAAAGAGGGCAAGTACAGCGCCAAGATAAAGAACCGCTACACTTCGATCAACTACGTGCAACAGTACTGACGCAAATTGGACGCCATCTTTGGTCCACAGCTTACGCCTCCTGTTTGAAGTTTATGTTATTTCTGCCCAATACATACCGCGCAATATTGAACTGTGTGCTTTTTTCTTTTAACCAGTTTCTACAAAAGTGGCGGAAATCAGGTTTTGGTAACTAATTTTGGGAAAATTAACTGAAATATCTTTTTTTTTCAGCGCTGAAAATAAAAAAATTAGCCAAATGCCTAAACGAGTAATACGAATTGCCCGCTGAGAACTCGTTTAGCCATTTTTTATTCCTAATATGACGTCATTTGTTGTTAAAACAATAGAACGGCGTTGTTTCATTATTAAAGTTCAAAGGCATTTTTCCAGGACATTAACCCAAATTTTAAGTTTAGTTACCTCCAGTTGTTAAACTACTATTTGAAAAAAAAAATTACCGTTTAAGATAAAAATCGCGAATTTAGATCGAACAGCTCTATCAGTTTAGTATTTTACCAATACTACCACTTGGTATCGGTTATCGGCTCGATACGATATTATCGTACATTCCTAGAATTTGCGTTTCGGACTTTACAAGAAAGTTGAAGCAAACCAGTGCTTGCACACAGTTTAAAAAGCATGAAAATACATCAAGATACAATGTCTCTTTATACGAACTAGGTCAAGCAAGAAGTGTCTCGAAAAGCTTGATTTGTTTTCATAAACCTTCGTTTCTGAGGGAAATTTGTTCGCTATGGAAGCATCCTTGTTCAAACAAGCTCGTGTCCCGATAGCTTAACGCCGGCAAAGTACACAGATGTGATTGGAAGTGATTTGTGGCGAAGAAATCACAGAAGATCCTTGGGCAAGAAACACATTTGACACACTCGAGAAAACGCGACAACTCAAGAAACGCATTCCAACTATTGGCATTCTGTGGGCTGAACAACTTTGTATGACCACATTTAGTTCCGCTGTAACTTTTTTTCTGATTAAAAGCGTAGACGGAACTATTTACAAAATAGCTCGGTTAAAACAGAATGTTTACGGGTTTTAATCATGATTAATCTCTTTAACGATATCTTGTCAATAGTGAAAATATTGTTTTTTTATAGACTGTTGAAAAAAGTTTAGCTACTAACTGAAAGTATAACAACATTTCTTTATATGGCAACTTTCTGGTTAAGTTTAATTTACAATAAAAGTTACTTATAATTATTTATAAAGTGTAGCAAAGTTTACACAAACTTTTTGAATATGTACCATTGTGAGGAATAACACTAAATTATTGGTAATAAAAAGAGTGGAAAAACATGTTTAAACCATTCAGTCGCGAAATGTGTAACAACGCGCTACATTATAAAACATTTAATTAAGACGCCGTGATGCAAATAACTCCCATGAAAGTAGCGAAGTGGTTGGTGATTTATTAGCTTGCGTTTATTTGTACAACCTCACTGCTGAATGCACCTACAGTACACTTGTGGTGAGGTTATATTAAGATTATAATGCACTGAGCAGTAGCTGAATAATACAGGGTTCTTGTAACAGAGAGGATAAGTGAAGATAGGTTGTTTCAAACTGCTATCCGTAATTGAAGATGGGCATGTCAATGTTTCACAATCCTTATGAACAGCAACCAGAATTTTGATTCTTAAATAGCTAGATAAACTTTTTTGGTTTAAAATAGTTCGTTTGAAAACTGCTTTAAATGAGTTGTAAAGTTAAAAAAAATTCAAACTAATTGGACAAAAATAGACGCAAGCTTTCTAAGCGGCCTTGTATTCTGATGTCATTAGTGTTTAAGCAGGTGCTTCTGGCTGAAGTTTGTATCGCTAGATCTTTAACGGCATAAACAAACAGTTAATATTTGAATAATTTCGACAAAGCAGTTAGCATTTATGCAGCAGATTTAATAGCTAGTTGTGTATAACTCGTGGTAAAAATGGCGGGGAAAACACTTTTTCCTAATGACAGTGTTTTTTTACGCGACGACCCAAATATAGTTTGACGACCCAATTACATTCCCCAAACTTTTTCGCGAGAATATAACTGATGTATGACGTCACAATGAATTTGGGGAAAAGGCGCTTGCGCGGCAAGCAGGGGTTTGAACGAGTGTTGGTTGAAATGATCCCTCAGGGAATTGAATGATTACTTACAGGCCAATGACTTGTGTCAATTTGGAGAATGTGCTAGATCAGGTGGTTCTTTAAAATGAGATTCTTCCAGAATATTTTGTCCTTACAAACTATACTTTTCAAAAAAAGTGCCTAACAGTTATTATAATGTAGCACTGAATTTGCGATATTGGAAATCACCTTGACCCTTGCAAGATAAATGTCGACCTTAATTTCTGATCAGTAACAGATCCAGGTTGGACACTATTAAACAATCTTGAAAACGTCGCCAACAAGTATATCTTAATTCGAATGAATGATTCAGGTTTATAATGACCAAATTTTTAAAAATCAATAAAAAAAATAACCATTTAGCCTAGAAGCGTTATAAAAGAAATGATTGATTCTAATTGTGGTTTAACTTTGTTTACATATAAAGTCGATTTGAAGCAAAATCGCAGAAACTGGTTTTCCAGAATTTTCCTAAAGCTGTAAACGTGTTGTGAAAGTGGTTCATAACACAAGCGTAAATCTGCTGGAAATTAGTGGCTTAATGTTGCGGTAAAGTACAACCAAAAGAAATTATACTATACATATATTCAGTTGTTTTGCTGTTTTTGCAATTTTTTGTTCTTGTTTTAAAGTAAGAAAAAAATTTATTTATCGTCTGAGTGTAAATATGTCGGGCATGTTAAGTTAATTATCGGTGGCGTTGTATCTCTAACCATCATCAAATACATCAGTTTAGCAACTTGTTTGTACATTTCTATTTTACCAGCAAACGTAGGGCATTAACGGTTGAGTTGTATTTTAAACATCAAATACATCAGTTTAGTAATTTAATCCTATTTAACCAGCAAACGTAAGGAATAAGAAAAAACAAATGTCCACTAGAGGCACTATATCACCATCGGCTTCGCTCAATTCTTCATCCGGGGGAATCCCCTTTGCTGCTTCCCAGACACTCACAGTTCCAAGTGTTTTGAGTTCGAATCTCGCCAGTCGCAGAACTTCGGCTGTCACTGGTAAGTACCTGCTTTATATCCGCCCTTTTTTGGAGCAGATCTTTTTAAACTTGTTTTGTTGTCTTTAACAACTTGTATAATAACTTCGCACGTTACAAACAGCAATCTGTAAAAAATTAAACTGTTGAACAAAAAGTTATTTGATAAAGACTATAGCCACAAAAACAAAGCGATTTCACGTTGGTTAGGAATATGATACTGTGCCTTACAAAAAGCATTCACAAAATTCCTCAAATGCATGTCACAGTTGTCATACTGACCTATTTCGTATACCCTTTGAATACCTTTTGGGGGGTATTGAAGGAGGTTTGGGAAGACAAAGGATATACTTAAACGCTTTAAAATAATTCTGGTCGCTTCTAATTTAACCGAGAAGTTTAAAAAAATGTAAAAAGTCAAGTTTTTATTCAGTTAATTAACCTTCAGGTTTAATATAATACAGAAGGCTGTGAATACAACTAGTTTTTGTGATACCTCGTTACAATCATTACACACAGAAGCCCTTTTCGAAATGTTAAGCCGATGTTAAACAGCACATTACCTTAGTCTCAAAGTTTATTTAAAATAAGAGTGAAGATGTAACTATACAAATGTTGTATTTCGCATCTGCTTTTAACAATGCAAGGCATCAGATTTCGCATTAAACCGCCTTATTCACAGGTTCTCCTCACAGAAGTCGCCAGGGCGGTCTCCGTCGCTACAGATTGTCGCAATGGAAAATCAACCCGCTGAAAGACAGCTTTCTCACCGTGAGTAGCAATGTTAATGAAAAACTTAAACCTAAGGCTGAAAATCAGTGAGGAAAATAGGACGGAATGGGACAGAAGGACGTTCCGGTGAACAAATTATTGCCGGTACACCACACCCGCCAAAAAAAAGCTATTTTTTTTAAATGCCATTGAGTAATTTCCTGTCATTTAAACTAACATTTTAACATTTCACCAAATTAGTGCACGACATCGGAGGACACCTGAGGTTTCTTAAGGTGCTTAATTTTGACGTCACGTTATGACGTAACCTACTTTCAACCTTGCAAAAACACCAGAATTTTGTATTTTTTCCAGTACAGTTTTAATCCATATTTGTTTTGTAAAAATTGTTTAAGTCTTACAAGTTGCTTCTATTCATAAGACTGTAGACAACAAGCAAAAATCCCCAAAATAAAAAACTATAAAATGTAGTTAAAAAACTATAAAAAGTACATTTTGGGTACGTTGTCTATAATTCTTCCTATTATCACGTTCTTAAATATTATTAGGTGACAAAAAAATAAAATTTCAATTAAAATTTTTGCTCTATCAATAAACGTTCAATTTCTAGCAATGTTTACAGAGAAACTCAAAGTACAATAGCAACTTGTTAACTGACAGAACTAACAAGGCTTCGTTATTTACCGCCAATTGTCGTAGTTCTACATCTGATTGTTCCATTGTCAGATGATTTGTCGAGTAAACAATGGTCACTGACGCGTCATAATCAACTTATCCATCTCACCTTTCTTGTGTGTTTACTGAAATGTTGAATCAGCTTTTTAAATGAGGTTTATTGTAAAAAGTCTGCAATTTATTGTCGGTTAGTCGAAAAGGCTATTTTTAAACTAGGTTTAAGGCTGCTTTATGAATTAGTTTGCAAAGCTAAGAGTACTGAAAATGCCTATTGAGTTCAATGAGAAAGAAACTAGGAAAAGGAAAGTTTTAGATTTTATAATTATGCTGCACAGAAAAACCTGGTTCTTAAAAGATGCCAGATTAGCAGCTTTCTTAGGTTTTGGTGTCAGAAGGTTAGTTTTGCTGTAAAATCAGTATGATAGAGAAGATCTTGTGTTAAATTCTAATTTGCAACTTACACAAATATTTTGCAGATGTTTTCGCAAACTTTATTTAGAAGCTTAATGACTATTTTTTGTCCAATAACGTTTCGCAAGATGTTAGTAGTGCTACACATATATTAACTTGTATAAAAAAGAACTGTAACACATTTTCGTGAAAATTTGTTCGGATTTATTTTATTGCCTTAGTTAAGAAATTGATTCATGGTGGATTTTGTGGTTTCATTGCTACTGGATTGCTAATGGATTGACAAATCAAAATAACGGCGCTGGTCTTGAATCCTACCTCAGAGTTGAAACAATTGTGAAATAAACGCAAAATATTTGAGTTAGGGTGTCGATTAGTGTTTGGGTGAGGGTGGGTCAAGTATTACTATATTTATTATTGAATAGTATTGCTTAACCTACCCGATAATCAAACACTAACCGACACCCTAACCCAACTCATGTTCGTTGTGGTTGGATTTCAGACCAGCGCCCAAAAACTTCTACGTTCAAAGTTTCTGGTGGCTAATCATTGGTTCCTTGGCCTTAAGAAAAGAAAAACTTGTATCGTAAATGTATCGTAACTATGATTTTAAACTATAGCAAATCAAAACTCTGTTAAAGCCTTTTGATTTTTTAAAAGACGTTTTGCTTTAAAGCTGCGAAGTCTTGCTAAATATGTTTGCACAACCAGCCTTGTAAGACTTCTCAGTTCAACTGCGCAAATAAGTTAATCCCGAATCAAAACATATTTAGTCACGTTTCGAGCCTTCAACAAAAGAACAATCGCGATATAAAATACGTCACAAAGCGATATAAAATACGTCACAAACGCTATGTAGTGTCGATGTTTTTCGAAGAAATATCTTTTGTGGGAGATGTTTAACACGTTTTTTAAAATAACAACACACGTCAATTATTACAAATACTTTTAACCTTTTTGCGGCGAGCCATGGGCCAAACGTAATTTTATGACGAAGAGTTTTTCCTTAATTTCTGCAAGTTACAGGGAAAATAAACACAAATAAAAAAATCCATAAATACGAAAGTTATTACAATAATATGATTAGACTTTGTCTGGTATGAGCAATCCGCTAAATTTAAAACAGTCCTTCTTTAAGCAAATCCAGAACATTTACTTCGGTTTCAACGTTTTCAAAATCGTTGAAATGCTCCAAATTATTGCTTTTTTGAAAATAGTTTGAAAAGTTTTTTTTTGTTCGAAAATCAATCCATGATTATCACAAATAAATAAATACAGCGTTGTGATGTTCTGTCTCGATCATTTCATGGCTTATTTCACATAAACACCAAAAAACAGCGATAAGTTTGATTTTCTTCACAGCGAAAGTGTCAATAATGTATCGGCCAAGGGAAAAAAGCTGGGACCACTACATAAAGAAAAGCACGGTCTGTTCAGCTGGTTTGTTGTCTGGGTTCGGCTTAGCTCTGCCGGAGTTCACTGAAAGCTTCATATATGATGAATTCGTGACGAGAAACACAGAAGATTTGGAATTTCCGGAAATTCCGGCGCTAGATTTTGGCGAATTAGATTCTGAATCTCCAGTTGATCACGTGCTAGTTACAGAATCGATAAGAAAAGGCACGAATCGATATAAAAGCTCATGTGATTGTCAGTTGTGTTCAGAAACACACCGTTTCAAATCAGTTCTAATGACGGAATCACGACACACCTATTCGGCCCAGCTGGCCCGTGAGTTATTTTCACAAGATCAGCAATCACGCCGTGAGCAGTTTTCACACGAGAACTTGTCACATGAGCAGTTATCTCATGAGCAGCTTTCTGGTGAAGAATTATCCCGGCGTGAGCAGTTATCACGAACTGGACTTTTATCACGTGAGCACTCATCTCGTGAGCAGTTATCACGGCGTGATGAGCTGCGTTGTGGAAGTGAGAGCCGCATTCTTCAAGTTGTTTCTGCCGAGGCTGGAACTCACGACGTGAACCCGAGTTTGAAGCGCAATAAATCCACCCCTGCTTTGTCGAGCCTAGCGGCGCCAGGGGGAGCAAATCAGGGCGTTCGGGGCCACTTGGCGCCGGGTCGGGCCCGGTTCCACGGGGCCCTGAGGACCGCGAGCGCCCATGTGAGGTTTTTGAGGAAAATGCGGAAAGCGGAGAAAGCTAAGAAGTCGAAAACACAAAGTGTGAAGTTGCCTGTTGAAAAGGTGGGTGGGAGGAATATGCTGGTTTAAGGCAAAATATGCTTCTAAAGGAAGGGGAGCCACACAAATTCCCATAACCGAATTTACAATGGCGCCTTAGTGTTTAATGAAATCATTCAAGTTGGTCAGTGTGAAGTTGCCCGTTAAAAAGTGGGTGGAAGTAAACTGCATACTTTGTGCCAATGCTTCGTCTTGCTTTGAGAACATGAGCTAGATTTGTAATAAAATATGGGCTTCTGTGGCTAAGATGTTAATTTGGGAATGCTACAGTTTTAGCAGGCATTTTTTGGACAAAGGGGGTTGCTGTCAGTGATTTTTCTAGAACCTCGTCGATTTTACCGATTTTTAGCTACTACAAATTTGTCCTTACACATAACAAAACAAAAATATTTTATTAATACGCAAGGCATTAAAAAGAAGTTTAAGTTTAAAGTCTGCTCCACAATATTAGTCTTGGATTCTTTATTGGATTTCTATAGTTATTTTTTTGACAAAATTGATCATATTTTATTATTTTTAGCTGCAACAAAAACATAGTCGTATTTTCCCATTGCCAAATATATATATACATATTTCCAAATCTCGTCTGTTTGATTTCCATTGGTGTTATTCTAATGTTGTGAATTTGGGAGTTGACAAATTTACAAAGTACAGAGCGATGTCAAGAAGTTACAATCCAAACACAGGTGCCGTTCAAATGCTGGCTTTGCTCTAAGCCTTAAGCCAGTCAATGTTATTTCAGGTGGGAGTTGGTGGCGTGTGGTTGACCACCGTGGTCTGGATTTGCCAGCTCAGCTCTTAACTTAAACCGCTGGGAATTTAATCTCAAGCGAAAACTGATCCAATTCAAGGGTTTAAGAAAACTTATTAAATCGCTCTGCTCAATTGAAACGCTCTAACGAAGGAAATACTAAATAGGCTATTTGTCCGGCTCGGCCGTTCACCGAACTTCAAAATTCGCAATACTGTAACCGGATCTGCGAAATTGCAATACGATTTATTACTAAAGCCGTTTAGTACAGTACTTCGAAAACTGGATATTCGTTTACCGAACATTTTTGTACTACTGCAAATGGCTTTAACAATAAATTGTATTGTAATTTTGCAGATCCGGTTACAGTGGTGTGAATTTTGAAGTTCGGTATTCATATGTAGCCTACTAATACGTCACCTGTAACTTAACATTTACGCCGTTTTACGACTTAAACACACTTTATCCAAGATATAAATGAAGTTCCAAATGTGACTTTTGTAAATAACATAACAAAAGGACCACAGAGTTAGGAAAACGAGTCTAAATGTTAAATTATGATTTACGTCAAATCCACACTTATCTGGTTCTCAAACTACAATAAACAGGCCAAATAACAATCCAAACAACTATATAGGTGGCTATCCCAGTCTTTCTGGTACATCTGATAGGTAATTTGGGGCCGAAATTTTGCCGATATTTAAAGAAAATATATAGCATTTCCTTAAAACTAAACAAATTTCCTAATTTTAGAACTTTTTGTCTTTGTGCGTAGACAGATTTAACATTAAGTTTAGTTTACTATGTTCAGCATATTGCAAAGTTTGTATAATAACTAAGAAAGTGCTATTAAGTTGGTGCATAAACTGACTTTGTATTATTTGTTCAATTATTTAAAATTATTCTTGTTTCTCAGGAAAATAAAAAAAATCGGATACCTTTATCATTCTAGAGAAGTGATATCATTTCCACAGCACTTTATGCTTACTGGCCTCTTAAACCTGTTTCTATTGCTTTGCAGCCTTTGGAAAAACTTCGCCGAATTCTTCGAAGCATCAGAATCATCGTCGAAGTTTGTCTGGCTCTTAAGAAGTAAGTTACTTTTTAACTTTACGTTTAAAACGTTTTGTTATTTCTAGTTTTAAAAAAGAATTTCGGAATAGAACACGAACATTACCTTAAAAATTTAAGTTTTAGGGCAAATTAAACAATAAAATGAAACCAAAACGTAAAAGAATAACACGACATTTCTTACTAATAGTAGGCTGTATTAGTTTGCAGCCATATACTTTAAAAAACAGTTGTGCATAAAAATATTTACTTGTGAAAAGATAGATTGCATTTAATAAAACTAAGTTGTTTTATTCGTGGTTTCATTTAACAAAACGGGACTTAATTCCTTCCCAGGTTTAATTGACTTACTTTCCTGTGATATTACGTCAGGTATGTGAAGCAAAGCGAGACCGCCCGACAACTGACCTTGGTGGAGATGCAACTTGACCTTCAGGCTGACCTCAACAAAAAGTTGACCTTTAACCCCAACTACTATAGCGCGTCGTACGTGGTGAGTGAAATATAAAGTAGAATGGTTTGTTTTTTAATTAAAGGTTCAATTAGTTACTAATTGGTATTTTGTTATATATATTTTGTTATCCAAAAACCAAGCCATTGACAGCTAAATAACTAGCCTGTGGTGGGATTCGAACCCACGACCAATGGAAGGTTGACAACTATAATGACCTATATTGTTTTAAAAACAATTTAGTTAACTTAAGTAAATTATGCATGGATCTGTAATAGCTTGATAATGAACCCAAAAAGGTTGAGTAACATAATTTTTATAAGAAGTTTCGATACGGACTTGTATCATCATCGGTCAGTGTCTCAATTAAAATCAACTAAAAATCGTTAAAATAATATTTCACGATGCTGCTTCCAAGGCGAACAAAGGAAGCAGCAAATTGAAGAAGCTGCTCGCCATTTCTCCATCAGCCAGAAGCAAGAAGCATGTTAAGATGGTGAGGATGGGTGAATGTAGGTTCCACAGGGGAATTAAACTATTGGGTGAATATCACTTGTAGCGGCAAGTTCTGTTACAACTAAACTCCGTTTCATAAGATTTTATTTTCCGACTTTTTTATTTCCGACTTTAAATATTTTGTTGTGTTTTATTTTATTTTTTATCAAAGATGTAAGTCGGAACATTAATATTTACATATAAATGCAGGTTTTTAATGGTTGGCTTTAGCGATGAATAGTAAATTTTACGAAACCACAATTATTTCACATAATATGTTAAAATAAAATTCTCTGTTCTACCTGCACAAGTAGGCGGTATTAATCAAGAAACATGTTGGTGTATTTGTACGTTTGGCTCACATTTCACTGCAATTGTTCTTTTGTTCGAATGAGATTTATTAGTTTTTTTAATTTGAAAATCAGTTAAAGCAAGTCCAGTTAATGTTTTTTACTAAATATGTATTAATAAAAAAGTATTACTTCGTAAATTGTAAGAAAGCCTAGTTTTGTTCTTTCTTTGTAAGAAATAGCTCAGTGTGATTCAGAGCAAGTTAAAAATAACATTTATATTTTGAGATTGTTGCTCAATTAAACGTTATTGAAAAAACATATATTTTAACTTTTAGGTAAAATGATTTATCCAGATATGTCGAAATCCTGTTAGCTGCTTTTACTTTTTATATTCATGTCCTTCAATTTCATATTTAACAAGGCTTGTAACAATGTGTTTGAATTAATTCAACGTCCTACAACAACTCGAGTGCTTAACTTAACTTCTTGACTTCCCGCAGATAAACGCTTTGGTCCAGAACAAGAACGCCTTCTCCAAATATCCGCTCAACATCAGGCTCAAGATGTGCCAAGTCATGATTTACCAGAGCTACGAATCCCGCCGAGTCATCATTAAACAAGGTGGACAACATAGAATGCTTAAGTTAAAATTGAAATCAAAGTTTTTTTTCATAAATTGTTGGTAATGGATATATTTCCCAATGCAGACAGAATCTTTAATAATGCTAAAGCTATCTCGGTTTTATTTTTTTGTATTTTTTGAAGCTATTGTCATAATTTATCTGTAAAGGAAGGACTCATATGTTCGTTTACTAATAAGCTTTGTTCAAACTAATGTTTTCCAACTTAACGGTTACGGACGGTGATTCAATTTATTTTGCCTAAAACAGAAAAACACTGCTTTATGTCCAATTTTGTATTTCTGAAAATCTCTCAGAAATAATTGAAGCCAATATATAACCAGGTGCACAATCCATCTTTGCACAAAACACCTCATAGTGTGACGAAACGCTCCAAAGATCTCACAAATTCACTTTAATAACGTACTTTATGACGTCACGTAACATGTTTTCATGACGTCATTTTTTTACGTCACACCCGCACTTATATCCGTATAATGTAATTATGTGCCACCCACCCCTACAATGCAATGCTGCCGTGATAACGTAACATTGTGATGACGTAATATTGTGATGACGTAATGCTGTTATGACGTCAGGCCACCCTCCGTCAGCGTTCTACATCATTTTGTCGGGAACTTGTTTGATCAACGAGCGAGTGACGACAGAGGACGGAAACGACTTGGTTCAAACGATCAACGAAATAAAGGACGGAGATGTGTTCGGGGAGGTGAGGCTTAACCTTTGCACCTAAATCACGTTTTTAATGGGTTACAACAGAGCTCATTAAACTACGACCCGCGGGCCAGATCCGACCCACAGAGTGAATTCATCCGGCCCGCTGTATATTTTGTTAATGACTAAGTATCAAAAAAATGTTATAAAATAAAATTTAAAAAAAATGTTATCAAATGAAATATTTATGACGTTTTAGACTACGTGCATAGAGTCACCACAAACCAGGACTAAAATTAAATTTTCACTAAATCCATAAACAACAAATTCGAATATTAAAAACAGGAAGACTATTCACCCGAACACCAAATAGTTCAAATCGACATATAATCACCAACGGATGCAAGCGTAAAAAAGCGATCCGGGCAAATAGCGAATAGGCACTTCCTGAGGCTATTTACCCGGCTAACTAAGTAATTTAAATCGATCTCCGTCATTGAAACCAAAACTCGGAAAATTAAATCTAATAGCCCCACCAGCCGAACGCCCAAAAAAGGAAATAATCACGAATTGGTGCAACTGCAAAAGAGCAATCCGTACAAATAGCCGCTTCCATATTAAATATATATTCCAGGTTGCGCTTCTCAACAACACTGCCCGCACCGCATCTGTGGTTTGTAAGGACGATGTTGAACTGCTGGTGATATACAGAGAGGACTTTGACGCAATTGTGAGGAAGCCAATCTACAAACAGAGGGAAGAAGTTATTGAGTTCTGCAAAAACCTCGACTTTCTCGAGTAAGAACATGATTTAATTGATGCTTGTATTTCATAACAGGCGTGGGAAATTATATTGACAGGTGTTGCATAAGAAAAAGGTGGGACAATAATTGGATTTGAAATAAAAAAAAAGCAATAAATTTTTTTAGAATAATAAAGTAGTGTCTTGATAATTTGCTAAAAGCAGGAAAACATGATTTTGCCTCATTTTATTTTTTGCCTTTATGATTTTGCCACATTTTAAAGGCAAGATAATTTTGATTTTTCATTGCGTCGCAAACTAAAATAATCTTAAAACCACTGATCCATGTGCTCCATTAATAAAATAAAACTTGTTTATATTGCAAACATCCCAAAACAAACCAAGCAACAACAGTAAGGTGTTGAAATACACATCCGTTACATCGCCTTAAATCCACACTTTATGTTGTGCCAGCTTATGACTGTCGCCAACCAAAATGTTGTTTCAAGTTGGCAGCCAACAGCATCATATTCACAAACCAGTAACCTACTGTTAACATTGTGTTTGTGTTTAAGACTACCCGAGCTCCGTGTCCGACGTGCGCATGCGCACTACTAAATTTCGAAACTGACAAGTTCACAAACTGTAAATTGTAAAGATGGAACATTTCCAACCACGTAATGAGTTATATGACAACCCTCTGAACCTGTTGCTGCGTGTCTACAGATCAATTATTAGGGTCTCTTATAAATTTTTGACAGTTTTTTATTCTAATAGGTCATTGAACGTTGACACATTAAATTAAAAAATATTTGTCGGACGAACAAGTTTATAATAGGTATAATACAAAAATACCCTAATTGATGAAATTAAGTATGACTTCACGTTTTATGTTAAAGGCATATGTTTGAAGATGTTTAAAGCCCACTTTGATTTGGTGGAAATGATTTGCTCGATAACCATCCTTAAATGCTGCTTGTGTTCAGAGACTGGCCAGTTGATCTTTTGAACGACGCTTCCTTCGCCAACTTTCAATACCAGTATTACCGCAGTGGAAGTGTTATAGTCAAGCACAACCTGCTTTCAAACTTCCTCGTCTTCGTCAAATCAGGAGAAGTAAGTGGAATTTGAAACAAAAAAAGTTTATTAAACAATTTCAATAAAAATGTAAAATACGTTTAATAAAACCGGCATATTTTTTCTGTGTTTTACGTCTCGTAACTTAATATAACTTTAAAATAACTTAGTGTAACTTTCAAAGTGAGCCTTACTTACGTTTTTGAGCTATAAATGTTTCTTCTCGTGTAGTTTTATGATAAAACCTAACGGTACGTGGAATTTGCGATTTAAGTTATTTTTGCTAATTTTTTTATAATGCTCAAAATTATTTCCTCCGTTTGGTTTGTGATTCACGAACTTTCGAACCAAATAAAAAAATGTAAAATGTAGAACGTTAGACACAATTGAATTATTTTTCTTTGTTAAATAGCTCGACAGCAATAGCAACCAGATTTTTTCATTGTTTTTCAATTTGGTGAAAGCAGGATGCACTTTGAGTTAAAACTTCCAACAAAATATCTTTAATTATACAGAAAAACTTGCTATGATCGTTTGAAATGCTGGAAAGTATCGTTTATCACCGATACTACATCGGCATCGATTCGATGTTATCGTTCGCTTTTACGCTGACGTATTGCTCTTTGCTTCCCCCTAGTGTCGCGTGGTGTGCACTTTGGACGGTGACGATCGCCCTCTAGTGTCGACCCCGAGCAAAGGTCGAACCCAAAGTGTCGTCACAAAGACCCTGCTCCCCCTACTCGATAAAAACTCAAGAACAAGGGCCACTCAACAAAGGAGCAGTAAGTTCCGCATGGGGGCGCAACACGACGGGTTTATGGGTTAAAATTAAAAAACGAGTATTTTTTTTTATTTCAACTAATTTTTTATTTAAAAATAATTGAAAACAAATATTTATTATTATATTAAAAAAAATAATAATAAATAAATTTCTACTAACAATTTGAAAGGCAAAACGTCTAGCTTTTTAAAATTTTAGTATAATAACTCTCAATCAGGGACTTAGCATGGATTTTTATGCAAATAAAAAGAATTATTTTATTAAAGAAGTCAGTAGCGCGCTAATCGCAAATAATGCGTCGGTTAAGGAGTCGGTCAGACTATTTTATGAACATTGAAATAAGCCTGTACTGTGTTTCGTGTAGCAGAGCTTCTTATACTGTGCGTCGTTGCAATTTTCCAAGGGTGTCGCCAGGGGTTTGCTTGCTGCGTCGCAAGTTTAATAAACTTTCTAAGACGTGGTGGGGAAATAAAAATTGAGAATCACTGCTTTAGGGTCTACCGTTAGTGATGAAACAATTATTAAACACAAGCCTAGGACAGTCGTGAAAAGTGTTTCTCTTAACTTTTACCTCCAGTAACTTTAAGAGTTTTTTTTTTCAGTGTCCCTGGCTCCACACAACAAGATACAATCGCTTCCTTTGCGGAGATCACTGTTGGGCAACGTGGATCTATCAAAAACACTCGTAAATAACAAAGTTAAACCAAATATCAACAGAAAAAGAAGGGTAAGACAGACTTGGACAACTAAATAATTCGTGTTTTCTAATTCAACTAATTAGAGCAAAATGTGGCTATTTCTAATTATAATCTAATTTGGGTTTTACCAAAATTTTACTTCGCCCAGCGGTATTTTTGGTCTCTCAGTCGAAACCTAAGAATTTAACATACTCTTTAATTGGAACGACTTGTATGTAATTTTTACATTCTAAAAAGTTTGGGATATTTCTAAAACATATAAAAATTAGCACACATATTTACCATTCACATTCTTATAAGAATTCATTGAGATTTATACTAAATTAATTTCGAACTATTTAAATTCTAGTTTTGGTAATTCTAGTTCCAATCTAATTTGTAAAAAGTAAAATGATTATTTTACGTGTTGACCGATTGGCTTTTGCCAAATATTGTTCGTATCAAGTGCTCTTATTTGTTGTTGTTAAATTACTTAACTCGAATTAATTGAAATATAATTTAACAACAAGTTCATCTGTGGTGTTTTCTTCAGTTGAACCCAAGTGAGAATGAGCATCGGTTGAACTCTGGTGAAATGATGAAAGAATTCAGGGAAAGGAAACGACAAATAATGATGGTTGGAATCAAGATGCTTACATTATACTCCGAATAAAATTTAAAAATCTGAATGAAATACAGGAACTGACTTTTGGTCATTCGAGTTTTTAACTTTACACTTTACTTGTTTATTTTTATATAGACGTTAATACAAACGTGAAAATTAAACACTCGAATAAGGCATCGTCAATATTTACATTCAGAAGTTGGTCAACCCAATCGGGGAAGTCCGAAATTTTGTCTTATTCCGATTTTTTAACTAAAAAATTGAAAAAACGTTTTCGCTACAGCGAATTATCTTTCGCAGCAAACTCTCGCCATGATGGGTGATGACGTCACTCGTACGAAGCGCTCATCCGATCTACGACGTCATCAGTTCGGGGACGGTCACGTGACAAGGTCGTTGATGGTGAAGCCGGATTCGAGGTGACTGTTCATTGAAAGTGGAGATTTAACATTTTATACAAAATATCAAACTACGACATTCTGGCGGATAAACAAAAACGCGCTCGACAGGCTTTAATTTTTCACAACCTTTTTGCTTTTTACAGTTTGTTAATCGGTTAGAAAATCAATATTGTGAGAACCTTCTGTAGCAAAACTCAACTGTTGCCGCGTAACTAGTTATTTTACAAACTACTTTGCAGGATGCACTCAGTGCGTCCCTCTGTGATGGAAGACACCCCCTACACCGTCACAAAGAGGGGACACTTGCTCCCCCTCCGGTCCGTGACCCCCCACGACCCCTGGCGCCTCACCCCCGGGAATTCCCCCTCCTCCGAGCCCCCTAAAGCGTCGAAGCCGAAGTTCGCGCAAATCGCTGTGCTTAAAAGTGGATGCGTGTTTGTGAGTTGCGTCATTTAAAAGTTGTTCCATTGTTTGCAAACAAACCAGGTTTAAGGCATGGAAAATTATAGAGATTACGTCAGAAAGTTGCGTCATAACGAGACGCCTAAGCCTAGTAACTTTATAGGAAACCTGAGATTATCGTTATATGTCGTGCTCAAATATGCTACATTCAAGGAGATCGGAATACCCTGGTGGAAAAATAACATTTTAACATTTTTTTTACTCGAAACGTCGTTTCGGACCGTTGGGCTAATTTCACCACTTAACAAGCACCTTTGTTCGAATCTTTAGTCAGCGTTTTTTAAGGTTTAGCTTTGGACTGAAACTATTTTCATTTAAGTTAAAAAAATAATTTTGCCGTTGCAGAAATTAGAGAAACCTCAAAATTATATAAACGAAATGCTGTTTTCTAATTTACAAAATTGGAAATAGTGATAGGCCTACTTAGTAACTGCGTTAGTGAATCGGGAAATCAGGAGGCACTGTTTAAAGAATCGTTAAACATTACCAAACGATTTCCAGATTTAGAATTAGACAAATATGACGAACATTGGATTTAATGAGCAAAATAAACCTTGAATGGATAAGTAATATTCGGTAACTGGAGGGCAAAATAACACTTTATCTACGTAACAATCACCCTTTGTACCTCAAGGGTCTAGAGGAGCTTATGAAGAGGACTCAGCTGCAGCTCTCGTTGCTAAGCGACGGAGCAGAGTGTGTCCTCCTCTCAAAGAAACTCTTCCTTAAAAACGCTCCTCCTCGAACCCTTAGGAAGGGAAACCACCTGGTGGGGAGGTACCCGACTGAGGGGTACATCCGGGGTCAGCTGGAGGAACAATCGGACTGGAGCAGGTTCAGGAGGGAGGTTGTAAGGGACATCCTTGGGAAGAGGGAAGATGTGATGTCCTCCGTCAACTGAACAACTCAGGCTGGATAGCGGAGTCAGTTAAAAACAGCCCGAGTCCCGAGACCGACTACGACTCTACAGCCTGTATTCAAACTATTTAACTTAAATAACGTGGATATTCAGCAATCCACTTATAGGGGTGTCGTATAATTCATTCACTCACAATACACGGTTGGAAAATATTCCACCAAAAAAAAATTTGGTTCTGCGCATGTCGGACTCGGGACTCTGGTAGTTTTACGTGGTCTTACTCGAGCCCAGAGACCGACTCAAGCCAAACAAACCGACTCCGCAGCCCTGAAGGTTGCTGAAGCTTTGAAACTGCATCCCACCATAATTTCAGAAGATAAACAAAAAAACTGACAAAGTATTTTTTCGTGCTCTAAAAAAATCAGTTTAAACCAAACTTAATGTTGCAATCGAGGTAGTTTTGTCATACAGGCTAAAGTTGTTTTTGTTCAAGTGTCAAGTCTCGAAACTGTATCCCGAGAAACCTTGAGAAAAAAAACAATTCGTAAAAATTTGTATAAAATAATTGGTTTTTGATGTTATCACATTTGTTGTGACTTTTTCATATAATACATATTTCGTTCACTTCTACTTTATTTTTAAATGTTCGCAATTGTCTTTTTCTACCTTGAAAATTATAGTTATAACTATTTTTTTGTTGTGTTTATTATTGTCGGCCGTGTAGCTTCAGTACTTTTCGAAATAAATTTCCGCACTTACATTATCGATATTCTATTTTTAGTATTTTATACTAATGCATTAAAACCAAAGTTTGTATTCAAAACAAATGGAATCCAAATTAAATGCTAAAAATAGATTCAAAGACTTAGCAAGATCCCAAAGTCCTGGGTTCGAATCCCACTCAAACACTGCTTATCCATGCAGTCAATAATTTAGTCAGTTTTGGTGCTAAATAGTGTGTTAAGTGGTAAATGTGGCGCTATTTAAATTAAAATACCAGAAAATCACGGTTCAAGTCGTATCCTTCCTGTAGGCAGTCATGCGTGTTGACAGCTGATTTGTGACGTCACTGAGAGTAACAGAGGCGGTTTGTTTCCGTCACAATCGACAACAAACGAGCTTCGAGCGTTGAACGAAGGTGTCAGAAAATATTTTAAAGTTAATTTATTTTAAAGTGTTTTAATGAATTGATGTCAAGTTCGTATTATTTCAGATAAGTAACAGAACTCAAGCTTATCAAATTTAAAATTGCGCTTTCCGGTTTTGTTTCAAGATTTTACCAAATGTTTTTCGTATGATAGTTTTGCTGAAATTTAATAAAATCTATTAATTCTGTAAAAGTAAATGATGTTGAGCTTGGCCTATATGTAATTCGATCGTGGATGAGCTGTCGTAGGTAAAGTTAAAAAACGGCGCTGGTCTAGAATTCTATCACAATTTAGGGTGCGAGTTAGCGTTTGGGTGTGGGTGGGTCAAGTATTAATATATCCATTATTTCATGATAATACTTGACCCACCCTAACCCAAACATATGTGCGTTGTGGTAGGATTCTAGATGAGCGCCCAGACTGGTATTGCTACAAGCTTTTTATAGGAAATTTGACTATTTTCCAGACTTGCTTAGTGTACACACACACCCATTGGTGATTATGTATTGGTTTAGGTTCTAGGCTTTGTATAGTGATATGATTAATTTTAAATTTTCCCAGTTTTGCATTATTTTAGATATAGTCAAGTCTTGAAAGTATGGCAGAACTCGACAAGATTATTTGCACATAAACTCAAAAAAATTGAGATCAGAAAGGTCAAAAGTTCAACCGATAATGTAACTATAGGATTGCCATGCGCACATTGAATTTTTAAGGATCAGGTTGGTTTGTAAAAATAAACTGGCAGGTGCAGTTTCCATACTTTGCACGGTGGACAATAGCCCTTAAAAAAGCTGTGGCTCTTCAAACTAACCGACTTAATTTTGTTCAATTTCAGGAAACAGAATGATTCTTTTAATTAAAGTTACTCAACATTTATGAGGAAAAACTTTATCTGGATAAATGCTCTAAATCTTTCAAAAAAAGGTTTTTAAAGAAAAAGTAGGAAATAATGGAAAGTGGAGTTAGTTCCGATACCAGTATTCTCTCGTTGGAAACAAGTAAATGTCACATCGAAAATGGAGTTAATTCAAACCATATCGACCTTTATTACGTCACACAACTACAATTGGAACTGGAAAATATCAAAAAGGTTTGTTGAATAAATCAGTGATTGTTGTTAATCAAAAGTAAAATATTGATTAAAATATTCTAAAATAACAGGTTTTGATTCTGTAATGAAGAATCCAGAATATTGAATCCTAGTATATTTGTTTAATTTTCAACTTCTATTTTATTGGAGTGTTAATCAAAACACATCGTTTAGTGGAAAACCTGTAATTAATTGCAAATAAAATTACAAATGGCAAGTTTAAAGGATGGTCATTTGAAGCCATTTTGCAATAAATTGTTATGTATATATAACTTAACTACAATAAAAACAAATAGAAACATGATATGAATACCAGGTTTTTGCCCCAACTTCCTATTTTGCCCATATTGTGATTGATAAACTATTCACTAATTCAGTCCCTTTTGTAACATATTGTTGTATTTAGTTCTACTTGAATACAAACGTGATTTGTACAGTTGATTATTGTTTTTGCTTTAAAATATTTGTATTATCACTATGTACTGCCTAATGAGTAACCATGTAGTGTATTTTTAGACAAGCGCATATTGCGATTCCTGCACCTGGCATTACACCTAAACAGCAAGCTCGATAATAATTCATTGTCATTTAATAATAATAGGCAAAGGTCCCATACAATCTAATTGCTTTAAAAAGACTAAGTGTATTTTATAATAATAACTAGTAGTTCAATATTGTCAAAAGCTAAGTGTCTTATAACGTAAGCTAGCCGTAAGCAAGAAATTTAGATGTAATAGAAATTCCTTGAGAAAATCTGTAGCTACTTTGCTTTTTATTGTTTTCTTTGTTGAAGGAACTTTCTGAAAAGAATACGGAATGTCGAAAATTACAAGACGACAGTATGAAGGTTAACGCTGAGCTCGAAGATTTGACGGCAAGTTTGTTTGAAGAAGCAAATAAAATGGTTTACGATGCAAATGTTAGACGACAAAAAGCAGAAAAGAAACTCGCTGAAGCAGAAGGAAATGTAAGTTTTTGAAAGTTACCTCAAAATTTGTACTTAAATGTTTATTAAGCCCCACAATATGATTTTTTTTGGAAAAATGCTCTTTGGCATTCCATCATTTCTTTACTTAACATTCCTTTGGCAAAGAATAATTGTTTTAAAAAGAGTAGAAACTTTAAACTTATTGGTGTTTATTCTGTACAAATGTATTCCGTATATATTTAATATATATACTCTAACAACGAAAATTTCTGTTAGTGGTTGTAAATATGCTTTCCATGAAGATGTGTACCTAATTAAAAAGCAATATTTTTACAAGCACCTACATTTATTTTACGATTTTTTTTCCGTTTCTTACTTCAATCAACAAATCCAAACTATTTGTTGAATGTTTAGATCGATGCTTTACAAACTGAGGTGGTTGCATTGAAATCGCTTGTTTTAACTTCGACGCCGAGCAACCCAAACCCAAAATCACATCCGCAAATCAAGAAGAAGGAAGAAAGCAAATTACGTGAGCGAGAAATTTTTGTCGACATTTTGTGCTCGCCAATGCAAGTGCAATTTGCTCTGGGCTATTCCTGATTGACACCCATCCAACTAGCCACTTTAGGCAAACCTACTGGACTTTATTTGTTATCCTGTAAGGGTATGACAGAGTATCCTAAATTCCAAAAAACATTGTTGTGTAAAAATGCCAAAGGTTAATTATTTTGTAATTCGTAACAATACATGATTGCGTAACCACAGAACTAAACATGCATATCAAACGTCATAAAAAGCCTATGATTTAATTGTGGTTAAAGTTTGACCATGGCCATAGAAGAACTAATTAAACACACCGATTTGAAAATACCAGGTAATTGGTGATAAGAAAAAGTAGATGGCTATAAAATCGAGGACTTGCCAATTTTTGTTGAGGGATACCTCACTGATGCATCTACTTAAAACTAGTCGATTTTTATAAATAAAGTTCTTTGTAGTGTCAATTTGTGAATACAAGATGGATATGTATTCAGTATAAATGTATTGTTAATTATATGCAAGGTTAAGTATTGCTGTTTAAACTCTTATCACACTTTATTTTACCCATTATACCTAAGATTTCTAAAATATTAAAAAAGGGTGGTTTATTTCTGTAGTTTCTCAATGCTCATTTATTTATTAAACATTTATAATGAACTCATATAGGATAATACTGCTCTGTAATATGATTTTATTATCTCTGGTAATTGCTTTGTGAAATTGATCTGCCCAATTTGAGATTAAACGAAATTGAGAACTTTCAAGCAATTTATTTATTGGATTAAGGACTTCTAACGTGTAATTTAAACAGCGGATCAAATCTTGAGCATATTTTCAATGGATGTATAATAGAATATGAGGTACAACAATACACACTAAAACTCTTTATTTCCGTCAATTTGCGCTCTTTTTAAAAGCAAAGGTCCAAGTCATTAGAGCAAGTTACTACAAATCAAATTATTGACATAAAACAAAACGTTTAAACCAATATAATTAATAAAGTTGTCCGATTAGGAGCAATATCTTGACTAAAAATAACAAAACTGCAATATATAGCAAACAAAATGTATGAAGTGCATTAATTAAGATTAATAACCAAATTTTTTTTAACTTTTTAATAAAAACACTTAACTTCAAGTCAAGGTATTTTACACAATTACTTAAGTCAAAGTTAAGCCATTTGTCCAAAAGACTTAAGTCAAGTCATTTTGGTCGAAAAACTTTTAAGTCTTGTAATTTTAATCAAACAACTAAGTCAAGTCAAGTCACTTGTAAACAATGTTTTAACTGCACTTGTCATTACAACACTGATTGATAGTGTTAAAAAAGCAGTGTTGAAAAATCAGTCAATATTAATTTGAATGTTTATTTCAACATGCGATGGCTGCAAGCATCTAATTAGCAAGATATATTGCTGTTATTATTTGGGAATATTTTTGTAGTTTTCTAATTTTGTTTATTTTTAGTTTCACCGTTCCGACACAAGCGCACCAGTAGTTTAGCCGAGGCTGAAAAAGTCAAGGAACCGTCGCCATCTTCCTGCAGTCGGAGTGTGCATGAGTTCACAATATGCAACGGACACTCAACATCATTTGGAGGCGATAAGATGGAAAAAGAGGTAAAAAATCGTTCTAAAACAAAAACAAAACAAAAAAAGTAGGCAAAACGGCATCATCAGTTCTCCTTGAAAACTTATTTAAATAGAAAAAGAACTGATGTTGCATTTTGCGCAACTATAGTATTCTGCTCTTTTTGAATAGTTTTTTTTTTTTTCCCCCTTTGTGGTTTTGCTTTTACGATATTGAAAAAAAAAGATACAACAACTAGAAGTGTTGGGACAGGCTTAGATACCAATATAAACAATAAAACTTAATCATAATTCCCGAAAAATTGTTGCACTTTGCAGCCACTATACGCTCCGTCCCTTTTTAAAAATCAAATTTGCTATAAATGTTTAAATATTAACATCTTTTTCATTGCTAATTACAAATGACACAAAGGGAAACAAACAACCATTAAATTAGCTTTCACAACAGAGCTAAATAAAGACTTGTAACTAGCTCAGTGTTTAACTGAAACAACTTTGTTAATCTGGTTTAGGAATTATTTATTATTATTTTATTAGGAATTGTAATTCTTAAAGTTGAAGTTATAAAATCCACACCCAAACATAGTTATTTATAAAAAAATTTAATATTTATGTTTCCTTGGTTTACTTTTTTCTTTGTTTTTGAATATGTTTATAGTTTCAACATTATAATTGTAACTACAGGTCTAAAAATTGTGGTTTATTTGAATTTCTAAACCTCTTATAATTTTCATACTACATTCAACAAAACATGCTTGTTTGAAATTGTTGTTTTTTGTTGTCACAAATATGAATACCCAAACCGAATAAGTCAAGTAAATGGCCATCATCTGAATGACACTATTTCAATGCAAACTTATATCAACATTAGTTAGAATTGCTATCGTTGTTATTATATTGTAACGACACAGGTTGATAGTGGTTTCTACGACGAGGTCTCCAAGTGGCATCGTTCCCTCCACAACTTCCAACAAACCTCGAACGCAGGAAGCAGTTTGTGCGATTGTCGCTTTGTAGCTGACGCTAAAGACGCAGCTCCACTGCGCGATTGCCAAACAATTGTAGAGTCTCCATTTCTAAGCAGAGTGTTTTCGGAGGATATCACGCTTTGTCTGGCGTTCCAGAACAAAGAGCTCTCCGTAGAAGTTTCGAAATGCATCCACGTTAATTCACTTTCTGTTGAGCTCATCTCCAACCCTGTAGTACTCGGGTAAGTTGGGAATTGTTTTTTTAATTTTTTTTGGTTTGATGAATTTTTTTTTTTTTTTATTTAATGACAATTAGGAGGCAGTCATGCAATAGAAATGCATGAACAACTAACAAACGAAGTCATAGTTTCACCAGGCCAAGTTCTATTATAATTCAGTTGCCAAAGAAAGTCAAATTCAAGTCGCAGTATTGCATCAAAAATAACCATTCTGAGCGATTTAGCAAACGCTTATTAAAACTTAAAAAAATGGCAAGTTAATATTTATTTTAATATGCCACTTAAATGACTTACTTTTAGTGAAATATGTTCATTGGAAGCACCTTAATATAAGTTAAGTCATTTTTGTAAATGACCTTAAATCTGATCATTTGTATAAATTTTTTACCCAATAGTCGAGTCATTTGAAAAAGTGACTTCATTGCAACACTTTTGTTAACAATCTTCTATTTTATTGATTTATTAACAATTAGAAGGTAGTCCTGCAACATAAATGCCTCTAAGAACCAAAGGTTTGAAAAAACAAATGCTGACTGCAAGTGTAAGATAGAATTGTATTCTTCAGATTATAAAAATCACTGATGTTAGGAGAATGTGTGAGTGATTCCGATTGTTAAAAGTAAGATTAGAGACGCCAAAATGTGCCCACTATGCTGTGAAAGCAGGTTTAGAACCCGTATTGTATGAATTTTACTCAATTGCAAGAACAATATAGCAAATATTATTCAAATTATTGTGGTTTTGTAACTTCAAAACTTAATAATAAGGCAACTAATATAATATATTGGGCTTCTGACTCTTCAGCTAATTTGTCGTCTGTTTAGGTAAAATTTAAACAAAGTTTTATGCCTTTGTATTAAACCTACATTTCTATGTCTATATGTACAACTCCGCCACCCCTAGCAGTTGATATGGATTTTCCTACATCAAAAAATTGTACACTTATTTTAAAGTTATATTTTTACCTCATTTGGCCTTTGCAGAACAAACAGTTAGTAAAAAAGGAATAAAAATTTCTAAAGAATCGAGTAAATTAATGACATTTTAACCAACACAAGATTTTCCTACACTTTTATTGTGATGTTCATCATTTTGTAAAAACCCGAATTCTCCCAAACCACATTTTTAAGTTTCAAACAAAACCAACATTTGCATTTTGTTACAAATCATGCTCGCGTGACGTCACACGTTTCCGGTGCGCTTTGCTACGTCACAAGCGCCTGACTGATATGCGCCGTTACGTCATAAAAGCGATGACTGACATTTGTTATGCAATGAACGAAGAAAATGTGGAGCATATTTATACTTTTTGATATTTTTGTTTTAAATTGAAGGTGTTCCCCAAACTTCATTATAATAGCTTTATCACTTTTTGTGATTATTTATTTGCATGAAGGTTTGTAAGTTTTATGATGAAATGATTTAATGAAAGCATTTTTAACTTACAAATGCAATGCAATAGTACAAGGTGGTTGGTAACAATTTATACTCAAATAAAGACCTACTTCAGCTATAATATTGTTATGTATTGTTTCTGTGGTTAACAGAGGTTATGAAACACCTTAATTTACTTAAAATCCATTGTACTGTTAAAGTTTAAGGCCTAAATGTTTTATCTGCCGCGATTTAAAAAAGCTTAATGGCATTGACATGTTTAAAGTAGTTTTGTCTTAGCGAAACTGCAAATTTTTGTTTTGTCCTGTTGAAAATGATCAAAGTTTTCCAAAGCACATCAACGGTCTACAGTTTCTAACCCATTAACTCTGGAGGCGAACCAGTTTTTTTGTTTTGTTTTGTTAAACTAGTTGCGCGTCGTATCCCACGCTCAGTTCGTTGCTTGTCTCTAGCATCTACTGAGATTGTGATTTCTAAATGTTGTTGCAAGTCGTAAATCAATGTGTTTAGCTTGAATGATGAAAACGCCCTTTGTGTTGTAAAATAACAGAAAGCAGTCGCAAAGACTAAACAACTCTGGTATTTAGTTGAACATCATGAACTTTTCCAACTGCCTCATTACCTCGTGATTGTCGTGAAATGTAGCCCGGGTATTTCCGTGACGTCACATCATTAAACTCCAATTGGCACAAGAACATTGCAAGCTGAAACAACACAACGTGCAATCAGTAGTTCAACAAGCTGTTGTCCACACTGTTTCAAAACCTGGTTTCAAAACATTCCTTTTAAATCAGCCTAAATAATAGGGGTTGAGTTTTTTTAAGTGTTATTTTTCTATCTTTGCTGTTATGTTAATATATTTTTCCGACATTTTCTAAAAAAGTTAAATCCGCTTTGTCTTAATTTTGATGGTATTTAATAAAGTTTTGTCTGTCATTTTGCCTCTTTTTTTTAACTGAAACAAGAAATGTCCAAGAAATTCCAAAAAACTGTAACATTTGATAGATATAAACTCACAAAAACGCGAGTATGGTGTTCAAAACTTTATAGTTGGCCGCCATCGAAACATGGGGAAGCTAAAATCAAGAAAATACGTTGATTTCATCAAATGTTGTTGCTTTGTGTTCTTAATGATACTGGAACATGGGTGTTCAGTATTTGTTAATGTTGTTGTTTGGTTAAACGCGAGGCAGCGGTTGTTATTCATGATCGATCGTAATTACAACGAACCTTCTCACAAAGCGGAGGGATGTTGGCATTCACAAAATGTTCTTCCTCTCAGATTAACGTTTGTTCTCATATAAACGCAACACAATGTAATGTATATATAAACTGTTGCTACCAGGCATGGTAATGTACATCAAAAACAGCTCCTCTGGTAATTTTTTTAATTTTAATTCTATACCAATGTTTCGTAGTACGAGCATTCAGTGTCATTCACCCTGACGAAGGCGGCTTGCATAGATTGCCGAAACGTTGGTATACAGTGTTATGTATGTCCGCTTCGTCAACAACATGCCACGCACTGTTTCTAAACCAATGGGTCGCGACCTTTTCATTGAGTTTAAGTCGTTTTGAAATGAATGAAGCCCCAACATTCGTAAAGTAAATTAAAGTTTGAGAAAATTGCGGTAACATTTTGAAAACATTGCTCAATCAACTAATTCCATTGTATTGCTTATAAAAACTTAAAAAAAAAACAAGAGAATTGACTCGCCAAAGATTCACTTGTATACTTAACGTTTTGGGTCGCCGCGAAAAAAGGTTGAAAATATTGGTTTATTCCCACAGCAAAGCAATTCATCCCACTCGCGGAAAAACATTTGTTTGCAAAACATAACCCTCTCTCGCTTATTCCTAGTCTTATCAGGTTGTTAAAAATGACTTTCATTTGAAACGCAGCACTTTATATTGGGTGTATTTGATATCACACTTTAGTTTGACCCTCCAAGACATTTTCTCTTTCTCACACGACCCTGTGAAAAACAGTTACCAACTCATAATATAGATCCCATCAAAACTTAACAGACCATTTTGTAACTTTTCCACCGTTTGATAAAGTTGTAGTTAATTAAATTAATATAAATAGACTAAATCTTGACATAAAAATTAGGAAATTTACGTTCAAATTTTGAGTAATTACATTGGCTTTGAAGGAAAATACACTGACTTTCGCAACAATTTTAAGTATCAAGAAAAATTACATGTTAATAAACAAGCGTTTCAATTAGCAATTTTAATCTTTGTAATGATGGATCATTATTAACTGCCGAAAAAAATACAGAATTTTTTCACATTGAATGACTTCTTTCAACAAAGCCCATGAACGACCTTGGCATTGTAAGGTTGTCACGGGTTTTATATCACTATTGTCAGCTTACCAACTACAAACGACTTCTAAAGTGTGAAAGTTGTTCCACTGGTGATTGTCTACGTCACAATACGTCGGCACCTTGCTGCATAATTCAAATGCGTCAGCTTGTTTGTAATCCTTCCGTCAATTACGCTGTTAATTAGAAAGTGTTTAAACCACAGCCTGGAAACTAAAACAAGAATAACATAGTTTTCAAAAGTTTATTTATTTTAACACCAACTGTATTGATGTGGTTGAACATAATACTTTCTATTTTGCTGTTTTGTAATAAGTTTTTATATTTATCATTTGTTGATAACTGCATTAGAATGCATCAAAGTATTTTAGTTTAATATGCTTATTTTGTACTATCGTCATACCACTCAGTTTTTTGTTTTTACCAATAAACAGCTTTTGTGTAATCGGATCATGAACCAGCAGTAAATGTGGATTTTGTTCATGAAAGTTTGATAAGAAGGAGTAAACATTTAACCAATTGTCTTGTTTTAAAACAAGAAATGTCACCTAACATTTGTGCCAGTTTAATTTTCTACGTATGCCATAAGCATTATGACGTCAATACAATACATTGTCTTATAGGAACGTATACACAATGTGAACTAATTTTAACTGGGTTTGAACTGTTTACTCAATTTTCCTTGTGTTTGAATGTTAAAAGTACAAAATGTCTGGGTCATCAATTTTAAACACAACTAAATAAACGCTTAATAAAGCGCTAATAAAAGTCTTTTTTAAGGTACAAAATTCGAGTCCCGAGTCCCAAACTTTAAGTGTAACACAGAAAAGCTCTTTATATAGCGACAACAAACTCCCAAACAGCAGTTTCCAGCCTGAAAGCGCGGAAATCCCAGCAAATTCCAAAGTATTTCTTTCTCGTTCAGGAAATGCGCATTATCCGGTCACGTGACCCAGTGCCGCCACCGGATACGCTTCGGTGACTCCAGCAGCTTCCACCCGATTTCGCAATCCTGCAGAAACAGGGTAAGTGAGGTCACAATTGATCGGTGACGTAATAATTAGAGGGTGACATCATAATTGATGGGTGACGTCATATTTGATGGGTGACGTCACAAATTAATGGGTGGCGTCACAATTGATGGGTGGCGTCACAAGGAAAGATGATGTCGTCGCAGATATTAATATTTTCGAGCGTTTGTTATTACAGGCTGGAAAGTCCGATTTTATTCCCATTTTGGGTCTGAGTAAGATGGTTTATTGCATTTATATTATTTCAATGTAAATATCTTATTTTTTGACCAAATCGCTGAAATTAATTGTTAACCATGAGCTGAGATTTCTACAATGCTTTGCTATCAATTCGTCCCGATACCAATCCTATTATCGGACATAAACTAACATTACAAGGTATCGGCCAAAATTAAAACATTCTAGACTTGAATACACATTGTTATCCGTCATACGATTGATTTGTACAAACATCATTTCACTTTTTTTTTTCAGTTGACATCGGTCTGTGATTTCCTCACCTATATTCGATACGTTAAGCAGGGAATCGTAAAACACACGGGTGAGTCGATGTGAATATAAGCTGAACTGTATATTGCCAGAGGAACCTGTTTTAAATATACTATGCCTGGTAGCAACAGCATATTTATAAGCTGAACTGCTTGAGTTTTTCTAGAACTTTGAAAAACTGCACAAAAATACGTAAAAAACGTTTGTTACCGCCCCTGGCTGCATACAAGTATATTGCTCAAACCAGACTTGGACAACTAGATAATTCTAGTTTTCTAATTCTATGAATTAGAGCAAAATGCGGCTAATTCTACTTCTAATCTAATTTGTGAATTACTTGTGTGCTCTAATTCTAGTTCTAATCTAATTCGGATTTCACCAAAAATGCTACTTTGTCCAACGCCATTTTTAGTCTCTTAGTCAAAACAAGAATTTGATTTCAAACTCTTTGGTTGGATAGTAATTTTCACAGTCTGAAAAGCAAATTTTATGCTAAAAAAATCAAAATTAGCACATATATTGACCATTCACATTCTTAGTAGAATACTTCTCGATTTAAATGAAATTGACTGTAAATAATCAAATGTAATTCTAGTTCAAATTCTAGTTTAAATTCGATTTTTTTAAGAATTCGGTAATTCCAATTCTAACTTAATTCGAGAAAACTTAAAATGATCTAATTCTAATTTTAATCTAATTTGGAAAAAACTGAAATGCTCTAATTTTAATTCTAATCTAATTTTATAAAGCTAAAATAAATCTAGTTGTCCAAGTCTGGCTCAAACCCATGTTTATAGTTGCAAAGTATGAGCCGAAATTTTGTTATATTTTACTAAAATCAGTATTTATCAACTGTTTATTTTGTGTTGGACAGTCGAGCAGATTTACTGGGAAATAATCCGACTCAGGATCGAAATGACATTTGCAAGGCTTGGATACTTCAGAGAACAATCGTGAGTGGCAACTGACACCTGCCAGTGGCAACTGACACATGTTACTACGCCAGTGACAACTGACACATGCCACTACGCCAGTGACAACTGACACATGCCACTACGCCAGTGGCAACTGACACACTTTCTAGTGGCAGCAAAACCTGCTAAACTGCCAGCAACAACAGACACTTGTCAAACTGCCAGTGGCAACTAACGCCTGCCACATTTCAGTGGTAACTGGCACTTTGTCAAAGGTGCATGTCACATGAACACTGGCGACGACAGTCGGCTTCCCAGCACAGCTTAAAAGCAACTACCCCAAAACATCGCCAGTTTGAGTTGTTTAGCTCGACCGAGTATCGCGTAACTCCGCGCCCAGCATGCTATTACGAATTCTTGGGAAAACATTGATTTTTTTAAATAGTAGAAAAATTGAAAATGTCATAACTCCATACAATAATTTCTACTTTGACCTGATTAAGCTCGGTTGTGCGAAAGCTTGTCAAGATTTCAATAAAATTTGTCTTTACACAGTACGCCTGATTACCCTACATACTATAAGTTTACCCAAGGGTTTTTCCACTTGAGTCCGTCGACCCCATTGGCTTTGGACGGCTATTTTTTTAATCCATAGACCCTAAATAAAGCTTGGTATATAATTTAAAAGTGGGATAATTGGAAACACAGTTTGTCGCCTTCTCTCTAATTTATTTATTTGGACACCATTCATATTTGCGAATGTGTGATTCAAAACCAGCAGGTGTGTTGAGTTTCTTGTTTAACGACGTTAGTTACAAAATCTGAAGCCGGCACTTAAAAACACACAAAGTCGGCCTCAAAAAAGTTTAAGAACTTAAAAAAATGTCGATACTCGTGCGATTTCTATTACTCGTGTTGTCCCATGAGAATACACAAGAGATAACCGTCAACTTTAAGGTTGTCAGGGTTGGGATTTAATCCTATAACCCTAGGTTTGGGATGTCACGTTTTTTCAACCAGACCTAGCTTCAATCTACTTTGTCACTATTTTGAAAGCGTTTTTTTTGGGTCTGTGGAATTGTTACTTATGTTAAAACACTCGCACCACATTTTTTTCACTCTTTTGTATGTTTTTGTCGCAATTCGTCTTCATATACTGTTTGCGTTAGAAAAGTTTTAGGTTTTTGGGTGTTAAGAATGTACAGCAGTAAAATGTCTTGATTTTTATTACTTTAATGAAATCTAGTGTTCCTTCAAATCTTCCTAACTGTTTATGCATTTAATGTTGGTTAGAATTCTGTGACGCCTTAATTGCCGCGTTTTAGCCCGCAATCTTTGATGTGTTATTGTGTACGCTACCTCCAAAAAAGCCAGGTTTCTGTAAAACCAAACAAGTGCAAATGCAAGTCAAAGATGTCGCGCCTTTCTGAAGTTTATTAACATTTTGCGAATCCCTTTTAAGTATTCACTTTTTTTGGCATTTAGAATCGCATATTTGGGGCGAAAACCGATGCTACTATTTAACTCTGTCTCAAATGTTCCATTTGTTTTCTTTGTGACGTCAAAATTGATTCGCTGCGCGCGTCACACACGCTACTGTGACGTCAGACACGTACTATTGTACTTATTCTAGTGAAATGAGATTATTTAAGTTTTCTTCGTGTTTATTTTCCTTCTAGTCTCTCAATACACAACAAATACACAAACTGTACAACACAGATACATACCAACCCTGCTAATTTTGGTTTCTGGCAAAATCTTGCCTCCAACAAAAACTTACTGGCCACAAAATTACAACAATCTTAACATCGTTTTTTTTTTGAACAAAATTAGTAAGTTGTAAAATGTTACTTACGTTATAGATTGAAAGTATCATATGCTGCTAAATTTTCACTAATTAAAGTTTGGGATCATTCTAACTTTCGTTACTCTGGGTTGTGTTTTAAGTGTTCTTCATCAATTCCTGCTCAACTAGTACATTTACCTTGATTCTTATTCAAATTCACGTCCAACAATGGACCTTAATGTTAACAATGACCATTGTTGTATTGGAATGTTCGAACAATTAAAGTTGTCTGTTAAATGTGTGGTTTGATTTCTCGTCCAAACTTACTCTTTTTCCTTGTTTATTTATCTTTTCTTGCCAACTTTGTTTTGTTCTTCACCTGTCTATATGTACGCACATAATATATACCATTTACACAACGAAAGAAATATCACCTGTCAACATTTGGCGTGATATTCCTTTATTTAAAGTAAAAAAACATTTTTCAATTATTAAAACCAGTATACTCTTGATCCTGAACGATATTATTTGCAAACAACAAAAACGTAATTGTGAACAAACTGTTTCACAAGCAGAAAAATAAACCAAAATTATTTTAATGAAAACAACCCTAATGGCTGAACTCCAATTAAGTTATTTTGATTTAAAAAGAGTGATTTATAACAAAACTGCTTAAATGATCTGCTTGTCCAGATTTTAAGTAAATATTTCTCAACTCTGTGTCGCCGCTTAACATGATTGGGTCACCGACTGCAGTAGTCCATCACGCGCTGAGGTTTATTAAGCTTAGTTTTAAGCGATATTTCTCGAATCTTCACCAACGCTAAGTATTTGAGGGCGCCGCGAAAAAAAGGTTTAGAAACACTGCTTTAAACACTTTGACCTGATGAATCACGGTTGTGCGAAAGCTTGTCGAGAATTCAATACAATTTGTCTTTATGCAGTGCCACCTGATTACCCTGTTTAGAATTAGACAAATACGACAATTTACAAAGACTGCTTTCAACAAATCCTTGAATATTGCACGGACACCAGCAAATATGAATTCAGTTGAAACTTTTATTTCGATCAATGTATATTCTGCGTACTGCACTTAGCGGATGTTAATAGATTTAAAAGAAATAAAGTTGCATACATAATACAAAACACGTCATAGAGAATTTAGCTTAAATATAATTCCATTTAAACCGGAACATTCTTACGTTTTTTATGTGCAAAAATATAACTTATTGCCTGGACAGGCTAACTTCGTTTTAAACATTTGATATACCGGCACCTACAGTGAAACTAACCTTAACACCAGAATCGTATTTGGGAAATCGGAATAAACGGATTACTGGAAAATAAGCGTTTGTGCAAATTACAAACAGAGAACTAAATGAATAAAATTGTGCAATTACATTTTCATAACAAAATAAATCTCGAAAAAATGCTGTTTGGTCTGTAGTCATGGCTGAAATACCTACAATGATTTGGCTTTGCGTTGTACCGATACTAACGCCCTGGTATCGTGCGCGATTTATCGTACAACCCAACAGCTGGTTAATCCCTCGGTAGTTCGGTTTGAATGAGCTTCGGCGAAATACTGGAAGCGATTTGTGAATTGCAAGCTGCGATCAATCTCCTGGACATCAAGTCGAGAGGGCCGCCTGTAATGTAAGTTGTAGTTTATTCCTATTTGTGTGAAGGCAAAACGAAACGCTTTCAATGTGCCCACTTTTCATTAAAATTACCCTTTTGATTCGCTCAATTTGTAATCTGCATGTTAAAAGTTTAGTTATGTTTCCATCTCCGTAGTTCTCTTTGTCTCATGCTACTTTGTTGAATTACATTCTGTTCGGGCATCCTGATTTAAATTCAAGTGTTGTAACCACGTGATTTTGAAATGAAAAAGTCAATCGTAAAAATACTCAAGTCTAAGTCAAATCTTTTCGAATATATAACAAGTTAAGTTCCAGACAATTTTGATTCCTTGTCATAAAAATAAAACGTTTTAACCGAATATGAGCAATAACTTAGTAAAAAATAACAAAAGCGGATATTGCACGCAAATTGTTTTATAACCCAATGTAATAAAAAAAAATCCTAAATAAAAACGAAGACATTTGTCCAAATTACTTAATTCAAGTCAAGTCATTTGAAAATAGTGACTCAATTCATTGAATGGATTAATCAATAAGAAATAAAAGCATGTACCAAGTGTATCACGCAGCACAAAAATGTTAAGCTGCATTGGATATTTTGCAAGGATGCTTTTATATTTCAGCTCACACAACCAGGAAACGTAGTTAAACAAAGATCTTTACTAAAGATGACCTGTTGTGTCAACTGAAACACCGCCAGCTTCATCGAGTATGAGCGATGCAGCGCAATAATCCCAGCAGTGGATTCCAAACTCATAGTACGCCTCTGCTTGTCCACTTGCAACCGCGCAAATGTTCAGGGCTGCCGAGCCCATGTTGTGGATTCTACATGACATATTGTTTTGGAAAATATTTACCCATGTACCAGTTGTCATGTTAGGTTTACATATCAAACGACTTATTTTAAAGTGTTTTTTTTTACTACCGGTATTAAAAATCAATTCACGTTCAAGTGATCTTTCTCTTTACTTGAAAAAAAAAATTTTTGTGAATTTTTAAATCATATTTAGTTAGTCCAAGCCGAAATTTTGCACTTTTTACGCTCAAAACGTCATATTTTTTTCAGATTTTAAAAAATAAAAAAATCCTTCACACAAATAAATACAAGCCATTCTGTTAATTTTTTTTTTCTGTGGTATTTAATCAAGGTTCCCCATTTTTAAAGATTATATATTTATCTTTAGTTGCTGAGAATAAACAAACAATAAAACATAAAAACTGGGTTGTAACATCAATAAAAAGTCATTATATTATCTAAGCAACATAAGGGTCCACCAAACTTACGAATGCACAGGGGTGGAAATGATAGCTCGCAGGTTGGCGAACACAGTGTCCATATGCTCCTTTTCTCTCGATGAACCAAACTCGGCCAAAATCAGGGACTTGCGTAAATCTGAATAGAAAATGTTTGTTCCTAAATTGATGTTTTCTCAAAAAACTTTCAAAATGACCACATTTATTTTAAATGCTCCCAAAATGCCACATACTTGTGTATGAGCTTTGATATTCTTTTTATGTCTAATAACAACCTCCAGTCATGATCTTAAGATTTATTTAAAGTGTCAACAAAATTCTACCTTGTCCTACTTCTGAATGGATTTTTATTCCACGTCTAACTACAACCTCCAGCTATTATATATCAAACTTAAATAACATTTTCACCTTTTCAATAAAACAATTTGCAGGTGGTGTGCGAATATAAAGTTAGGATGCAGAGGAAAAATTTGTTTACAGGCAAAGTGGATTTTACGAAAGTTCATAGTAACGCAGTTTACCTTTTTCAGTTGATACTTTGATTGGATTTCCGTTGCAGAAAGCCCCACGACCTTTAATGGCTGAATACATCTCATCTCGGATTGGATTGTAAACAACGCCAATCGTTCTCTCTTTGTTAACGCAAAAACCAAGACACACAGCTACGTACGGAAACCTTATTCATGGTTAAAATGGTTAAAATACATCTAATAACATTATTTTTAAATTTAAAACTGATGAGGCAACTGTAAATCGTAAAGTTGTAATAGCATATGGTGGATATTTTCAAGCCACGTATTGCATGTTGATAAATTATAAGACACCCCTATAACTGGATTGCTGAATATCCAAGTTATTTTAATTACTTGGGTGGAGTACAGGCTTCAGTGTTGGAGCCGGACTCAACTAAATCTTACTTTTGCCAAGGTCGGACCCGGGTTTAGTTTTTTACATCCCTGGTTAGAATCAACTTTTACCTGTGGACGAAGTTTGTTGTCCCGTCAACTGGGTCAACAATCCACGTCGGATTGTCGGTTAAATCACACTTTGCTCCACCAGCGACTGACTCTTCCCCAATAAATCTGCAAGAAAAACATTTTGAATTTCAGCTCAATATTAGGATACCTAAACATTCTTACTGTTAAGTTACAATACGCCGACTGCAAACACAAAACAAAATGCTTTAAATTTGTGTGTTTTTTATGATATTTAAAAATGGCCTAAATTTAAAGTTGTTTGCTTTTAAATTTATAACGCACAAAGTATTGATAAAGTAGTTGCATATGTTTTACCACCTTGCATTATAATCAAAATAATAATAATTTGTGTAAAAAAATTTACAAAGCAAAGTAATTGTTTACATATTGTAATCAGATATTTTTTTAAAACTAAATATTTCATCATCATTTGAACTTACTTATGAGAAGGATATTTGTCTTTAATTTCTTGAATGATGATTGCTTCAACCTGTTGGTCAGTTTCTGTCACAAGATCCGTGTCGCACGATTTTGTCACAACGTTCTTGTCTTGCAAAAAAGCATCAGCAATTTTCTGCAAGTAAAGTGCTGCATTAATTGAATGCATTTAACCTGAAAAATAGCTTTTAGTGAAATCGAAACGTCTAAATTTGTTGTTATATTTTTTCCAGTGCTGTTTGGTCTGTTAAAAAACTAAAAAAATACATCGAGATTTTGAACTTTTACACGAGCTTTCCATACTTTCACAGTGGCCAACAGAAAATGAATCGGGCTAAATTTGCAGGCGGGCTAAATTTCACACAAAAATGATCAGGTCATATGTCTGCATAAAGTGCATCTAAGGATTATATTGCTTTGTCTGCAAACTCTGCAGGATTTCACAAAATATTTACTCTTAACTTTAATAAGCAAAAATAACAATAAACCTTTCCAACTTTTCTTGCCAGGTTTTCACCGAATTCCAGGATTTCTTTCAAGTTTATTTGATCTGAAGAGGCCATCTCTAAAGGTCTAATTTTAATGTGTTGTTATCAATATTTTGAAAGAAATACAAAGTTAAACTTAATTTGGGGATTTTATTTCAACTTACTCAGCTTTAATTTGCCACCAGAGGCAGTGTTGAGTAATCAGCTGATAAAAATAAAAACAAGAACGTCAAGTTTCGTAGCAAACCATAATAATCGTGGATAGAATGGTTAACAGCTTCATTTTTCTGCAATTGATGACTTTATGTTGAGAGAGAGATGTTAGATGTTTAATTTAACAAAAATGACAAAGTTAGGTCAGTGATAACTTTTTACTTCTCGAAATAGTTTCCAATGTTGGTCATGCATGAGAGATTTTAGCAACAACAGATTTTCATGAGGTTTTTGTGTTTTACTAAAATAAAATATTTTTCTAGTTTTAAGCATTTATAAGAAATAATAAAATTAAGATGGACGACGCATTGCCCGAAGAATTCGACGTTGTGATTATAGGAACAGGTAAATATCGAAGTTTTGTCCTAAATTCAGTTTTCCGTTCGTATTAAAGAGACAGATTCACTTTATTTAAATAATTCCAAGTTTAAGGTGGGCGGTGGCTAGGTCAACTCATACATCACTTAGTGATTACTCATTACACATTTGAATTAAAGTTGGGGTAGAAGTTAGTGTTGGGGTTTGGATGGTGGTGTAGGGGACGTCTTATTGTTTGTTCTTATTTGAAACTAAGTTTTACAACCAGCTTTGTAACATGACCCAAACGCGGTCCTGTCACCGTAAAACATTGCGTAAAGTAACACAGAGATGTTATTTCTATTCAGTCAACACGCCTCTACTAAACGATTCTATGGTGAAGCACCAGATTGGAAACTTTGGATTTATTGCGGGGGAGACGATTTTGCAGCTTGAAATTGTGCGGCTGTAATAACATTATTTGTAAAATTTGCATTTTTAGCGACTGACCGCATTTTCTGTTGATTTTACATGAAATGTGCGGCTATGACCGTGGCTGAGCGGGAAACAGGTCTTACTTTCCAACCTGGGTCAAGCACTGTGTTGGAAATAAACTTACTTAACCAAGCGATGTGTACAAAATTTGTTTACATCTGGCCAAACGAGACTTGACTTACTTAACTTAACCAAACTTAACCAGCGCAACTTGATAAAACCGGATTGAATTTTAGCGTACACTAGCATCAGCCACTTCAAACTCAGCGTATGCCCAGTGGTAGTATTAAAATTATTGAGTTTTCCATTTTTTCCATGATTAAATCTCCTTTGTAACATGTTTTATTTTAATTGTTGTCCTGTGTTTATAGATATCCTCAAACAATGCACAATTTCTTAGCTAAAGCAACCCAGAACCTTTTTGTTTTAGCCAATTCCTCCAAACACTTCTGCATGCAATACTTTGTGGCTGCCAAAGATTTGCGCCATTCATGTCAAAATGGATATTTTTTAACTAGACCGGCGACAATTTATGCGAAATAACATCATTGGCTTGGGTTTTGAGCAAGCATTCCCATCTTTGGGAGAAGGCACCAACATGTAATCGGGCCACCATATTTGTGTTTTTCTCGTGATTTGATAGGCTACCTTTAACCATAAATTTGTGTAAAATAATAGTGAGTTAGTATAAAACATTTATCGCAGTCATCAATTTCTTTAAGTTTATTTTAATAATTAATATATGCTTAGTAATTAAATTAATTGAACATTGCATATACTAGCACTTGTCCAACATAGAATAGATATTTAATTAAAAAATTGTAACAAATGAACAAACAATAACAATAGATACAGCCGCAATTGGAAACAATTGTTTACATTTAGTACAAATTGGCAGAAGATTTTAATAAAATAAAACACAAAAGTAATAAAAAATATATTGTTCAGGTCTTGGTGAGTCGGTTATCTCAGGTGCAATATCACGCATCGGCAAATCGGTGTTGCACATCGACCAAAACACCTTCTACGGGAGCTCATGGGCTTCGTTCAACATCAAGGACTTTGAAAAGTTTGTCGTGGATGGACGCTTCGATGAAACACAAAAACCTGGTAAGTTCTTATTGCGAATGTTCAATATTATTGGATTGGAGCCAATACCCCAATGTGGTAGTGTCAGTTCTCCTCTAAGGTTTGTGCCTAGGCTGCAGCAGATTTTGGAAGAATATCTTACTTACTTTTGAGTATAATAATAACGTCACATGGTAGGCCTATCGAATCGCAATTTTTTGCCGAAAATACCGGGGATTGTTATGGAAAACTGTCAGGTATCGAACATCTATTTAATTAAATGCAAAATACCAAATTGTTTCTATGACCAAATTGAACTTATATAAGGTTTTTAAGTTTCCTATCTGTATGTAAAGTTGCCTGGACTGGTGAAGGGTACGACAAAAACCTACCTCATTTCAAACAAGGAAAAAGAGACAAAATTTATAAGCAATCAAAACATTTATTGTCTCATCTCAAAGTCACAAGGTTACCATTTGATGTATTTATGTTTTAAGATTACATACTGTAGATGGCGCCCTCGAGTCACATATTCCCCATTTTCAACGAAATCTTCCACAATAAACGTACAGTGTTCGCCAGTCCAGGCCATTTTACATACAGATACAAATTTTTTTTAAATTTGCACGAAACATTATTTACTTATATTAATTAAAACCTGAAACACAAATGGTAAGTCCTCTGCTGCAAAATTTCAATTCAACCTCTTGTCTGACTGCTACAGCTTTGGTACAGTGACAATTTAAAATGTGGTAGGTTTTTCTGGCGCACCCTGTATTAAAGTATTTTTGTTTCCATTTTTCAACTAATATTCTATCATTGTCTTAAGCAAAACCTATTACAAGTTTACGTAGGCTTTAGTATAATTTATTGAACAATTTTTAGATTTTGATGCGACAACTTTCATTGGAGAAAATGAGTCATTTCTTCCTATTTTGTCACCTCGACAAATTGTAAATGATGGTTGTGCAAAATGCTTCCTCAGGTAATAACTTTTGTAGATTAATTAGTCACTTATCAATCTCAATGTTATGACATGGCTGTAAATAATTTTCTAAAACTCTTATTTTTATCCAAATTTTGTAGTATATGTTTGGTATATTCAAAGGTAAAAAAAAAATAAATTTGTGGACATTGTTTTTAAAGAAAAGTTGTTTTTCTACATCTTAAAATCTGATTTCAACTTAATGTTTTTAAATGAACAGAAAAGCTCCAGTAACCGAAGATACTTTAAACTCACAAGCGTCGAATGATGTCCCGGCATCTACATCTTCCGATGAGAAACAAAATATTTCGTCTGATGTCTCGCAACAAGCAGAAAACGATGAAGAAGCAAATGAAAGAGGCAAATTTGACTCTTGTGGCATCACAAAGCAAGAAATACAGGATGACGGAAAAGCAAAAGGTGATGGAATAAGTGCACAATCGCCTTCCACTCAAGCTACAGATGTTGAGCAAGTGTCCGAAGGAAAAATTGATGAAAAATGCTCGCAAGATGATGAAAAGCAACCAGAAGTGGAACAATTCCCAACTTATGAAAAGTTTTACGAAAACTGGAGGAAATATAATATTGATCTTGCTCCAAAGGTGATGTTTTATTTATCATCATCCCAACCAAATTTGGAGGAACTAGTATTCAGTGTTTTAAACTTGTCATCTTGGAATTAATACCAAGTCAAGTTATAATTAGAGCAAGTCAATTCAAAGTCAATTCCAAGTCATGTCCTTGTCATAAAAAGTGAACATTAAATTGGTAAACTTGTCTAATTATGAGCAATAACAAAATTAAATTAATAAAAACGCAAATACTTCATTTAAACCCAAGTCATTCCTTAAAAAGACTTAAGTCAAGTCATTTGAAAACAGTGACTTTAGTGTTAAATTTTTTCAAAGGTCTTTCGGGCAGATGTCCTGACGAAGTGTTTCGATTGAAAACATTTTTGTAAAAAATAGAACTTTGGTAACTTCTAAAACACAAAAAAATATCTCAACCTCGATATGCAGCCCTAGTAAAAATTTTGCCATGCTTTTTTCGTCTGACTGAGCCTGCTCTCTCCTGCCCTCAGGTGATGTTTTCCAGAGGGAAACTGGTCGAGCTTTTGATCCAATCGAACGTGGCGCGCTATCTCGAGTTCCGCAACCTCACACGAACTTTGACCCTCTTGAGCGGACAAAGTGACCTTCGACCTGTTCCGTGCTCAAGAGCCGACGTCTTCAACAGCAAGTAAGTTGACAAACGCAAGGAAGTAATTTACATCTGCTTATATACAAATTAACAAATGCACAGCTCATGCATGGATTTATTCAGTCAGACATGTTATAACTGGATAGCCGCAAATAGGTGCACTCAGCAATTTTTATTATCCAAACATAAAAAGTCATTTCCCGAAAAGATATTATGTGTTTAAAAGTGTGTCAAACCAGTTTCAGTTTTTCCATGATATAAATAACTAGAATTATTGTCAACCTAGCCAATTTTTATATATGTAGAGGGTGTTGTAATGGACATTTGAATACTTACGTTAAATAACTGCTTAACTGCCACATACAATGGTGTCACTATATTGCAGACAATTCTGTTACAAACAACGAATCTTAACCTATTTAGTACGAATATTAAAGCCTAATAAAAAGTAGGTAAAATTTTGAACATTTCTTATATCTTCTTTATTCATTTTTAACATCATATATAAAATATATAAAGTGATATATAGCCCTAACCCTAAAAATGCCCTACTTCGATTAACTACAATCTCCAGCCATCATGCTCCCAACATATATATACTAGTGTTTGAAAAGGTTATTAAATTAGCTGTGCATAATGTTTTTATTGGAATTAAATGTAATCAACTATAAACACTTGTTTTGCAGATTTGTGTCGATAATTGAAAAGCGGATTCTGATGCGAGTTTTGACTTTGTGTGCAAATTATGAAGCACACCCCGAGGAATATCAAGGTAATCGTGCTTTTCACTTATGTTGTTGTGTTTCCTGAAAGATTTTCTATCCTTGACACTGACTTCTGTTTTCTCATTAAATTTAATAAACCTTCTAAAAATGCCTAGGGTCTTGACTAATTTAAAATGAATAGCTTTCAAGGATTTATATGCATGCAAGGCAGACATTCCAGTTATGTATTTATTTGTGATTTAATCGTGTGTCACCAACTTATTAAAAAATTATTAGATTGTTTTTTTGGGTTTTTTTTTATTAAGATTTCGTTAACAAGCCGTTCGTTGAGTTCCTTGGATCTAAGAAGATGAGTTCCAAAGTCCAAGAGTTTATAGTCCACTCGATCGCTATGATCGACCCGCGAACTTTGACCCTCCAAGGTTTGGAAGCAACTCGCAAATTCCTGCACAGCCTCGGTCGCTATGGCAACAGTGCCTTCTTGTGGCCGATGTATGGGGTTGGGGAGTTACCCCAAGCTTTCTCCAGGTGGGATATATATTATGTATTTTAAATTGCTTTGGTAAAGAATATAGTTGTAAAAACCAGGGCGGTTTTTTTCTTGATGGCTGCTTAGATGCTTTTTTGGAACTCATTTAGAAAATATCCAAATTTTTACCTTTTAATGTGCTTTGGTGAAAAATATAGTTGTTGAGACTTAAACAGTGCTTGATTATTGCAAATGACCAATTTTCAGGCCTTTTCCGATAAAAATTAATACCTTAAAATTGTTTCTGATTTTTTTGTGCTGTTTGTTATATTTAATGAAGTAGGTATTTTCAGCTTAAAAAAAGTTGTTTTTATACATTATTAACTTTTCAAAATAAATTAATACAAAATAAATCACAATGCTTATTACTAGTTAAAAATATTCCAACAATTTTTGTATCGATAACAAAAACAAGTATTGAAACAACTTCCACCATATTAATGTGACACATTCTTCTTGTTCCAGATTAAGCGCAGTTTTTGGGGGAACATTTTGTCTTCGCAGAAATGCAGTTGGCATCGTAACAAACAAAGATAATGGCCATTGTTCTGCCATTGTGGACTCACAAGGTAGAAATATGTTTTTTAAACTTCATCAATTTTCCTAAATTACAAAATTTTAAGTAACACCCCTATGATTTAAATTTATTTTTTATGCTAACTTTGTCTTAAAAGTGCAAGTGTTTAAATTTGTTTGTTATATTATTCTTTGAAGCTTTAAAAATGTTGCTTCGTTTCAGGTCAAAAGATCCGCTGCAAACATCTTATTTTGGATGAGAGCAACGTACCCGACACTTTCCGCCAACAATTTACTTCAAAAGTTTTACGCGCTGTATATGTCACCAATAAATCACTGCTGTCCGCTGACAAAGAACATGTGAGTGTTTATCAGGATTCCATTTGTCACTGTATTTACAAATGCTTAATTTTGTATATTTTTTTTATAATTTGTTTTAAATGAATGGCAAGAAGTTAAGCAAACTATTTTGATTAATGCCTTTAAAACTGTTGTAATTATTAACAATTTAGTAGGAAAATGCATTGAAATAGCTTGAGAAGCTCAACCGCTTCCCACAAAAATCAGTCAGCAAGCTCTAAAACTTATAATATAAATAAAATATGCATTCCGTCATAAACGGATGGCACTGTAAGTTTTATTTGTATATGTAAACTGACGATGCCATCCATTATGGCGAAATGCATATTTTATATGAAAAGTTCTAGGCCAGGTAAACTGGGGTCCATGGATCCCTTAGGGGTCTGTAAATTAGTTTTAGGGAGTCCATGAAGGCCAAATTGAAATATTAGTGTAAATTTAAAAAGTAATCATTTTTTCAAAGAAAGCAGTTTAATTAAAAAAACAATTTATTCTATCACTGATTGTATTAAAACTTCATTTCACTTTCACATTTTTTAGACCTAAATCAACAGATTTATGAAATTCGTTTGTATTGTGACGTCAATTCATGACGTCATTTTTTGAAAAAAATTTTCTATCGTGGTCTACGCAACGTCAAAAAAAATTTTAGGGGTCTGCGTTAAAAAAAGTTTAAGAACCCCTGTTCTAGGCCTTGCTGACGGATTGTTATTTAAAGCCGTTAGCTTCTCAAGCTATTAAAATTTAAAAATCTTTCATCTTCGCATTATGAGTTCTGTTAGGATTCGATTCTGTTGTGGAAACAGATGCTAAGCTGAAACTGTATTGCAATACCTTTCTGCATTTTACTATTTGAAATTCAAAGTTCAGTTTATTTTTCTCATTAGGTTTCTCTGATCACACTACCACCAGATGGCAGCAGAGCATCAGTTCGTTTGATCGAAGTTGGTCCCCAATGCTGCGTGTGCCCAAACAACTTATGTGAGTTTGTGTTTAGTTTTGACAAAAAAAATATTTCTTAGTCCGTTAACAGTGATTTTGAAAAACAGGTCTTTTGAAATATAACAAGTAAGTCCCAGTCAAATCATCATTACTGCATGGCAACTCCAAGTCAAGTCAATGACGCAAAATAAAACCAAAACTGGATAACCTATCCAACAATAAATAATTAATTAATAAGTTAAGTGCAAACTTAATATGTAAAAATGAAGATATCTTCTCGTCCTAATGCACGTTAATGACGACAATGACTTCGAATGGTAGCAAACAGTATAGACTTTCTTGTTAATTTATTGAATTCATTCATTCGAATTAAGAGACTGATGATGTCGTGATCGGCGAAATATATTTCTCTTTTATAAACTAGGACCTATAGTGACTGATTTTGACTGAGACAACAAAGTCTATACTGTTTTGTTAATAAGTTAAATAACCCATTATATAAAATAATGTTGAATACAAACACTTATGTTTCGATCCTTTTGTAAACTTCATAGATATATTTGTTATAATTTATTTAAGTTGTAATGATTAGATCATTTTAATCAAAAACTTATTTTATGTTGCAAAAAATATTACCTTATATTTAAAATATTTTAAAAACCCAACATCTTTACATGTAATGCCCGAAAAGTTTGCCTTTGGTTCGTTACCAACTTTTAACGAAACAAACTGTTATTTTTAGTTCTGGTTCACGCAATGACGTCATCAACAAGTGACGTAACGGAAGGCAAGCTTCCAAGAGAAGTTTTCCAAGAAGTGGAGAAGATATTGTTCAGTGGGACGGCTGAAGGTGAGGTCAGGGGTCAAAGGTGGAACGTGTGACGTCACGCTCTTTCTGAATTGAATAAATATTTTTGCTTTAATTCCAAGACTCTTGGTCAGGCGCCGACCCGGAATCTTTCTTTGGGGACCATACATTTTCCCGACTTGTCACAGATTTACGTCATAACGTGACGTCACAAATTTACGTCATAACGTGATGTCACAAAGTTTTGTCAAAGCGTGACGTCACACAGAAGTAATCTTTAGAATATGACAAAGTTCGTTGATTTTGTTAAAGTTTTAGCTTCTAGAGGTGTTACTTGTAATACAAAAAAAATGTTTTTTTCTTGCGAACAGTTTATTAAGCGGTATTAAATTACATGGCAGAAGAAAAACGAACGAAAATATAAAAGTCAGAGGCCACCAAGTAAGAGGTGACAGACACACGTTGAAAGACTGGCCCGTTTAATTCGAATTGCTGCGAGGTTCTTATTTCCAGTGCAATAATATATTCTGTTGTTTTCGTTGTTTTACCATTATTTTGAACAACATTATTAAAGAAGGCGAATTCTAGACGTATTATCATCCATCAATCACAAAGCGTTTTTTTTTCAGACTTTGACAAAACCTCTCCCAAGCCCGCCATCATGTGGTCAACTTACTTCTCTATGTCCGAGGGAGGAGTGTCACGTGATCAGTTGCCTGGCAACGTACACGTCATCAACGGGCCGGGGAATTCCCTCGGGTTCGACAAAACAATGGAAGAGGTGAGTGGGGGTAACATGGATGACTTGGGGGGTAACATGGGTGACTTGGGGGGTAACATGGGTGACTTGGGGGTTAAATGGGTGACTTGGGGGCAAAGAACATGGGTTTTCGGTTAAAGTTGCGCGATACGGATTCAGAGTTACCAGGTTAAATTTTAAATCATTTTTATTTTGTTTCCAACAACGTCTCACTTGTTGGATAAAGTGGAATTTATAATAAATTACATTACTTCGGCATCCATACCGAAACACTGCTGGAGAACTATAACGATGATTCAATTGGAAATATGCGGCGAAAAAACGAAATTTTTGTCTTGATTTTTCAAAAAGGTTGTGATGTGATGCACAATATGCGTTTTTCAACTTACAACACACCTAAAGTTACCAAAAAGATTACTTTTGAACTTGCTTTTTTTGCACAATTTAAGTAATTAGTATTTTTAGTGGATACTTATTCTCCTTAATACTCGACTGTGATCAATGGCCATTCTATGCCGATTGTGATTCGATAATGGCCATTGTTTGTCGATTGTCAGGCGCGCGAAGTGTTCGAGAAGGTTTGCCCCGACGATGAATTCCTCCCCCGGGCTCCAGACCCCGAACAAATAGTGTACGACGACGAAGGTTACAACACAGAGAGCAACACAGCTCCAAGCGAACAAGAAGGTGGCGGTGACTATGTGGAGGAAACGGAAGCGGCGGAAGAAGGGGAAACTACGGAAGCGGAAATGGTTGAAGAAGGGGAAACTAAGGAAGCGGAAATAGTTGTGGAAGGGGAAACTACGGAAGCGGAAATAGTTGGAGAAGGGAAAACTAATGAAAAAAAGACAACAAAGGAAAATACGGAAACGGAAATAGCGCAAAATCAAGAAACGACAATTAAAACCGTGGAAGAAAAAGAAACGACGGGGGCGGAAAGAAAAGTATCGGAGGAAAACGCTAACCCAGATGAAACTGTAAATAATTGTTTTTTTACGTAAAATGCTTTGAACAGTGACAAGTTTTAGAATAATATCTTTTTGGGGGGTTGTTGCCAATTCTAAATGTGCTTATTTTGTTTAATTCCACGATATTTTTTTAGATAACTGGAACGTCTGACGTGGAGGAAGAAAATCACGCTTGACTTCACACGACACGCACCAGTTCACACGGTCATGGTCTGTTGCATGCGACTAAATGAAGGAAACTGTTGGAAGGAGAAATAATCACCGTTAAGAAGCCAATTGTTACAAAATAAGAAATCTATTGTTCTTGCGAGCACAAGCATTGATAATAATTAATGCTGAAAATACGTTGCACTTAGTTATTTTTTCTAGAACTTTTATTTTTAAACGAAGGAAGGGATAATGCTTAAAATTTTATTGCACGGCTTTATTCTGTATTTACAAACATTTGACAAACAGCGATTGCTTTTCGTAAGGTTTGCCGAAATCAGTCGCATTACTGAGTTTAATTCACCAAGCCGAGTAAAGCGACGAGTATGTCTTCTAATTCGGACTCACAAAACCTCACACATATCTGTGAACATTCTTCTTAGAAGGAAGATGCTTTATTATTACTGCTGTAATCATATCTAAAGTTTGTTCTTCTTTTCGTTCTTTCTTTCCGAAATTTGGCAAAAATGGCAAGATTAACCACACACAATGAATTAATAAACTAAAATACTGAGTGAACAAACTAAAATACTGAGTGAACAAACTAAAATACTGATTGAAACATCATCCGCGATTGAGTTAATTAATCAAAATTGTAAACATTTTTGAGAAAAATATTTATTTCAAATTAACATCCATAAGAAAACCACAAAAACATCGCGCAAAACACTTTTTGCAGAATTCTATTTTTTTTTTCTAATCGTGAAGTTTGAAATAATGAATTGGACGTTGAAACGAACTTCTAGAAGAGATTAGGTGCTCAATATGCCCAGCAGCTACAGTTTGTAGATTTGAATTAAATGTTGTTATTAAACGTTTTTTAATCGCAGATTATATAATATATTGTGATCGTAAATTTCTGTCCTTTCGTGGTAACTTAATGTTCGATGTAGCTGCGTGTTATTTCGTACACGTGTGATTTGTGCATGTTGATAATACAAGCACCAAAACTAAATGACTGACTCGTTGTAATGATTGCGCAGCAGTTAATACTTTAGGTACCTGATTGTGTGCTCTAAACAAAAAAGGAATTGTGAAAATCTTGAATCAACACTTCCAAAGGCACAAATGCAGATATAGCTCAAAAATTTTCCAGCATAGCAGATTGTGTGCACCACATATATTACACTTGAAAGCAAACGCTAAAAACTTCAACTTGGTTAGGTTGGAGTTTGTTGTAAGGATGTCGGTTTCTCAAAATTTGTGAGGTCGGTTAAATTCAATTTTATAGCAAAGAAAAATGGGAATGGAAAAATGCGAACCAGAAAAAACATTTGGGAATAGTGGAGTAAGTAATCTGTTTTTGACAAAAATTATCTAAAATGAAGTGTTATAAAAAGATTTAAACTTAGGAGTTGTTAAAGTATCGAGCGCTAGTTCCAACATCCGCCCACACACAACCTTCAACTAACAGCCGTAAAATTCACAAATGACCTTGAAATCGTGGCTCAAGGACGCCGGGATCTCAAGGGCTGATTTCAGGGGTCAATGGGGCTGTTATGACGTGTCAATCGGATTGGAATCTCAACAAAGCGAGCGTGAAATATTGTATGACGATGGGCAGGTGCAGCGGATCACTATGATCTTATCTCGCTCAAATCTGCTCAAGGTTCCAACACTGTTAGTTAGTGTTTGTAAATCTTTTTGTCTCCTCAGCATAAAATTTTATTTTGCTCAACTATTTGCAACCCAAACCATGATTAAACATTGGAGTATAATGCCTGGAGGTTGTAGATAGAAGTAGAATGAATATCAAAGCCTGTACAGAAGTAGGGGCTTTGTGTGAACGTTCCGAATATCTTTTTATTCATCTGTTAAAAAATGAATAAAGAGTTATTCGATACGTTCACAAAATGCTACCCACTTTTAAAATATTTTTTTCGCAAAAAATCCGCGGCTTTGTTAGCAATTTGTAAGTACAGCATCCTGCACTTTGTTTGTAGTAGGCTACTCAGCGATTAAAAATGTGTGGTGAATAGTTTAGGTCAATCTAAAGAATCTCAGTAACGTAAAGGATTTGTCGCCAAGTCATTTTAAACTGAGGTCATTATCGCTTCGTGGAAATACCTGGATGATACCAATCCCCAGTTCGCATGAAATAATTATCTTAATCCAATCAGATGAAGGAATATCGCTCAATCGGATGACAGCAGACGTTTTTGTTGGGAATTTAGATTTCATGCTTGTCAACAATTCTTGGCGCATTCACTAAATAGCGGATAACACCCGAGACACGCGGCGAATAATTGATTTTAAACGTTGACACACTCAACGGAGAAAAACGCGACTTTTAGTACCGGTAGTGCCTTATTTCGAATTTTTACACTTTCATTAAATTTTTAAGTTTGAAGTTTGTGCCAAACTTGTAGATTATTCGTTATTGTGAAATATATAATTTCAAAAGATTTTGAAGTCTTAATTTTTCGACTAAATTGTTTTTGTTTTCTTGTTCTGTTTTTCAGCCACTGTTATTCCGCGTAAATTCGTGTTGATCTTAAACTAATTCTATTTAAAGAACTAGTTATTCGCGCCTTGTTTCCTTTTTTCGCCCCAACCTTGTTTTTTCGTCTTTTGACTCACTGTATATATACCTTTCTGCAAGGTTACAAGTTTATTGCCCTCAAGAAAATTACCCGGATAGGTTATCGAAACGTCGGTACAGAATACATATTTGTCAGAAGAACCCTCTTTATAATTGATTAAAGAACTTCGTGAAAAAAATGATTTTTCTGAAAGCCCACATATTCTTGTTTTGATTCTCGTTCAAAGTTAAATTGTGCTGCAAGTAAACAAGTCGTTTTGAAACGCTTGAGTCGAGTCATTTATAAAATAACTTCGATCCAGGCCAAAATAAAAGCAAATTAAGTCATTAAGATGAAATGTCTGCAATGATATTTTGTTTCTGCAGCAAATGCCATACTTTTTTCAGCATTTTATGCGTTTTATTAATTAATAGAAACAAACTTTTATTTTGCCCCCCCCCCCTAACATTTCAATATAGAATGACTTCTCGATAGCTGACCCTTTCGTTGTTGTACGATCCTAGTATTGTTATTGTGACGTAACTTAAGCGAGCGGGACTAATTCGAGTCTTTACAGCGTGAAAAATCGCGCGGCGTTTTATCGTTGTTTCGATCTGGGCTAAGAGCGTGAAAATATGCGACACATCTTCCGCTATCAACAACACAACAGAGCCGATGCCAATCATATTCGCTCTAAACCTGGGGCTCTAAACATTTATTGGGCGCGTAACAATTTGTGTTTAGCTGCCACTTCGTTTGCAAACTGCAAGAAGCCGTTACCCATTATTGTTGTCGATCTTAATTACGTAAATCTAAAAATGTTTTACGTTGGCATTCTGTGGGAGTAAACTACCAACAATTGACGTTTCGCCATCTCGGAATATGTGAATGCATTTTAATGTGCTGCGCACAATTAATCGAGAGTTAAACGGTCGGATTCAACTACACCATGACGAAATATCTTCCGATAACAACAACAGAAACTAGACGGGGGTGCGGTTGTTGTATATTTTGTCAGGGGATATATTTTCAGGGCTTAGTGTTTATTTTCAATTTTTACTTTATTTTAATTTTTTTTTTTTTAATTTTTTTTTTAATATTTTGTATTGTGTACTTTATATTATATATTCTGTTTTTCATTTTCCTTAACTTGTTTCTGCAAGCAAAAACAGATATGGGCCGAAAACTTCCCCACTTAAAATATGCCTTTGATGCGAAAGGGGTTCAAATATGGCGTAGAATTTGGGGAATGATCGAAACATATATTTGATAAATAGAATTTACTTAGATAATGCATATGGCTATTTTATTAAATTTTGACCAGCTTACGTGTTTGAAAATCAAATATTATCATTCTCTTAAAGACTAAAAATGGTTTAACGCCTATGGTTTGCTATACTTTTGCAAACTTTCACTAGGTAATTTTTTACCATAGCTTGGTCCGAGCAATCACTGTTAAAACAGGCTTTAAATCTGTCGTTTCAAACAATATGAAAAACACTATTACGTGCCTAATACGCAAACTATTAAATCGAAAGTTTTGCTAGATAAGTTTAGGCCTGATGTTGGTATGCTGGTTGGAGCAAGATGCACAACAGGTGCTAACAGAGAGGCGTAGACTGCCTTAAGATTTCGCATTTAAACTTGCGGCGGTAAATACACCCTATTGACACTTAATTATTAGGCGAAGCTTATCGCGAAGTAATTGGTCGCCCCAAAAAATGCTGACGCCGCATTTAAAGCAAGCATTATAAATGTGTCGCCGATATTCTGCCTTGAACATCCCTACTCGAAATGCTTCCCTCCGTTAATTGTACGGTGGGTGAAACTTTATTCACGGCCTTACCTCTTTGTGTATTACCGCGACAATACGATGAAATACGATTTGGAGAATATTAGAAACATCGTATTTGGAGAATATTTGCTATTTGCACCTGTTCTGTATGTTACTCCAATCCAACATATCTACACACAATTATAAGTTGTGTATAATAATATAATAACTTATGGCTTTGAAGCGAAGGGGATTCAAATATGGCGTAGATTTTGGCAAATGATCGAAACATACATTTGATCAATAAAAATTTACGTAGATAATGCTTACGGCCATGTTATTACATTTTGGTCAGCTAGCATGTTTAAAAAGTCAATATTTTCATTCTCTCTAAATGATTTAACGTCTATGGTTTGCTATACTTTTTCCAACTTTTACTGTGTAAATTTTTACCATGCCTTGGTCTGAGCAATCACTGTTGAAACAGAGTTTAAATCTGTAGTTTTTAGCAATATGCAAACACGTTTATGTGCCTAATAAGCCACGTTTTATATTGAAAGTTTTGCCAATTTAAATCCAATAAACGCAAGATTTATTTATTTATGACGCCATGTTATGACGTAGCTTTGTAACGTCGTCGTTAAGAATGCGTTAAACTTAAGCTTTTTGTTGTTGCGGCCCTTGTATAATTATATTTGCTTAGACCTGGTGTTGATATGTTTGAATGGTGCAACAATTACAACATGTGCTAACAGAGATGTGTACACTGCCTGTAGGATTCGCATTTAAATTTGCGGTGGTAAAATATTTTGTGTTGTAAGAGCAATAGGTTTTTTTACTTAGAGAGGCTTCTTTATGAAAGGCAAGTCGCATGTGCATAGTTTTACTAGGCAAGCCACTTCCAACACAAATGTTGCACGCGCGGGACAATAGGGCGCAGCAGGGATGCCAGCAGCCGCCTCGTCGCGACGCGAGCTGGACAAAGCAAGCGAATATGAACGAATTCTGTATGAAAGTTTTTCTGCTGCTAGATGGCTGTCGTTAGCTACAAAGTGCTAAAACGCAATATTTCAGGTTTTTACCCCCCAAGCAAAGGCCCCTGGGAGTGCAGCCTCATAAACTTTTACAAAGCACCTACATACCACTCTACGCCATGTCTGAAAATTTGAAGGTTCTACGATGTCTACTTTTTCTATAAAGCTTCGGACAAAACTCGGTCTGAAACAAACCATAGGAAACCAAAAAAGACTAGACGGGGGTGCGGTTGTTGTATATTTTGTCAGGGGATATATTTTCAGGGCTTAGTGTTTATTTTCAATTTTTACTTTATTTTAATTTTTTTTTTTTTTAATTTTTTTTTTAATATTTTGTATTGTGTACTTTATATTATATATTTTGTTTTTCATTTTCCTTAACTTGTTTCTGCAAGCAAAAACAGATATGGGCCGAAAACTTCCCCACTTAAAATATGCCTTTGATGCGAAAGGGGTTCAAATATGGCGTAGAATTTGGGGAATGATCGAAACATATATTTGATAAATAGAATTTACTTAGATAATGCATATGGCTATTTTATTAAATTTTGACCAGCTTACGTGTTTGAAAATCAAATATTATCATTCTCTTAAAGACTAAAAATGGTTTAACGCCTATGGTTTGCTATACTTTTGCAAACTTTCACTAGGTAATTTTTTACCATAGCTTGGTCCGAGCAATCACTGTTAAAACAGGCTTTAAATCTGTCGTTTCAAACAATATGAAAAACACTATTACGTGCCTAATACGCAAACTATTAAATCGAAAGTTTTGCTAGACAAGTTTAGGCCTGATGTTGGTATGCTGGTTGGAGCAAGATGCACAACAGGTGCTAACAGAGAGGCGTAGACTGCCTTAAGATTTCGCATTTAAACTTGCGGCGGTAAATACACCCTATTGACACTTAATTATTAGGCGAAGCTTATCGCGAAGTAATTGGTCGCCCCAAAAAATGCTGACGCCGCATTTAAAGCAAGCATTATAAATGTGTCGCCGATATTCTGCCTTGAACATCCCTACTCGAAATGCTTCCCTCCGTTAATTGTACGGTGGGTGAAACTTTATTCACGGCCTTACCTCTTTGTGTATTACCGCGACAATACGATGAAATACGATTTGGAGAATATTAGAAACATCGTATTTGGAGAATATTTGCTATTTGCACCTGTTCTGTATGTTACTCCAATCCAACATATCTACACACAATTATAAGTTGTGTATAATAATATAATAACTTATGGCTTTGAAGCGAAGGGGATTCAAATATGGCGTAGATTTTGGCAAATGATCGAAACATACATTTGATCAATAAAAATTTACGTAGATAATGCTTACGGCCATGTTATTACATTTTGGTCAGCTAGCATGTTTAAAAAGTCAATATTTTCATTCTCTCTAAATGATTTAACGTCTATGGTTTGCTATACTTTTTCCAACTTTTACTGTGTAAATTTTTACCATGCCTTGGTCTGAGCAATCACTGTTGAAACAGAGTTTAAATCTGTAGTTTTGAGCAATATGCAAACACGTTTATGTGCCTAATAAGCCACGTTTTATATTGAAAGTTTTGCCAATTTAAATCCAATAAACGCAAGATTTATTTATTTATGACGCCATGTTATGACGTAGCTTTGTAACGTCGTCGTTAAGAATGCGTTAAACTTAAGCTTTTTGTTGTTGCGGCCCTTGTATAATTATATTTGCTTAGACCTGGTGTTGATATGTTTGAATGGTGCAAACAATTACAACATGTGCTAACAGAGATGTGTACACTGCCTGTAGGATTCGCATTTAAATTTGCGGTGGTAAAATATTTTGTGTTGTAAGAGCAATAGGTTTTTTTACTTAGAGAGGCCTCTTTATGCAAGGCAAGTCGCATGTGCTTAGTTTTACTAGGCAAGCCACTTCCAACACAAATGTTGCACGCGCGGGACAATAGGGCGCAGCAGGGATGCCAGCAGCCGCCTCGTCGCGACGCGAGCTGGACAAAGCAAGCGAATATGAACGAATTCTGTATGAAAGTTTTTCTGCTGCTAGATGGCTGTCGTTAGCTACAAAGTGCTAAAACGCAATATTTCAGGTTTTTACCCCCCAAGCAAAGGCCCCTGGGAGTGCAGCCTCATAAACTTTTACAAAGCACCTACATACCACTCTACGCCATGTCTGAAAATTTGAAGGTTCTACGATGGCTACTTTTTCTATAAAGCTTCGGACAAAACTCGGTCTGAAACAAACCATAGGAAACCATAGGAAACCATAGGAAACCATAGGAAACCATAGGAAACCATAGGAAACCAAAAAAGAACTAGACGGGGGTGCGGTTGTTGTATATTTTGTCAGGGGATATATTTTCAGGGCTTAGTGTTTATTTTCAATTTTTACTTTATTTTAATTTTTTTTTTTTTAATTTTTTTTTTAATATTTTGTATTGTGTACTTTATATTATATATTTTGTTTTTCATTTTCCTTAACTTGTTTCTGCAAGCAAAAACAGATATGGGCCGAAAACTTCCCCACTTAAAATATGCCTTTGATGCGAAAGTGGTTCAAATATGGCGTAGAATTTGGGGAATGATCGAAACATATATTTGATAAATAGAATTTACTTAGATAATGCATATGGCTATTTTATTAAATTTTGACCAGCTTACGTGTTTGAAAATCAAATATTATCATTCTCTTAAAGACTAAAAATGGTTTAACGCCTATGGTTTGCTATACTTTTGCAAACTTTCACTAGGTAATTTTTTACCATAGCTTGGTCCGAGCAATCACTGTTAAAACAGGCTTTAAATCTGTCGTTTCAAACAATATGAAAAACACTATTACGTGCCTAATACGCAAACTATTAAATCGAAAGTTTTGCTAGATAAGTTTAGGCCTGATGTTGGTATGCTGGTTGGAGCAAGATGTACAACAGGTGCTAACAGAGAGGCGTAGACTGCCTTAAGATTTCGCATTTAAACTTGCGGCGGTAAATACACCCTATTGACACTTAATTATTAGGCGAAGCTTATCGCGAAGTAATTGGTCGCCCCAAAAAATGCTGACGCCGCATTTAAAGCAAGCAGTATAAATGTGTCGCTGATATTCTGCCTTGAACATCCCTACTCGAAATGCTTCCCTCCGTTAATTGTACGGTGGGTGAAACTTTATTCACGGCCTTACCTCTTTGTGTATTACCGCGACAATACGATGAAATACGATTTGGAGAATATTGGAAACATCGTATTTGGAGAATATTTGCTATTTGCACCTGTTCTGTATGTTACTCCAATCCAACATATCTACACACAATTATAAGTTGTGTATAATAATATAATAACTTATGGCTTTGAAGCGAAGGGGGTTCAAATATGGCGTAGATTTTGGCAAATGATCGAAACATACATTTGATCAATAAAAATTTACGTAGATAATGCTTACGGCCATGTTATTACATTTTGGTCAGCTAGCATGTTTAAAAAGTCAATATTTTCATTCTCTCTAAATGATTTAACGTTTATGGTTTGCTATACTTTTTCCAACTTTTACTGTGTAAATTTTTACCATGCCTTGGTCTGAGTAATCACTGTTGAAACAGAGTTTAAATCTGTAGTTTTGAGCAATATGCAAACACGTTTATGTGCCTAATAAGCCACGTTTTATATTGAAAGTTTTGCCAATTTAAATCCAATAAACGCAAGATTTATTTATTTATGACGCCATGTTATGACGTAGCTTTGTAACGTCGTCGTTAAGAATGCGTTAAACTTAAGCTTTTTGTTGTTGCGGCCCTTGTATAATTATATTTGCTTAGACCTGGTGTTGATATGTTTGAATGGTGCAACAATTACAACATGTGCTAACAGAGATGTGTACACTGCCTGTAGGATTCGCATTTAAATTTGCGGTGGTAAAATATTTTGTGTTGTAAGAGCAATAGGTTTTTTTACTTAGAGAGGCCTCTTTATGAAAGGCAAGTCGCATGTGCATAGTTTTACTAGGCAAGCCACTTCCAACACAAATGTTGCACGCGCGGGACAATAGGGCGCAGCAGGGATGCCAGCAGCCGCCTCGTCGCGACGCGAGCTGGACAAAGCAAGCGAATGTGAACGAATTCTGTATGAAAGTTTTTCTGCTGCTAGATGGCTGTCGTTAGCTACAAAGTGCTAAAACGCAATATTTCAGGTTTTTACCCCCCAAGCAAAGGCCCCTGGGAGTGCAGCCTCATAAACTTTTACAAAGCACCTACATACCACTCTACGCCATGTCTGAAAATTTGAAGGTTCTACGATGTCTACTTTTTCTATAAAGCTTCGGACAAAAAGCGGTCTGAAACATACCATAGGAAACCAAAAAAGAATAGCGGCAAAAACAAGATATGTCCCGAAAATAAATTTTCGGCCCATATAATAACGGCAAAAACAAGATATGTCCCGAAAATAAATTTTCGGCCCATATAAATAGCGGCAAAAACAAGATATGTCCCGAAAATAAATTTTCGGCCCATATAATGAACAGACGCTAATCTTTTGCTCTGAACCTGTCGTTATCAATCTTTACCGGCAAACCGGTTTCAACCCGGCTTCTAAAATCTTGTTTTTTTAATTTGCTTTAGTTTGTAAAAAAAACAAAAAAAAACGTTTTTATCTAGCCCTAACACCACAACACAGGTATTAGTTGGTTTGATAACGAAATTACAATGTGCTTTAGTATTATTATTAGCCAACCATTTTATCTTGTTTTCTATTTTTCCGTGGCACGCAGTTTGAGAATCATTGTCAAAGTGTCTTAAACAACCTTACTAAGTTGGGTCTATTTGGGCCTGGGGGTTAAAAAACACCTTTCAACATTAGAGATTGCACAACGCTAGCTGCTGGTTTTAGATTATTTATGGGCCGATTCTAGAGTCCCACCTTTTATAAGTGATGCTTCAATTCATTTCTCAGTCACATTACTGAAGATGATACAAGTTCGTATCGAAACGTCTTGATCAAGATGATGTCGATCTACTCGACCTTTTTGGCTTGACAAATTATATTTCCTCACAATGTTGAAAGTTGACTTGTTTAAGAATAACTGAAGTGAACGCTTCAAAATTATTAAGTTTCCCTATATTTTTTCTGTTAAATAATAAAATACATTTTAAAATTGTCAAAAATATTTTTAAGCCTGGTGAACTGATATAAAATTGAGTCATGTAATATGTGTGGGCATATACTGTGGTCATTTCTATTGAATGATTACTGAGCAACTATTACAAAATACTTATGATATTATACCAAATACCTTCGGAAAGGCTGTTTCAAAATCTATCGCCTAATCAGGTTGTAGTATTTTTAGGCTGTTTTGCTCCATTCTTGCTTGATGCCGCATATTTTCGCCAGCCCAACAAACTTATATACATAGTTAGGAGATTTGCTTTTTCCTTCTCTCAATAATCCCATCTGTTCACCACCACAAAATGGCGGCCAAACTGTGTAAAAGGGAAGTCGTGTTGGTTGATAGCATCAATGCGGCTGTGAGGAAATAAACAAGACAAGTCAAGGTGGTTATTTGCAATCCTATCTCGGTCTAATGACACCTTAGGGACAAGATACACTCAAGGAATATAACTTCGTGCTGTGGTCGTCTTCTCTAAGTGCAAGTTCATTCCTGGGACAAATGTTTTTGCGAGGAAGCTTGTTATTAAGCCACGTGTTGTGTTATTGAGTGCCGTGATTTTCTCTTGCAAAGCGATTTTCTCCTCACTTCTGCAGCTGCCAACAAGTAGAACCACAACTAACTTCTCTTGTTTAACATGATTTCTGCAACATTCTGCAAATAGTTGACAAGTTTAGACCTTTTTGGGAGAATTTTATTCTTATGTCGAGAATTATTTTTATGGGTTCTAAACGAAACTATTCAATTTTTTTTTACTTTTCATGGTTTGTTATCTTTAAAATAAAACCCGTAAATTGTTAGGGCTTTAAATGTATTGTTTAAGTTGAAATTAATTCGCTGTTAGATTTATTACAAACAAGTTGATCACAATTCAGTTTTGTTCGCTTACCTTCTTTTTTTAATTTATAAATGTTTTGTATTCGGTAATTTTCAGGACAATAGATGAATGGTTTAAGGTAAAATTGATTGAATTTAAAATCATTTACCCCAGGAACTTTATTAAAAATGTGTTTTTTTTTGGATAAAATTCCAAAAAACTGTTTGGTCACGTATCCTTTGAATATACAAAGTTTTTGTACAAATTTTCAAAGCATGTATTTTCTTAGATTAAGACGGCTATACAATTATGTATTTTCACATCGTCAGTAATGTTTTTATACGCGGGCCGATAATTGCCATTAAAATTCAATGTATCCATTACATCCTCCATTCTCGAAAAGAACATTAAAAAAAAAACATGACGAAAAATGTCACTCAACTTCTTGTGTTTTATTTACCTTCAGTTTCTCCATGAAATGTCCCGTGTTTTTTTATGATAATAATTTATGATCAATATACTTATGTACACTATGCACGGATCTGAGAAAATCGACAGCAGGATGTTTCGATACAAACTTGTATCATCTTCAGATATCTTTAGACAAAATTTATGACCATCTGTGGAAATACGAGAGTCGAAGAAAACAACTTAAAAACTGCGCTAATTTAACCAACCCAGAACCTTCAGTGTGTCTGGAACAATTTTTATTGATATCAAAGCCTCATTTTGCTTTATGAGAGAAAGCGGGCAATTTTAGTATCGAATGTCGATTCGATGCTTATTTCGTTGAAAAGCACTGTGATAACTGTATCTTGGAGTGGGAGTTTAACTCTAGAGATTAAATCTAGAAGATATTTTTATAAAAGTCGGTCAGACATCTAAAGTCATTTTTTATGTTTTTTTGTTTTTTTAATCTCTCTATTCAAGCATTCTGAGGAATATTATTTGGAGTGATATGTTTCACCTTTAAAAGCGTCCGATTACAAAAGTGCCATAAATCCTTATATAATGTTCCAAGAATAAACTGAAATAGTTTAATTATTGTCAAGAGAAAAAAGCATAAATTATTTTACGTCACTGTATTGAATATACAAAAATTGATATATTTTTAAAATTAGTCACGCTCAGTAACAAAAATACGCAAATAATTATTTCACACGACCACTTAACTATCGATACTTCCAGATAAACCCAATTTTATTTGCTGCTGTCCTGTTTTTTCACAAAATATCCACATTTGTATAAAAAATCGGTTAACGAAATAAAAAAATATAATAATAACTTTCAATTAAACAAATTGAAAAAAAAAATCAAAAAAAAAATACTTAAACCATGTTTGAAGCAAATTCCTTCAAACCGTTGTGATCGAAGCCAACAGAAAGAGCTTGAGTTTGCTGGCGGCAAGTGAACAATTTGCCTTTTTCGTGCTTTTCACTATAAAGTGGCTACCCCGCTTCATTCGCACAACTAGTTGTTCAGGTAGGTTGAGCTGAAGCCGGCGCTCGCTGCTGTAAGTTGAAACGTAAACAAAAGCATTGGAGCAAGAATTGTTGGAGTTTATAGGACTCAGTAAGGACGTACAGAAGTAGGTTGCATTTTGTGACTGTTTCAAATAATTCTTAAGTTATTGGCTGGAGGTTGTAGTTAGAATGAATATCAAAGCTACCACAAAGTAGGAAGCGTTTTGAGCGAGAATTGTTTTTAGAACTTTAGGTATGCTGCCTGTTGTTGTTTACCTGTTAATCTTATTTTTTATTAATAAAAAGTTTTTTGGAATAAAAATGATAAAGAGAAGCTAAATTAGAAAACAACCACCTGCTAAAAATATCTTTTTTTGATGACGTGTTGTTTTTTTATTCTTTTTTATTTGCGATAGTTAACACAAACGTTTAGTCGAGTTATGACGTAAATTTGTGACGTCATCACTGAAAGTTCCTGTAAGAAAAACATTCTACTTTACCCCTGCTGTAGTGTGAATAACAATTCGCGTTAATTTAGCCTTCTCAATTTCGAGTACAACAATTATAATAAATCTAGCTGAGCAGAGCTATGTGTGTAGGTGAGAAAAACTTGACGCGTTCACAAAGTTGAGAGCCTTGTTGGAATGTAACCACGTTTAATGGGCACTTCATTCTTTCCAGCAGCAATTAAAACCATCTGCATGAAAAAAAATAAACATGGGATACACAACCGCCCAAACCGGGGAATACCCACGGGAAAGCACCGCAACTGCGAACAGCACTAGCGAAGAAGCAAATATTTCGAGGGAGTTGTGGGTTGGATTTGTTGTGGTGGAAAGCGTAATGCTGGTGGGATCTACCTATCTCTTCGTTTCACTCGTGTTCCACATCATTTCAAGGTAATTCCTGGTAAAAAAGGGTTGACTTTGCTTATAATACCCTAGGCCAGTAAACATTGTTAGTGTAAGTAATTTTTATTTGCTGCGCATAAGGATAAGCATTGATAAACAACTGTCGAAGAAAAAACTACATCTTCGACCTAAATAGACCTTTAAGTTAGCTGTGCCGTAAGAGTTTGAGGCATTTTGCGTTTCAGTAAAAAATTATTCTACTTTCAATTCGACTTGAGCCAGACCTTCCCTTAAATATATTCTTGTTCAAGTTTGTTTGCAGATAACCCCGAACTAATGAAAGGTGTTTGTCAACATTTAAACGTATCCCGAGAAATTGTTAAAATATCAAAACGACCGATCTAATTTACTTGTTTACAAATCTACAAGTGGTTTAACATACAAGTCATCCCTGCTATGGAATGCGCTTACAAAGCGTCTTCAGGGAGATAAAAATTTGGTAAAAAACGACTTAAAATTCTTCCTTGTATATAATACGGCCTGGTTTGAAGGCACAAGAAGGAATGTGCAGTCGAGCGTGACAAACCGGGCCAATTTTCGGGTGAAACGAAGCGTGACGGCGATTACAAGCGCTCGCGTTTGTTACCAAACAAAGAGACACCGTTTGTCCAAGCTTGGCGTAAACAATGATTCAGAACAATTGGCTTTCCGCGAAATCTTGCCGGACAGTGCAAAAAACCTGAAATCTAAAACAAGATCCACTTTTATTGTAAATATTGAAATATATTTTTCGTGATTTGCAGGATATACAAGCAAAGTTTTAGGATCTGTCTATTTTTTACATTTTTTTTGGCCTTGTGCAGACGAAAAAAGATGGTTAGTCGTTGATAGCTTGCAACGTGTGCGAAAAATGTTCCAAGGGGGTGCGGGGAAGCTGAATCAAACACAGAGAATATATCACTGTAATTTATTTCTTCGCTCAGTCAAATCCAAAACTAACTCACATTTTGGTATTGTGTTACTGTGTCACAAGTATGAGAATTGAATGACAAAATTACAGCAAGTACCGAGGTTCGATTCGCTATCAAATGACGTAATTACTACGCTTAATAAAAAACAATGCGATTGAAACCTTAAATCGTAATTTTTTTTCCAGTTTATTATTTCGTTACGTTCAGTTGTTAACTTTCTACATGTATATGTTTTAGCCGAAATGCTTTTACTTATTTAAATCAAATGGGCCACCATAGAAGCGGACGAGAACCGACACAACCACTTGGTATCGTGTGCGATTCGATAATATCGAACATGCTTACAAGTCACAACCTTCGTAATGCGAACTGCTTAATAAACTAAAAACAGACCAGCTTGGGTGAGGTTCGAACTCAGGCCCTTAGGGAAATGCGACCACTGCTTTGGTTGGGAACATGATAGGGACAGCTAAACTCCTTCTTGTGATTTTATCAAGTCCGTCTCAAGGTTTAATGGGCGTGCGGTTGTTTGACAGCTTCAATAACGATGATGCATTGCAGAGGTCGTTAGCAGCTCCACAATTGCTCAACTTTCAACCAATTTCACGTAAAATGATATTTCGAAGTCCCCCTTTAAACCTGCCCCGGCACAAAATATGCAAAGAACGCGTTCCACTTAATCTAAAAATGTAAGGGAATTCGTTTTCCTGGTTGCTGGCATTTTTATAGTTTTAAAATTTTGGTCATTTATAAAATTCTTTCGCTTGTTCTTCAGTGAAGGTTTTAACCGAAAAACAATGCACTTTACTTTTTGTAAATAAGTTTGAAAAGCAACTATAGTTTTACCACCAACTCTTTGATGCTCCTTTTAAGTATTATTGGTTGCATTTTTCAAAAAACGCTGTTTACCTCAGCAATAAACCGAATAATGACTGTTTAATGCTTTTGATGACGTAATAAAGGGTATATGTTGTAATATATTCGACGCAAAATCCGCAATTGCTGGTAACAAATCGTTTAGGCGACGAAAAAAGGATTTATAGCGAATATTTAAATAATAATGGGTCAATGGGGTAACACGAACTAGGGATATCGAATACAAGACATTTTGGACAAAGGTATAATTGAAACGTTCGTGAATTTTAAACACTTAAACGTTAAAATAACTAAAATATCCCCAAAAATTAATCATTAAAGTTTAGGATATTTGACAAAAGTATGGACGAGCATTCAATATTCTGCAAGAGGGAAATGTGTCAAAAACCTAGTAACACATGTTTCCAGTAAAATAAGTCATTCAAATTGCATTAGGTTGTTGGGAATACTTGTGTTCCAGCCCTAACTTGACTTGTCCAGTTACTAATAGTTGTCAAACTAACATTCGTTGATGAAACTACCTTTTAACATACAATCACTATGTTGTGTCGCCAATCATGGCTGGAATTATTATATTAATTTGGTATCGGATCGGCACCGATACTCAACTAGTATCGGACGAGTAACGATACTACCGCTTGTCACCGGTAATCGGCTCCGATCCGATATTTTTTGGACATCCATATAAACAACCAACTCACGCGAACGTTGTTGGCAGACGCCGAAGGTTTCTAGGGCTGACCAAGTCTCCGAGCACTCGCATCTACAACGGAGTCCTCCTGCTGCTGGTGGCGGCCTACACAGCTGCAAGCATCGGGAAGTTCATCCTGGCGCAAGTGATGTTCTACAGTGACGTCACAGGGGAAAAGTGCGGCGACTTCGCAAAGGCCAATCGCTTCCTGCATCTCACGGGTGAACACTTATGACGTAATAATTACACTTGTGATGTAAAAATGTAACATTTAGACCAGGGGACGCAAAAGTTGTCCTGTGGCAGATTTCCTCGATTTAAGGTAAATACGATTGAATGACTAGATTATGAAAATTTTTCTTTGTTCAATAATAATCAAGTCAAGAAAGAAAGATAAGAAATAATATAAAGTTGAAATGTTGTCAGATGCAAACGAAAACTAAATTTTAATATAATTTCAAACTAAGCAATAATAAATCCTACTATAATATTTTGGTTCTATTATTTATTTATTTTTAATTGGTTTAACAATAATAATTAATCAATTGTTTTTTGACGCAAAATGTTATAACCGGCCTTCGGTGGTCAGACCTTAGAGTTGTCCATTCCTTGTAAAAGTTTGAATTATTCAACAACCTCGAAATTAAATAGTTCTAATTAAATCTTTAAATAAACGATCAATGAAGTGACGTGAGAAAAATAATGACCATTTTATTTTAAAATTCAATACATTTCGTTGCGATGCACGACCAAGCGACAAAAACTGAAAATATTTCCAATTTTCCTGCATTTTTGCCGCGAATCTCACTTAGTTCCGCTAGGCTCCGCGTGACGCGAGACGCTCACCACAATGACAGACTATTACGTAACAAGAGATGTTTGTGACGTAAAACAAACCACCGTTTGTCCCAAGGGCAGCTAATTTGCATACAATCGTGACAAGAACGACTCCAAACCTTTTATCAGTCGATTTAAAATTATTATTGCTTTATGTTCTGTTTTTTAAGTTAAAAGTCTATTTTTTTAGTTATTTTTTTACCCAGGCTTCGCCCTCCTGTCGTTGTTCCTTTGGTTCCGTCAACACGTTTTATACGAAACGCCTCAACTGCGACACCTAACGGCTCCCGGTGTCAAATGGTGAGTAAGCGCTTTTCGAAAACAACTACTGTTAATAATTTAAAATCAATTTTAATAATTTTTGAAATATAATTATATTACTGCTTTCATTCTACTTGGCCGCTAGGTGTCCCTAAACCAAAATAAAAATAAAATATTTTTTCCGTTAGGTGGAGCCGCATCACCCTCGCGTTAATCGCGATCGCCTTTGTTAGCGGCTACGTCATAATCGGATTGAAAAAGTGGTCACATGACAACTTATGCGTCACTTCCGACTCGGGACTTTCCGCTTCCGCCCTCTCCGGCGTCATTTCCGCCGTCGTCGTGCAAGGTAATTGTGACGTCACACCAGGGTTGTTCCTCATTGAAGATCGGTGATTTATTTTATGAGCGACCGAAATGACTTTCTGATTAAAGGTCAAAAACCTTATGAGCTGCCAATCATGTAGGTTGTCAATTCATTGAACAGTCAATCATATAACTTGTCAATCAATTAACTGCCAATCACTTAAACTGTCAATCAGATTAAGCTGTCACTCACTTTAACTGTCAATCACCTTAACGTGTCAATCAATTAAACTGTCAAACACATCAAGCTATCAATCACATTTAGCTAACAATGAATTGAGCTGTCGACCACATCAAGCTGTCAATCACCTTAACTGGTCAATCACATTAATCTGTCAATCAGTTAAACTGTCAATCACTTTGAGCTGCCAATCAATTGAGCTGTCAATCACCTTAAACTGTCATTTACCTTAAAATGTCAATCACATTCATCTGTCAATCAATCTAACCTGTCAATTACTTTGAGCTGTCAATCATTTAGGTTCGTTGTTGACGTTGTTCGCTTTGCTCGTCATCAAGCGATGGTACTGGCGGGGGGATCTCCCTGTTGTGGTACACGCGGGTCGGTACAAGCGCACACGCCTTCTTGTGACCAAGTGCTGCATCCTCGCTGCGCTTTGTGCTTTCACAGACATCTCTTGTCTCATCATTGTGACGTTGATAAAGACCCTCGTCCCAGAATTGGTGAGTGAGTCTTTGTGGCAAAAATAAAACTTCAAATTGAAAAATGAAACGTAAAATAATAAAGTTTTCTCCTGGCAAGCAAGTAAGTTGTATTTTTGACCTCGGACAACAAACCAACCCCCCCCAAAAAAAATAATTAATTCTATTTAAAACTTGTGCGTAATTTTTACCACTGCTTTGACTCTGTTATCTCGTTTCTCTATAACCACATTATGACGTAAATAATGCGTATTGTTTTATTCGAACAATTAAACAATGTCACTATCTAAATATCATCACCCATTGTGACTCAAACAATGCACACTGTTTAGTTTAAACTTTTGTTGTGATTTAAACTATTATTACTTTTATTTCTTCAAGGTCACGATTCTAATTCTTGACCTTGACCAGTTCTTCAACCTCAGCTGCCTGGTGCTCTGTTTCGCCACCTGGCGGAAGTTGCTGCTCCCTTGGCCCTGCTGTAGGTCATGTGACCTGGCCTCGACCCCCTCGACCCCCTCAACTTCCGGGGGGGACACCATCAGCGTGTCTAGGGGGGTTCGGGGGACTTCCCACTACCGGAAACGGGGAAGCACCGTTTCTATCCAGACCGAGGTTGCGGATTCGAAAAATAAAAGTGAAAGTAACAAAGAAAACGCGAAATAGAGTGAATGTCAATGCATACAAAAAATACATCATGTTGGAAATGAATGAAGATATATTGGAAACGTTTAAAATGCTGCCTACTTCTGCATGGGCTTTGATACTGATTCTACGTCTAACTACAATCTCCAGTCATTATGTTCAAAAACACGAAGTTTTTTTATTAGCTGAACTTAACTGCAATATTCATAACAAAAATTTAAGTGATTCTGGTGATATTTTGTGATATTTAATATTTTGAGGGTTTGAGAAATTTGATATGAGTTTAATTGTTTGACATTATAAACTTCAAGATTTGAAATTTCCTACTTTGCAAATTATTTTGATGAACACCAAAATACATCCGCAAATTGTATTGTTCTTGAAACGTTTGCTACAGAAATACTAGAAGCAGAATATGTGGGAGGTAACAAATCTGAGAAGAACTTGAAAGGCTGTGTAAATAGAAACTGACAATAATAAACTAAGAAAGTCAAGGTCGTTAGCCTCAAGTTTGAGATGAAGCTTTGGATCCAACCCAGGAACAGTTTCTTAAATAAAGTGAACTTAAACTTTGTTTCGATTTGCAATTCGGGCACAAAACCCTTCGCTAGATTTTTAGAACGTTAAATGCTTGTAGGCTTAAATCAATACAACATTAGTACACCGAAAGCCATTGCAGACTCACCGAATCTGTTGATCCATGATGCAAGCAGGGCAGACTAGAATAACACCTAGCCTGCAGTGAGGTTCGAACTTACGACCTCCGGTCAAGCCGGGACCGTCGCTCTACCAACTGAGCTATGTTGCTTAACTGAGGTCGTGAGTTCGAACCTCACTGCAGGCTAGTTGTTTTTCTAGCCTGATCCGCTTGCATCATTGATCGACAGATTCGGTGAGTGTGCAATGGCTTTTAGTGTACTATGATACGTAAGCCGTAATCGTTGGTCAAAAGCAGCTTCAGAAGGGCTAGATTCCAGTTATTAACACATATATGTGTGTATATATGTTTTATTGAACATATAACATTTTAATTTTTTTGGGGGGAAAAATAAGATTTCCACATTTTTTTAAGAAAGTGACTTAAATGCATTAAAGCACTGCTGGTAATTCCGACGACTTTGACCTGTTAATTGAATTTTCATGTGTAGAACAACACCCTATCCGAATTGATAAATTCTAAGGGCCAAAGAGACTGACTTTTTAAAAATTGAAGCACGTTGCTTTTGCTGTTAAAGCAATAAACACGCTACTGATAATTTAAATTTAACTGTACTAACCCGAACTAATTATGACGCCTTAATTTAGTTCAACAAGATAAAGCCAAATAACTTCGTACAATGCATAAATTGGTCTGAGTTAGAATAAAACGAATTTACTTAGAAAGAAAAATCAGATAATTTTAAAGCAGTTCATTTTTTGGTGAAATCAATTATCCATGTGTGATCCATTTTTTGCTCTTCGCAACCCATTCTTTGGGAACAATTGCTTTAAAGGACTGATCTCGTTTGCTAAAACGTCTTATCCACTTTTTGTGTAATTAATGACAGAATTAAGTGCATTAAATTGTTTACTTACGATTTTTTCGTACAATAGCATGTTTTTGCTGCGATTTAAATTACTTTTTCCTTTTTTTATACATGTAGTTTTATTCGTGATTAATTTAATCTCTGTTAAAAAAAATAGGCCTTTTTAACCACAAGTTCCTTTCGAGAGAAAATTTACAGGGAGTCGAACCGTTTGACTTTTCCGGTTCAGGTTCGGTTCGGGTTCAAGGATTTTTTCGGAATCCGGTTCAGTTCCGGTTTCGGTCGGAGGAATTTAAAAGTTCCGGTTCAGCTCCGGTTCAATTATCGTTATTTCAAAACCGGTTCATAAAGTTCCGGTTCAGATACAATATAATTTGCGTTAAATCTCAAAATGTGGGTCGATAAATGTAAAGAATTATCTTTGAATTGTAAGTCATTTAATCTAAATTACGTGACTTATTGAAAATACAGCAACTCATTATTGAAATATCTAAAAAAATAAAAAATAAACAATTTTTTATTCAATATTCATATTTTTTCATTCAATTTCGAACATGGCGTAACTTGACTCTGTAAAATAGAAGTTGTGACGTCATGCAGGAGCGAACCGCTTTTGTTTCCAGGTTCGGGTTCGGTTAAGGTTTAGGTATTTTCAAAATATTCGGTTCAGTTCCGGTTCAGCTCCTTAAAATCTTATAAAAACCGGTTCAGGTTCGGTTACAGTTCTGAAAAAATTGACCCAAAACCGGTTCATAAAGTTTCGTTTCGGTTCCGGTTCGACTCCCTGGAAATTTATGAGAACATTTTAATTATTACGGATAAAGCAAGTTAGAAAAATCTAACAATGAGTGGGGTCACAAAAAATGAGTTCGATACTTTACATTTTCTTGGTATTTTCATGTCTTAAGTCGTTTAAATTTTATTTTATTTTGATCGCAAAATCTCTTCAAGTTTTTACGGGAGAGCAAATTGATTTGTCAATTCAGTCACTTTATTTACAGCTGTTTTTGTTTATGTGTAACTATTATTGCAACGCAGTGTTCTACCGCTTTGGATAATTTTGAATTGCTCATGGTGATTTGCGATTGCGTCATGGGGAATTCCCCACAATTTGCTCTGGTCTGGTGGAAACATTTTTTTTTGGTGAATATTTTTTCCACATTTTCAGTCTTGGAAGTAAAAAAACGTTAAATTTTCTGACAATGAATTCCTCAACTCTTAGCGCCGCCAATATAAAGAATCTTGAAGATATTTTGTCTAAACAGGTGAAATTTTACATTCTAGTTATTTATTTTGAATTACTGTTTGAAACGTATGATCTCCAAGTTAATTAGTTTGTCTACTTGTAAACATTCTTGCAACATACTCACGAAAATATTAAGGGGCGCTGGTCTAGAATCCTCAGCGTTAAAACAATTAAATCAACCCACAGTATTTAGGTTAGGGTGTGGGTTAGCGTTTGTTTTAGTTTGGGAAAGGTATTATATTATTTAATAATATTGCTTAACCTACCCCAAAGTTAATTGTGGTAGGGTTTGGATGGGTCAAGTATTATTATTATATATTTATTCTCTAATATTTATTTCATACTTGCAATTTTAATTTTGAAAACTCGTTTCATTACTGTGGAAAAAGTGGTAAGATATGCTTAAGATTAGTGCCAAGTTATGCCCTTAGCGGGTCAGGATCATAATCCAATCAATAATAAGAAGAAAACTATTTTTTAAATATGCACGGTTTAAATTTCCTGTAATTCAAGTATTTAATGTCCAACTGAAAATTTAATGTTTAGGAAAAAGAAGCAGAGAGGATTCTGAAAGAAATAAATGAAATCGAGTCGGGAAACTATAAATGCAACGAGACTTCGAAAGCCATCGAGGAATTGAAAACAATGAATGCTAAGCTCCTTTACCAATCTGGCCATTTAAAAAATGTAAATATTGTTTTGTTGTAAAATACTTTAGTTGTTTACTCAATCGTACCAAACTTTTGTTTGTAAAAAGTAATATATCGTTTGATCTCTAAATCAATTATATTATTAATAAGTTTGGTGAAAAATTAATTTTGGCCTACTTGCAACCCAGCAACTTGCTAATCAAATTTGCTAAACCCTGAACTAAACAATGATTAAAAATGACTGAAGCACAGTACATTTTTAGGCAATAGAAGTTGAAAAAAAGAAGATTAAGCTTGATGTTGGAAATCAGAAAGGTTTAAAGAACATTGTCTCTGAACTAACGAAGGTCTTTAAAGAAGCGATCGTAAAATCATTTCCAACCCTGGATTCTCCTCCAGTTTCTGTGACAATAAGTGGAAACGAAAAGTTTGGGGATTACCAGTGCAACAGCGCCATGGCAATATCTGGGGTAAGTGGTTAGACGTAACATAAAATATTATCAACACGGTAATTGTTGTTAAGGCTCGCCTTTTCTTAAATGTTCAGTCTTTGTAGTTTTCTTTGTAGCAAGCCTAGTTTTGTACAGGTCGAGTAAATAGTTTTTGATAATTACTAAAGTCATTTAATCCACCTTTGTTCTACTTCTATCTTGTATTAGTTTTTGTTAAACACATTTCAACTAATACTTCATAATGTTGGGAAAGCTAGAGAAATAGAAAAGTGCTCAAGTTTTGCTAATTTATGAATCATACTGTTTTAGGTATTAAACAATGTTTGTTTACCATTTCTTAAAAAAAAAACATTAACTTTTATTTTCAACATCTTGAAAATGAATGATGTTGAAAATGAATAAAGATTTATTTGAAATGTTCAAAATGCTTCCTACTTCTGTATGGGCTTTGTTTCTTATCACATAAACTTTCCGTTTTGTGAATTCTGGATAAAAACAGTTACCCCTGAATTAGTTTAGGATATTTAAAATTATTCTGACAAAAAATGTAAACCAAGTATTTATGTTCTTAATATTTAGGCGCTAAAGGCCCAGGGAACGAAAATATCACCAAGACAAGTTGCAGACTCTATTTTGCAAAACTTACCTCCTTCGACATTGATTGACAAGGTCAGTTATTTTAGCATGTTTTAGTAAAAATATTGTAGTTTTTTATGGAAATATTGTGGTCTGAAAAGTTGTTTGTATACTGTCCAATGTGTATGTTATAAAAAAATATATATTTAACTTAAAAATAACCTCTGAATTGTGGGTTTCCTATTGCTTTCACTTAAGACTGTTAGAATGTAAAAATTCCACTCATTCTTTTAACTACAGTTATTTAAATTTAATTTCTAGTTTATTTAATTTTTTAGCCTGACACCCCTGTCTCTAAAAAACTGCAATTTCACGAGTACATTCAAATAAGTTAAGACATAAAAAAACAAGATGAGATGTAAAGTACTAAACTTGAAGTCGTCATTTTGTCGGCCATACTCATTGATTAACTTTTCCAACTTGCTTTACCTCAAGTGATTTTAAGGTGTTTTGAGGAACTGAAATGTTCTTTCAAATTCTTCCAAAGGTCTCTACTTGTGTAACTACAGCAGAGGATTTTATTTTTTCATATTTAATTTAAATGGTACAGGTCTCTTAAAATAATAAAAGCATATAATGTTAAATTAAACCTGCTCTGCTATGCAGATATTTGTAATCCTTAAAAACAATACGTTTTTAATTAGACGAGCATTGCTGGCCCCGGATTCATTAACATCCACCTCAGCTCAACGTTTCTATGCAAAGAACTCGCCGATTTGTTGGTTAACGGGGTCGTTCTAGAAAGACCAAAGGGAAAACTTGGAAGGGTAAGTTTAAGTTCTCTTGGTTTTTGAACTTAATCTGTGCATTTGTTGAATAGCAGAATTTAAGCTAAACTAAACCAACCTCTGTGTGTGATCACTTGAGAAGGCTGCGATTACTTTTTCAAATTAACAACCAGAAAAACAGTTTTTAAACCACTGCAACATACCAAGGTTTTTTTGAAAGTGTTGAATATCTTTAAAATGATTTCCAATGACAGCTTTTTTTGATGTGAAATTAATGGATACCGCTTATTTGCTCACATTTAAATATCTGGTAAAATCAGAAGAATAAGCATACAAAGACCATGTTATTCCCCTGCAAACCGTATATTTTGTAAATAGCAAAGTTTAGTTTCAAATCTATGTTGCTGCCAAAATCTCAGCAAAATTCCCCCCAAATTTTTTTTTAACCAAAATATGAAAAGCTAAAAATAAGTGCATGACCTTGTTCACCACATAAATCAAAGCTGATAAGAATAGCAGGTGCAAACAATGCAGTGTGCTATATTATATTTTTATTGCTTGTATTTAAAGGTTGTTATTGATTATTCTTCGCCGAACATTGCCAAAGAAATGCACGTTGGTCATCTTCGTTCAACTATCATCGGGGATTGTTTGGCCAACTTATTTGAGTTCTTGGGACACGATGTTCTCAGGTGATTGCAATGCAATGTAAAGTTTAATGTTGATAATGGAATTTAGCTTTCTGGTGGACATTTAGTCTAATAGGCCCTATAGAAACACGAAAGGCACATTATCACACAAATGTTATTATGAAATTGTCGTTATGGCAGGAGTGAAAGTAGATAAGTTTTAAACGATGAACAATTTTTTTACCGAAACGCATTGAAACCTCCAGAGATGACGTCGCAACAAAACAAGTAACTACGATTAGTACTTTGTGACTTTCCAAGTAATAGAGCCCCGAAAAGCGCATACGTTCCCTCATACACATGCGCAATCTATATTTCTGCAATTTGGTGACGATATTTAGTGTTTTTTGCTTTTGACAGCGCTGATCTTGCGTAGACCAGTTGCTAAGGTCACTGTCCAGGAAAACTAAAATGCAACTAAAATCTTAGTAAAATTCTTGGGAAGGGTTGGTAATTTGTTTTTTAAATAACATTTTTTTTACCGATATTGCGAATCTATAAAATGTTTTTACCGTAATGCCCTTCCATACTGTTCCGGCGTAATTTTACCGCTACTATGAGGTGAAAAAATTTAACAAAAAACGTTTATAGCTTTATTTATGATGTTGGTAAATATGGTAATAGATGTAGATATAATAAAGTTACTGTTCCTATGTACATCATTGTTTATTTCAGGGGTGGTTTTTGACAGCGGCCAACAGGAGAAACAAAAAATGTTTTGGAGGGCCGAGTTAAAAGGGGGATCCGAAATATACGTAATATAAAGTATGATTGATTTTAAACGAAAGCTGTTACCCAGTTGCAACAGGGACATTTTCTAAGCGCGCTTAACGATAGCGAAAGTGAGGGTGTCGTCTCAAATATTTACATACCGTCGTGTTTGAACAAACCGAAAGCGGATCGTCAGGAAGTAATATATGCGTAATTGAATCCTTGTTTGACAAGCTGGTAACGATAGGATTGTTTGGGGATGCCTTACAACGGTGGGGCTTATTTTGCCTAAAATACTTTTAAAATTACCCTCAAACCAGGGCCAGAATTAGCCGCCGACCATGGCTTACCCAGGTCTTCTTTATTCCACGATCTTCTTCAGTTTGTATGTTATTCTTTCCTTCAGGTTGAACCACGTTGGCGATTGGGGGACCCAGTTTGGAATGCTCATCGCCCATCTTATCGACAAGTTTCCAAACTACAAAGACGAATCTCCCCCGATCGAAGATTTGCAGGTGACTGAACTCGTCGCCTTTCCACCCAAAACCCTGACGGAGACGTTTACGGACTTGTTTCACTGTTTCGAAACTTGGCTGTCCTCACCACTTCCGTGTTTGTTTTTTAAGCACGCTCAAGTTTCAAAAATAGAATAAAATAATGTTTCGCGGCAGACCTTTTATTTGTACAACCTGTTGCGTAAACGAGCTTAATATTTAACATTGTTTTCTCCCAAGTATTAAATAGCATTTCTAGAAATTTACCGGAAATCTGTGTTGTAATGACATAAGTCAATGACTTGACTAAAGTCACTGTTTTATGAAATAAGCTATTGCTGCCAGACAAAATGTATAACCGAGTGTTGCTCATCCAGCAGTTTTATTATAATCAATCGACGTTTCGGCATCCTATACAGGTCCTATATCACTGTTTTGTGTTGTGCATACAAAATTGTATAAAGTCACGTATTTTTAGAAATCGCAACTTTTAATTTTAAGGATGTTTTTATATAGTTTACTAAGTAAGTATTCTATGAAGTTTAAAAATTGTTGAATTTGTGTTTATGTCGCTCTATAAACTGTAAAATGATTAATTCCGTGGTTTAATAACTAACTCGCAAATGTCAGGCCTTCTACAAACAATCGAAGAAACGTTTCGATGATGACCCCGAGTTCAAGAAGCGAGCTTACAGCTGCGTGGTGGCGCTACAGAGCAAGGAACCCGACTTCATCAAAGCTTGGAATCTCATCTGCGATGTTTCCAGGTTTGTGTGTTTTAAAAGTTACGTCATAACGTCACAAGTTACGTCACAAAGTCATAAGTTACGTCACAACGGGCGTTAATTTGCTTTCTGTTGACTAAAACATAAACTCGAATAAGATCCTAATTTTCCTTCACAATTTTATTCACCATAACAAACATCTTCGGGTTTGCTTGGGCCAGGGTCGGTATGGAAATTTTCAAGATGACGTCATAAACTGATGTCATGAAACACGAAGTCACAAGAAATCTGTTGTTTTCCATCTAACTAATGTAAAACTGGAATGGAGTCTAAATACACTTGAATAGAAGGCGGCAAAGGGTTTTTCAATTTAACTAGTTTCTTTGATAAAAATCCATGTTTTATTAATACACCAGACTTATTTTAAGCCGTTTTAAACCCCTAAAAGTAGTACACGCACCCCAGGGGGACAAGGGGTCCATTAGCCCGGTTTAAAAAACCCTGGCTTATATGTTTGATGGTGAGTATAACCGCACGATTTTACCGACGCAGGCGCGAGTTCAACCTCATCTACTCGAGGTTGGGAATCGTGGGTTTAAATGAACGTGGAGAGTCGTTCTACCACCAACTCATGCCTCAGGTCGTGCAAGAGTTGGAACAAGCTGGTAAGAACAACCTTGGAAAGCTGCGAAGCGCCTTTAATAAATTACTTCGTGATTAAAATACAAGGTTTTATTAAAATTTATTAAAACTAGTTTTGGTCGTAAAAAAAGTTAGTTGCAAACTTTATAGTTTGGGTTGGAAGTTAATTCGTTGCCAAATTGTATTTTTTACGATTTTTTTTTCATTTATTTGTGACGATTGCTGTAGACAAAAAAATAAATTTGGTAAAAAGCCTTTCAAAACATATAGTAAAAAAATAGCAAATTGCGCCGTTGTTATTGCTGTTTACGACGATATAGAATGTAGGTCACAGAATATGCACCTGTCAATATAATACTTAAGATGACGCCATCACAAGACTCTCATGTCACGTCATAGCAAGGTTTTTTCTGTCGTTACAAAGTAACAGGAGAGTGTTGTCCCAGGGACTTTCCCGCGCGAGTAAGCTTTCTATGTTGCAGGAATCGTTGTGACCGAAGAGGGAAGAAAGTTGATTTTTCCAGAAGATTCTCAATTTCCGCTTACCGTAGTCAAGTCGGACGGGGGATTCACCTATGACACGAGCGACCTCGCGTGTATTAAACAAAGGGTCTTTGTGAGTTGATTGTTTCTACAAATGTTGCTAACAAGAATTTTAGAAATAACCTAAATCCGAGTCGGGTCATTTCTATCAAAATAAAATGTTCAATTCCTGAAAAGCAATGTACTTAGGGGTGGGGTTTGAGGTTAGGTAAAATGGTGTATAGGCCTGATTCAGACCATTTGAGTCTTTTTCTCGCGGATTAACTTTTTTAATCATAAATACAGCTGAGCTAAAAATGGCAAAGATCAACATTTAGCGAGCAAATTTATGTGATTTTTTTTGTATAGGCCTGATTCTGACCATTTGAGTCTTTTTCTTGCGGATTTATGACTTGTTTCGATTTAGGGCAGTGCTTCTCAAACGTTTTTCTTTCGTGACCCATTTTCGTTGGAAAAAAATTCTGTGGACCAAAAAATTTTTATGAATGGACAAACTATAAAAAAAGTTTAGAACAAAATATAACGGAGCATATAACAATAATTTACATTCTTACTCAATTCCTCACCAAGCCATTATTCCTGTAAAATTAGGAATAGTGACACAAATAAAACTAATTTTTTTAATATATCTAGCTTTTTAAATTGGTCTGTGGCCCAACTAAAAAGTTTCCATGGCCCACCAATGGTTGAGAACCGCTGATTTAGACGCTATTCCGACCATCAGGTATTTGTACTAGTTGGTCTTATTCCAACGTTGATGTTGTTCCAGCTATTTTTGCTGAAATACTTTACGTGTTTAGGATGAGAAAGGTGATATTCTGATCTACGTCACAGACTCTGGCCAAGCGAGCCACTTCAAATATGTTTACTCTGTGGCGCGCTCTGTCGGTTGGTACGATCCCAAGGTCACAAGGGTCGAGCACGTGGGGTTCGGCGTGGTGCTCGGGGAAGACAGGTACAACAACCTTGAAATAGTTTCTTGAAACTTTAATTATTTTAATTATTTTTACAAAACCGGCTTTACCCTTTACCATGTGCTTTGATGCTTTATGATAAGTTGAATGACATACGCACAAACGAAACTAAATTATACAAACGGTAATTTACCCGACAATAATAATTTTATTCAGATAAATCTAACAATATTTTGCTTTTCCGCTTCCGTCTTTTCTCCAATTTTTTTTCCGTTTCCAGAAAGAAGTTTAAAACGCGCTCAGGCGAGACGGTCCGCTTGGTGGATCTCCTCGATGAAGGCCTGAAGCGTTGTGCGGATAAGCTGGCGGACCGGGGGAGGGACAAGGAATTAACCCCCCACGAACTCAAGGCCGCCCAGGTCAGACTCTTGTAACACACAACAGGGATGTCCGATAATATCGGATCGTAACCGATTCCCAGTGGAAGTTTTGGTAATCGTCCGATACTAGGGCGGTATCGTCCGATACTGGGGCGGTATCGTCCGATACTAGGGTGGTATCGTCCGATACTGGGGCGGTATCGTCCGATACTAGGGTGGTATCGTCCGATACTGGGGCGGTATCGTCCGATACTAGGGTGGTATCGTCCGATACTGGGGCGGTATCGTCCGATACTGGGGTGGTATCGTCCGATACTGGGGTGGTATCGTCCGATACTGGGGTGGTATCGTTCGATACTGGGGTGGTATCGGACGATACTGGGGTGGTATCGGACGATACTGGGGTGGTATCGGACGATACTGGGGTGGTATCGGACGATACTGGGGTGGTATCGTCCGATACTGGGGCGGTATCGTCCGATACTAGGGTGGTATCGTCCGATACTGGGGCGGTATTGTCCGATACTAGGGTGGTATCGTCCGATACTGGGGCGGTATCGTCCGATACTAGGGTGGTATCGTCCGATACTCGTCCGATACTGGGGTGGTATCGTCCGATACTGGGGTGGTATCGGACGATACTGGGGTGGTATCGTCCGATACTGGGGTGGTATCGTCCGATACTGGGGTGGTATCGGACGATACTGGGGTGGTATCGTCCGATACTGGGGCGGTATCGTCCGATACTGGGGCGGTATCGTCCGATACTGGGGTGGTATCGGACGATACTGGGGTGGTATCGTCCGATACTGGGGCGGTATCGTCCGATACTGGGGCGGTATCGTCCGATACTGGGGCGGTATCGTCCGATACTGGGGTGGTATCGTCCGATACTGGGGTGGTATCGTCCGATACTGGGGTGGTATCGTCCGATACTGGGGTGGTATCTTCCGATACTGGGGTGGTATCGTCCGATACTGGGGTGGTATCGGTGCCGATCGGATGTTAGATTAAAGTAGGAAATTCATTTATAGTTTGCCATCACCCTTAAAGTTATTTTATTTAAAAGGTAAATTTATCAAAATAGTAGTTCGACTGGAGGTAAAGCAATTTAGCAAACTTTGGGAAAAGCGTCGCGACAACCATTTTTATATTTAAACTTGCTGCAAACAGTGCCACCTTATTTCCTGATTAAGAATTATTTATTCAAAATATGAAAAAATACAAATACGCAAATGAACCAAGACCAAAAAACTGAGACCTTGCCTTGAAATTAAACCTCCTCTTCTTTATATTTTGCAGGAGGCGGTGGCCTACGGTTGCATAAAATACGCCGATCTGTCCAAGAACAGAATCAACGATTACGTTTTCTCCTTCGACAAAATGTTGGACGATCGAGGAAACACGGCCGCCTACCTCCTATACGCATACACCAGGATAAAGTAAAATATATTGCTACCTTCTGTACCAGAGGTTCTTTAACTTTTTGGGACATGCCCCCTTTTACAATTTTAACAAAACTCACGCCCACCTTGTTTCAAAAAAAAAAAAAAATAGAGCAGAACAGCAATTTATTTCCAGGTAATTTGCACTAATGCGAAGGATGTAACTGTTTTCTGGATACCAAATGTTTAATTGGAGTATTAGTAGCAGGGAAATATCACTTCGCCTTGAGGTTTAATTGGTTAGTCATATTTCATAAAGTGTTTGTCAATTTCTCGCCCCCCCAGTTTAAGAACCACTGTCCTATACGCATACACCAGGGTGAAGTAAGATGTATTGGATCGACATCGATAGTATTAGCACTCGTCCGATAATATCGTTACTTGTTCACTAAAATCGTTATAACGATTTGAATGTTGCCCATTTTATGAGTTCGTCACTTGATATTTGCCTCATAATATCGAAACAATATGTTTTACCCGATTTTTCCCTAACAACTTTTTCCTCGCAGGTCGATCGCCCGAGTTGCAAAAGTTCCCCAGGAAGAATTGGATTCTGCCGCGCAAAAATGCTACGGTGGGTACAGTGGAATGAACATACAACAATACCCATAAAGCAACAACACCTAAAGCAGAAAAATCAATAAAACCACAGTGTTAAGACCAACGACATAATAAAGCCAAATACGCAGTAATATTCAGTACATAATAAGATCGAAATCGCCTGAATAAGACCTAAATTCATCGGAATAAGCCCTAAATGGCCAAAATAACGCCTGGAACTATAGATAGGGGGTATGGGACGATTAAGGGCCGTCAGTCTGGCATCGTCCGTTTTTGTGTTGACATTGAGACGCCTTAGTTCGCAGGGGGGTGCCGCTGTTTGGCACTGGATTTGTTGTCCTGTTTGGGATTATTGGTGGGTAATTGTTCCCCTCTTTAGCGTCCCCCAGCGGCGTGCACGTGGAGCACCCGAAGGAGTTGAAGTTATTACGTCACATCCTGCGCTTCCCGGAAGTGGTTGGTCGCGTGGAGGAAGACCTGACGCCCAACCTCCTTTGTGACTTCATATACGAGCTCTCGACGTCATTCACAGAGTTCTACGACAATTGTTACTGCATCGAGAAGGATCGACAGTCAGGTGCCTTAAATAGGGCGATTATTAAAAAATATCAAAATTTACAAGTTGGGTCATAATTTGTCAAATTATTTCCAATCAATATCGTTTACAAAATGCAAAAAAATCGTTACAAAATTAACAAAAACTGTATTTAGCTTTTAGAAATTTTCGGTCAGTAAAAAAATTATCAAAAGTTGGTTTAGAATCAAAAAACTACTGTTTGATTTATTAGGAAGACCGGTACAACATTTTGTTCCGATATTTCAGGCAAGATAATGTCGCCCGATCCATCCCTGGTATCGTGCGGCACATCCAATCCGATATTATCGGACACTTCTGATTATGACGTAACCTACTTATGACGTATTTCAGGTGACGTCGTCAAAATCCACTTCAATCGTCTCCTTCTCTGTGAAGCCACTGCGAAGGTCATGGATCGCTGCTTCGCAATCCTCGGCATTAAACCAGTGCATAAGATGTAGTGGCGTCATCACTGAGTATTGTTGACGTCATCACGTCACGCTGTGACGTCACCCATCGTCCCAATGTTGTTTAAAGAAAAAGAAAAAGTTTTCTGGGAAGCAGATTTATATTTAATGTTGCGGCGATTTTCGCTTTTTTAAGGAAATGCTGAAGTTTTACACAAAGTTTCTCTCCGGGACTTCACGCCTTTTTAATGTTTGTCAAACTTAACTTGTTGCGTCGTGGTTCCAACATCAACCTCAGGCTCTCGACCTTTACAGCATTTCTGGGTCGTGATAAAAACAGACTTTTGGTTTCAAATCAGATTTACCAAACTTTTTGTTTATCCAGTACTTTTTATGTAAAATACGGTCAAAAAACGTCGCCTAAGGCTGGATCCCCACCGGACCTCAGACTCGACGCGACGAAACATGTCTGACTGTTGACTTGCCGCGTCGTGCCTGAAAGCGCCTCTGTCCAATCCCCACCGACAAAGCGCGCGAAACTTGGAACTGGTCAAAGCTAGGCGATATAATTCAGTTGTGATCATGGCGGAGGCAAATAACGTGTAAATTTTGGCAGAAATATGTATTTGGAAACGTTTAGTGGGTGTACCCTGTTTGTGAAAAAAGGTATAAAGAGGTTTCTTTCTATGTACTTCTTCGCACTTTATTTAAACATGAAGATAAGTTTCAAAATTACGCAAGGGTGTCTTCAAAATTGTTTTTTTAACTAGTCAAGCTGGTAAAATCATACATGGAAAATAAAGATACGAATTAAAGGGCTTTTCGACCGTTCCAGGAATATATTTTTATTGGATTTAATAAATACCCGCTTAACCTTTTAAAGTAGCATTTCTAATATAAAACCGTAAAAAACAAATATTTTTATCAGTTTAGGGAAATCCCGAGAAAATCATGTGACGGCAAATAAAATTTAAAAATTACGTCAGGAATAAAAGTTGTTATTAGAAACTGTTTACAAATTAAAAAATTGTCAAATTGGAAGTTGCTGCGGGTAAGTTTAATATTGCACTTCAACATTTTATTTATTTTCAACTAAATAAAAGGTTAAACTATCTTTAAAATGAATTACCTGGCGAATTAGACATGATCGGTTATGCATGACAAGCAACTTGGGAACTTTCGTTACATCATGGATAAAAATGTCAACATGGTTACGTCATAAATTTGTAATTTAGCGGAAAAACTTCTGCACAAAGTATATTTTAAAGCAGCAAAATGAAGATTGGCACGCTTAAAAGGTAAGTTACATAAAATCATACAGTTAACTGACGATTGTCAATGTTTATTGACCAGGATGCTTAATGTGTATAATTAATAAAAGTTTTATTTGCCCGCTTCGCTTTGGTTCATATACACTGAGTGAGACAGGTTAGGGATAATGACGTAAAGTCAATTACTTGATTTAAGGGCCCTGGTCTAGAATCCTACCACATTTATTAAATCAACGCACATTATTTGAGTCAGGTGCGGGTTTGGGTTTAGATGAGAGCATTTTTATTATATTTACGACTTATAATACTTTGAATAATCAATGATTATATAAACTTTAGCTAACTTGAGAAGCGAACCGCTCCGAACAACAATCAGTCAGCAAGGTCTAAAACTTTTAATGTAAATACGCATTTTTCCAAATAAATGGATAACATCGTCAGTTTATCTGTACAAGTCAATAGTAAAAAATATATTTAAAATAATAAAAATGCAAAATAAAATACATCCAAGAATAGCATGGACAATGCCAAGCAATAAGCTTTAGCTAAGATTAAAATCAGGGAGTCGAACCATTGGACTAATTCTGATTCCGGTTCGGTTCGGGTTCAGTGTTTTTTCAGGACCGGGTTCAGTTTCGGTTTCGAGTCGTTATTTCAGAACCGGTTCATAAAGTTCCGGTTCGGATACATTATAAGTTGCGGTAAATCTCAAAATGTGGGTCAATAAATGTAGAGAATATAATCTTTGAACTGTAAGTGATTTAATCTAAGTTACATATAGTATTAAAAAAATAGCACTCATTATTAAAATATCAAGAAAAATCCTCGTTTTATTTAATCGTTATTCATATTTTATTCATAAAATTCCGCGCATGGCGTAACTTGTCTCTTTAAAATACAAGTTGTTACGTCATCCTGGAGTGAACCAGTTTCTTGACAGGTTCGGGTTAGGTTAAGGTTCGGAAAAAATTGACCAAAAGTTCCGGTTTGGCACGCATGTGTGAATTGTGTGTGCGTATTTCATTGAATGGCCGCTTATATTATGCATTTTTCATTTTACATCGGTCTATGTAGTGACCTTTTTTACCAAGTTAATCATCATTCAAAGAGATCATTAAAATATTGAATTTAGCAGTTAGTTATACCCCCTGCATATTGCTCCGGTCATTTTTGATAGAAACGTTTTGCAACCACGTCTGTTGTATAAACACCAATGCGTTCTTGGCTTAAACAGATTTAATTATGTAGTTGATTTGTGTAACTTTTAAGTGTTTAATTTTCGTTGAATCCCTTACTTAACCTTAACGCGTCTTTGACTGGTTTGTTTGTATACTGAGCTGCTACTCGCCTGGGCGTCCCAAGCCGTTAAGTGTAGGGTCAAGATTTAATTAGGTTTGTTTGCTTATCGATGCTGGTGTGTCTACATAGCTGTTAAAGTGTTAATTCCCAGAGGAAAACTAATTAAAAAATTAAAACTAACATTTGCAAATCTCTTCATCAATATGGAATTTTAATTACAATAAAATACACGTGCATAAAATTCAGGTAGAATAAAGCACGAATAAATTCATTCAAATAAAATCAAGAAAAACAGGCAGTTTGAGCCTCGCATTAAACAAGTGATCGAAGAAAATAGTTGATATTTCATCAAGGGAAACAACCGCTGCTGTGGCTTAACCGAGGTACTGGTCGGGTGCTTGTAACTTTTAATTGGTAATTTGTTAATTGTTTCTACAAACTAATGTTAATTATGGATGTTCGGGAAAGAAGTCTGTAGATTCTTGCAAAGCTGTGAGAAACTCGACAGTGGGGTTAAATATATCGGCAATAAACAAACTTAGAACAACAACAAGATATGTTATAAGCTGACAGCAGTTGGAGAAAAACTCCAAGAAATAAAAAAATGATTGATAATTACGATTCGATCACTTAACAGAAGTTTAAGCTTAAAAAACACGAACAATGCACCGATATTACTTACAAATTAAATCATGTTTTTTGTTTCTGGATAAATACAGTGGAAATGTCAATCACACAAAGTCACAGTGAATCGCACAAGAATAAATTCATTCACTAAAACAAGAAAAGATTAGATAAAAAGAAAAGTTTGCAATTCAACAACCGATTAAAGCAAGGTGGGAGAAGTCTGTCAAAAAAAAATCAAATCTAAAACAAAATGTGAAACTTAGAACGAAATTAAGATTTAAAAATACTTGCGCTTAAAAGTGCAAATCTGTAAAGTAATTTAAACAATATTTATGAGCAAAAAAATTGTTACTTCCAGTAATAATGCAGGGATCACTTGTAAAAGTCGCTTCAATTTGAGCAATTCAAACTTTCAATAAACTTCTTGGTCACGCATCATTGCTTCACATCACGTGACAATTTGATCGTTTTTTGATTGGTCGATTTTTCGTCGAATCCCCTGATGTAGGAACGCTCACTCATGACTCCTAGTGGCGAAACATTGTTAATCAAACAAGGTTAATCCAACTATCAGCAATATGCAAATTAATCGAACAGCGATTAGTTGAAACAAGTTCTCACTTGGTGGCGTCGTTCGGCCGATTCCAACTCTTGTTCTCCAGCTGATGTGAAGTTGCAGTTGTCACTCCACAACCTTCCAATCTTTCCCCGGCATCTTGCCAACGCACTGGCCCCGCGGTCGCCGATGGGATTGTTGCTCACATCAAGAACCTCCATCTGTGAACAATTACAACTGGAGGTAAACAACAAACTTACGCTTGTTAATGTTGACAACAAATGAAGACTCATAATAGCTCATTTGCAATCTAGATACTCATTATTCCGATAACAAATGCCAAATGACGTCATTGCTATGGTCAAACAAGCAAAACAAATGGAAAAAGATAATTTTTTCAGGTTAAAATTTGCTTTAGCCCTAAAACGTTTAGCTACCGTCAGTTGTTAATAACCTAAAGGTAAAATCACTGCGATGATCGCGAATCATGGCTGAAATTGCAATATTAAATTGGTTTATATAAAAAAAGGCACTCATACCACCCACGTATTGGCTGGGATTCGTTATTATCAGACTTTAATACTGGGAATAATTGTAGGACGCCCTACAACACACTTCCTGCACATTAAGGGATAAATATAAAGGTGACAATATGTGGGTGTATTTCACCACTAATTGTGTTCAACGCTGTATGAGGAAGAATATATAAAACAAACCAACAGAAACGAAATATTTATCGCAACGAAAAGACTACCGACAGCCTCTTCACAATTCCACTATTTTATCTTTATACAATTCCTCTCTTATGTAATCCCAGGCCACGATTGAAATAGAAACTACCTTAGCCCAGACATTTTATCAACGCTGTTGAAAAGGCATTTATTGGACATCAATAAAAGCTAAAATAATATTTTTTAATAATTTTTTTTAATTTTTTTAATTTTGAATTTAACATTATAGTTTTTCAGGGAATGATTAAACAAATATAAAGTTTAAATTAGTTTTGGTGGCAATCAACTTTTATCCAGCCCTGATGATTAGCCACGTTTTGCGGGAATTCCTTGCGTCATATTTTCACACAATAATGAATAATATTAATTCTAAAAACATATATGTATATATATATACCCTTGCGCACGCGCCCTGGGAACCACGGTCGAGTTTAGATGAGGCAACTTACTGGATGCTCCCTGCGTGCGATTGCTTCACTCAGTTCTCCAACTTCATCGATTCCACAATCTTCCAACCACAGCTTGTTTACTTTGTGCGCAATTGTTGCCAGGCAACCAGCACCACGTGACCCGATCTTGTTTTCACTCAGTTCCAAGAAATACATCTGCATAAACACAAGGAGGTTTAGACAACAGAAATAAACAAGGGGCAACAAATCCATCTGCATAAACACAAGGAGGTTTAGACAACAGAAATAAACAAGGGGCAACAAATCCATCTGCATAAACACAAGGAGGTTTAGACAACAGAAATAAACAAGGGGCAACAAATCCATCTGCATAAACACAAGGAGGTTTAGACAACAGAAATAAACAAGGGCCAACAAATTTATCTGCATAAACACAAGGAGGTTTAGACAACAGAAATAAACAAGGGGCAACAAATTTATCTGCATAAACACAAGGAGGTTTAGACAACAGAAATAAACAAGGGCCAACAAATTTATCTGCATAAACACAAGGAGGTTTAGACAACAGAATTAAGCAAGGGGCAACAAATCCATCTGCATAAACACAAGGAGGTTTAGACAACAAAAATAAACAAGGGGCAACAAATTTATCTGCATAAACACAAGGAGGTTTAGACAACAGAAATAAACAAGGGGCAACAAATCCATCTGCATAAACACAAGGAGGTTTAGACAACAGAAATAAACAAGGGCCAACAAATTTATCTGCATAAACACAAGGAGGTTTAGACAACAGAAATAAACAAGGGGCAACAAATTTATCTGCATAAACACAAGGAGGTTTAGACAACAGAAATAAACAAGGGGCAACAAATTTATCTGCATAAACACAAGGAGGTTTAGACAACAGAAATAAACAAGGGCCAACAAATTTATCTGCATAAACACAAGGAGGTTTAGACAACAGAAATAAACAAGGGCCAACAAATTTATCTGCATAAACACAAGGAGGTTTAGACAACAGAAGAAAACAAGGGGCAACAAATCCATCTGCATAAACACAAGGAGGTTTAGACAACAGAATTAAGCAAGGGGCAACAAATCCATCTGCATAAACACAAGGAGGTTTAGACAACAGAAGAAAACAAGGGGCAACAAATCCATCTGCATAAACACAAGGAGGTTTAGACAACAAAAATAAACAAGGGGCAACAAATTTATCTGCATAAACACAAGGAGGTTTAGACAACAGAAATAAACAAGGGGCAACAAATCCATCTGCTTAAACACAAGGAGGTTTAGACATCAGAAATAAACAAGGAGCAACAAATTTATCTGCATAAACACAAGGAGGTTTAGACAACAGAAATAAACAAGGGGCAACAAATTTATCTGCATAAACACAAGGAGGTTTAGACAACAGAAATAAACAAGGGGCAACAAATCCATCTGCATAAACACAAGGAGGTTTAGACATCAGAAATAAACAAGGGGCAACAAATTTATCTGCATAAACACAAGGAGGTTTAGACAACAGAAATAAACAAGGGGCAACAAATCCATCTGCATAAACACAAGGAGGTTTAGACAACAGAAATAAACAAGGGGCAACAAATCCATCTGCATAAACACAAGGAGGTTTAGACATCAGAAATAAACAAGGAGCAACAATATTAATTTCTGGTATTCTTTCACTTTTATTTCGTTGCTCAAATCCTTGTTAATGGTTTGTGTTGTTGAAAGTCCCAAACAGGGGCCAAAGCATTTTTAACAAGGAAAAATATATATAACCTTCATCACTCTATTCGTCCCTGGTCTGACAGTGTGCGACCATTGCAGGAAAATGTCGGGTTGGGCAATCAAGAGGTTCGAAGCCTCAGTGCTTTGTGAACTCACGGGATGTTGTCGTTGTTTGATGCTGCTCGCCAACACCAGGAGATGGTCGGATGTGAGTCCGCATTCAATGAGAGCAAGCCTCTCGATGTAGGGGATGCACCCGGATAGCAGCTTCACCCCAGCTTCATCCTGATTGTTGAAGCTCAAATGAAGATGCTCAATCTACATGCAACAAAGTAGATGAAGTTCTACCAGTTGGTTGTCTGGGGTGACTGTATGTTACGTCACAGTACGAAAATATTAGTGGGATTACACTAACTCCGAAATTCTAAGCCCAAACAGGGGCAAACAACCGGTGCCAAAATTAGGAGGCCTAAACAGTGGCACCGAATCGGCCGATGCCAGGCCTTTGCCCCAAATCAACCCCCGCCCTACAGTTTGGCATGTCATTTGGACTTTAGATCTAAATCTGAATGATTTATTACTTTTCACCAGGTTCAGGTATTATTTCGTCACAGATATTACAGTATTTGGTTTTATCATATTGTTAGTCGTAAAATAATGCTGTTACAGATAATTCTGCTTTCTATAGTGTTGTTTAGTAAGTCTTATTGTGGGTTTCACTTGTATAGATGGGACGATGAGTGTCGATAATATCACACACTATTACTACACTTTGTTAAAACTCACGGTATGTTGTCGTTGTTCGATGCTGCTCGCCAACACCAGGAGATGGTCGGATGTGAGTCCGCATCGCTCGAGAAGAAGCCTCTCGATGTAGGGGATGCACCCGGATAGCAGCTTCACCCCAGCTTCATCCAGATTGTTGTAGCTCAAATCAAGAACCTCAATCTACATGCAACAAAGTAGATGAAGTTCTACCAGTTGGTGGCCTGGGGTGACTGTGTGTTACGTCATATTAAGCAAGTGACGTAACTGGAATTACAGGTTTTACATATCAACATTGACACCTGCATCTAATATAATAGTGAATGGCTTGGTGTTTAACCATGTTAATACTTTTGTGTTTTTTTTTTATTACTTTAGAAAGAAATTATTTACTCTCAAATAATTCATGCTCTGTCAGAACACACGCAGCTTATAAATTCAATTATTATGTGTGATATATGTATTAGTACCGGTTGTGTTTTCCTTTGCAAGTTTTCGCAGATAAGTTTGATGTCGTCGACAGAAAGGTTGCTGGCGAAGATCGCCAATTCTTGCATCTGTGGAACCATCGGTGCTAGAATTGCAATGCTGGTGGTGGCCTCAGCTACGTGGAACTTGCGAATCTGAAATATAGCAGAGTGTGAAGACCCAAGTGATAAATTAGACTTACTAGGCGCGCTAAATCAAACGTTTTCATCAAGGACGGGATTTCGCACCAGATTGACTTGATTACTCTAAGTCAAAGAAAACCCTTAGATTTATTTTCCATAAAAGAAACTGAGCTTATGAAACTGACGTTTAGTGTAAATTAGGTTTAAAATTGAGCTTAGATTTGTACCCGATAAAGTTTCGTTAATAAACCATAGATCAGCTTGTTTACGGATTATTAGGAAGATATGCCGTGTGCTGGATGAATTAAACTGGTGGGCCGAACCTGACCCACATACCATAGTTTGGTAACCCCTGGTTTAAGGCAATCTTATCTCACCTATGCATGTTATAAGTCATGCTGAGAGGTAGTAAAAACACTGTAGGCTACTGTGCCGGAAAAGTTTTCATACAAAAATAAATAAGGTTCACTATTCGATTGCAAGCTATATCTAACACTTGGTATCAGGTATCGTCTCCAAATCGATATTATCGGACATAGTTAATCAAAACGGGCGTCATAAATGTGAAGTAATCAACGCTTCTGTCATTCGGTGGTTGCCAAGTTTTAAATAAGGTTTTGCAAAAATCCGATTGCAAATAATTTTAGTCACTCAGCCATGTTCAGTTTTTATACTGGAACATTACATCAAATATTTGAAAATTTATTTATTTTGCTATTTAAGCTTAGTAATGACGTTATTCGGTATGGGACCGGATCGCGGTACTTTTGACCAAAACATCAAGTAATAAATAAGGTAATCCTTCTTACAAAGTGAAAAAACTGTAAAGTTCGCTATTCTTTGATTTAGTAATGTTTTCTTGAAAAGTAGGGGAAAGCGGGACAAAACGGGCCCCTCACTTTTCTCGTTAACGAAGCCAGCGCCAATATTTGTTCGCTGAACAATGACTATCGGCGAAAAAACGTTTATGGCCAAAAAATAGGCAGATTCGATTTTTCACAAACCACGGAGGGAAGAAAATGTGTTCGGGGGATATTGATATAAGGATAGCTCAGTTAAAAGATGCGTTTATTACTAAAGTTCAAGTAAAGGCGAAGTTACTTTTTTTAGGTAAGGGTCTGTTTATTAATCTAAAACAGTCGGCATTTTAATTTGAAAAATTTTAAAGAAATCAGGTTTTAATGCGATAGATAGTGTTGGGGCAAAACAGACCCATCCCAAGTTAATCCGTTATTACTAGAGTATGACTGAAACTTATAATTGCCCTGTTTGTTTTTTGATTAGCCTTTCAGTAAGACATTTTGGAACTGGAATAAAATTAAATAATAAATCATTATTTTATATGTTTAGATCAGTTTTGTAGGAAGGGCAAACAATCAGAAATTTACCAAGATCTGTTGTAAAAAAGCCCGATTGCTATTTGTTTTAATATTTATGAGTTGGTATACATTAAGATAAACATATAGGCAGTTTGCGTACGGCCTTTTTATAACCATGTAACTTATATATATAGTTGCAATGATACTTAGGATAGTGCTATTGTGGTTTTCTTGTATGTTTTGTCCTACTTTTGTGAGATATTTTCAACCTGTAGGGGAAGGTTGCCCGTGATGGGACACTTTTTTTCTAATGATTGTAGTTCTCAGTTATAACAATAATTTTAAATAATATCATGCCTCTGCCCTTAACGCTTCAAAAACACTTATAACTTAGTCTCTAGCTTTTTAACTTTTCTATTAAATCATCTTAGAAAAAACGTTGTTGTGTCCCGTCTTTGGAAACCAGAGTTTCATATGATGGGACAGGGAGAATACGTTGTTTTAAATTGATCAGTTTGTACCACAAGCATTAAAAACGATTTTAACTCCACCCGTTACACCTACATAAATTTAAAACTAGCGTATTTAGAACAATTTCACAGAATCTTACAACGAATTTGCTGTGGTAAGCGAAAATTGACATTTTTAAATTAACAGGACAAGTGCGTGGCAAAGAGTGACTGTTTTGGAACTTTAGTTTTGTTGTGTCTATATTTTTACATTGAATACATTATACAAATATTCTGCCTGTGTTGATAGCTCTCAACACACACGACCGATGTCAAATCTTGTCTGTTTGCTCGTTTGTTTTTTAGTGGACTTTTAAACAATAATTTTGTTTTAATTCGAATAGGTATGGTTTTTGTTTAGTGAAGTTTTACCTGTATTTGTAATAGGCCTATTTCTTACAAACATGTTAATACGGAGAACCATTTTAACCAGGTGCATTTCTCAACGTATTTTATGGATAGGAAAACCATGTAAAATGTTTTACGACATACATCAAAAAATTAAAACTAACTATATTAAAATTTGTTAAAAAAATCTTTTGAACTATAACAAAATGTTAGCTTCTTAAAAAGAGGTAATGGCTAGTCCAATTTTTTGTCACAATAACCCAAAATGTAGGTTGTAACAAATAGTTCCTCACTTGGGAACGGCCTGTCCCATCTTAAGCACCCCCCATCACCATATACAGAAGATATACTGGCTGCTTATAGGTACAAGATAATAAAAAAAGCTTACTTGTAGAAGTAAGCCTCGTAAGTTCCCATACATCAGTTAAAAATGAATTTTATACAACTTCAACAAATATGAAATAACATAGATATAAAAACAATTAAACTAGCAAAAAAACACCCTTATATTCTTTAAATTGATATATTGTAAAAACGCCGTCAGCCTACTGAAATGTTTTTGTGTTAAAATGATGGCTACCATTGGGTGCTTCAAAAAATAATTACGAATTGGCGCCACCAAAAAACGCGTTGACGTAATCTCAAGGTCCCGACTCAGGCAACGTCCCATCTAGGGCAACCTTCCCCTATACCAGTTCAGGGATGGCGAACCACTGACCCGCGGGTCACAAAGTGACCCACCACAGATTTCCAATGACCCACCTGTCTCTCTAGAAATATCAAAATTTTGTCAATCATTTTTCTGCAATCCCATAAGAAAATGCTGCAACATTTGTTAACTATTTAGCTTCTTAATTTTCGTGGGAATTCGTATTTGGAAATCGCTCAAAAACCTTGAATTACCACCCCAAGACAATAACACTTACAACGACGCAGCAGCAAAGTTTTGCATCAAATTAGCATTATATTACAAAACGACCCCCTTGTGCATTTTGCAACGATCGGGATTGCGTTTGTGGCCCGCGCGATGAAAAGGTTCACCATCCCTGCCCTATACCATTACTTAAATTATGACGTCATGTTGTGACGTAACTTGTGACAATATCTCTGAAAATTTCTACTCGTCACTTGAACACAAATCCTTGATCCTGCATTTTCACACAACAAATCATTTAAATTAAATATTATAAGTGGGGTCCGTTTTGCCCCGTTTAAAAATCGACAACAAAAGTTAATTTATTCAGGAGGTATGCTTCGTTCAGTTGTTTTTTTAGCATAGGAGTAACTTAGACCTTTCAGTTAATACGCTACTCATACAAAAATATTTTGTGAAACTCGAAATATAGCATTTAATCCTTATGGGGTCCGTTTTGCCCCGCCTTCCCCTACGATAAGTTGGCTAACTGTGACTGACTGTCGTGCGAGTTTTAAAGTCGCCAATTTTATGTAATGATAGTCACCACAAAATTATTCTCTACAAGCATATCCTAAGACCACGTGTTTAGTGTGTAATTGAGACAACTTTTTTAACTCCACCGCAGCTTGTATTTTAGCTTACTTAATTGGCACACTGTTCAGCGCAGATGTTGTACTAATCGTGACATAAAACACCCCGAAAAAACGTTCTTCGTTTAGTATTGCACGTGGCGAGGAGTGTTGACGACGCACCTGTTCGCTTTGCGTCTAAATCTTTGCTTTTGCTGGGCGTTTATTGGCAAATTCTAATTAGCTTTTTCCTATTGACGTCAGACCGATTGATTTTGGCAACACTCACCCAAATCTTGGTTTAAATAATCTAAGCAATAAATAGAAATGCTAAAAATGATCCAAGCAAGTTTAGATTCTGTAATTTGTACAAACAATGCTAAAAACAATATGATCGACAAAATACAATATTTTATACTTTATATATTTATTAAATAACCAACCGTGTGTTGTGTTTCAGCAACGGTCTCGATCAGCATCTTCAATCCATCCCCGATGAACTTGGCTTGTTCCCCGAAAGCTCCAAGGTTGATGGTGATTGGATGGTCGGCGGCGCGAAGCACGTGACAGAGACTTGCCACGTGGTTGGGAAGAATCGTGCGCAAAAGCAAAATCATGTCCGGGAAAACTTCCACCACTGATCTTGTGATGTCATCAAGCATAGACTCGTGGGCGAGACTGCACAGCTTGAACAACCTCTTGTCGTCTGGACGAGCTTTGAACTCACTGTATTTTGCATGAGCCTCAACACCAAGTTCATACAATGAAGCGATTGAAACTGGGAAATCCTTCACAGATGTTTGGGCGAAATCTTTGGTCATGGAAACAAGCAGATCCTTGAGCAAGCTTCTCTTGGTGGAAACATCAGCTGAAGAGATTGGAAACAGCGCGTTTAGCTTGCTTTGGAGTTTCGGATTGAGCAGACCGAAGAGAAATTGAAGAACCATTTCCCAATCGACACTTTTCAAGTTTTTCAGTAGCTCTTTAAACTGTTTCATAGGGGTGTCAAACATAATCTTGAGTTCTGAGAAGAACTCTTGCAGGAGCTTGTGATTGAACAAAATTGTTCTGTCTCCTTCCAAGATTTTAAGGCTGATATCACTGGACTGACCTTGAACTTTAAGAAAATCGCCTAAACCTTTTGTTTCAAGACCAACGTTGGTGAAATCTTGTGCTTCAAAGGTGACTTTCTTGTTAAGCATTCCATACAAAGCTAAATCAGAGAGCTTGCGAAGTACCTTTTCGTCTTTCTTGAAGTGAGGTGAGCGAATGTAGTCGTTCAGAAACGATGTGAACACATCAGTAGTAGTAAATGCACCACCATCCAATCCATGCTTTAGAATGTATTTTGGAATTGCTTTGGCAAATAATGGGATGAAGCTTAATGCATTGGCTGCTGGGTTTTGGTTGAGAACCTCTTTCACTTTTTCATATTTCTCCTGACTTTTGCAAATTTTCTTGAAAAGCAAATCCTGTGAATTTTCGCCGAGACCAAGTTCCTCAAGTGGGAAGTGTGACTTGCAGTCTGGGTTCAACTGGAGATATGCTTCCGGTCGTGTAATAAGATACTTGAAAGCATTGCCAAGAATGTCAGACCGCAAAAGGTTTTGGAGAATGACTTCTGGTCTTGCTCTATCGTACAAACCAATGACTGGTGCTTTCATCGTAAGATTGAAACCTGTTTCATCCATTGAATCCATGATGATCAACACATTATTGGATATGGAGATTCTTTCCAGAATTTTATTGTCTGTTTCCAAATGATATTTCCAGTTTGAGTTGAATAGCTTTGTAAGGAACTCAAAAACACTCATTTCTTTGCTGTTGTCTAACGATGGCAGGTTTACATAGAAGATGTAGCCAGATGCAGGTTGAGTATCACACCCATATTGCAGAATTTGTAACCCTAAGGTGGTTTTGCCATAACCAGCTCCTCCAATAATAACTATAAAGTTGTCATACTTTGCAATGAAATTAGTTTTCGCTGCCTGGTCGCTGAACTTAGATTCTGCTTCTTTGATTGCATTTTCTTTTGCAGCCTGACAGAATTCATACACCTCAAAAAAGGTAACATTTTTCTCATTGCCTCTATGGAGCAACATTGCGTTAAAACCTTCTTCTTCGACATTCTTCCTGTTAATGACCAGGAGTTTAACCAAGATTGTTTCTTGAGATTTGACTTTGATGTTGGCCTCTTTTTTCTGGTTCGCTCGCAAAGCTGCATCTGAGAATTTAAAAAACTCGACTAAAATTGAAGAACTTTAACTGAAACCCAACAATTGAAAACCAGATAACATGTCAAACAAATGGAACTTTAAGCCCTGCACAATCAAACAGATTTCTGCAAAAGCACAACTTCAAGAAACAACACAAAACAAGGAAACGCAGCTATGGTGACAATTACGAAACAGTAAGCAGCATTTGAAACCACTGATCTAGTATAATGAGTGAAATGAAAAGGTCTTTTGCAATACACCTTTTTTAAAGCTTTAGATTTTAATTAATCATTTCTTTTCCAGAAAGTCTGTGTTACAATAACTTAGAAGACACCTCTACGTAGAACAGGGGTCGGGAACCTTTAGCTTGCGAGCCATATATGGCTCTAGTGATGAAAGAATCTTTCTTGCAGATAAATCATTTCACAGCATGATCTGAAATTGCAAGCGGCTAACGACCGCTTTCCTAACTTTATATTTCCTTTTTATTACACAAATTATCAAATTTTTGGCGCTTCGCGCGAATCTCTTTGCATCCGAAAGGCCCAGTTCTTTCAACAGAACTCCGTAACCAAAGCTGTGCAAAAATTGTTGGTGCATATTATGTTTTGTCCTTTAAACGAGAACCAAATAAACGGCCCTGAACAATTTATAGTTTTTGCCAGATGTTAAAAGTATTATACGTCTCTCAAAATCAAGAATATTTTACTTTCATGACTCCCTTCTAACTAAAAAGGTTTCCGACCTCTGAAATAGAACAAAAACTAACATCAAGGAAAGTTCTTTCGACATTTGAGGGTGTTAGCAAAATTTACCACAGCAATAGACACTTTAAACCTTCACACTTGCTTATATGCAAATTACAAACAAACTTCCGCGGGGAAACCATTTAAAGAAATTTTGATTCTCCAAATACATGAATAAACAGCAGTATTTCGATTAAAAAATCTGAGAGTTTTTATCTTTCAGGCCCCATATTCTACTTTTTGAAAAGTACACCTTTTCAGCTTGTGTTCGCCAAATTTGCTGTGGGCAAATGTTTTCCATTTCTAGAATGCAGATTTTTATTATGGGATTAACCGGTTAGGTTAAAGTACAATTATCCAGATATATCTGTTATCCAAATACTAAAAGCTTTTAATATCCAAATGAACCCTACTTTGAACATCTCTAGCCGACAAATTGGGGCCTTGTAATGGTTTAATGAGTTGAACAAAAGTTTAAAATAAATCAAACAAAGAAAAAGTTTAAATCTGAGTCAACATACAATGTTAATATTACATTTCAAACTGGATTTGAGAGATGACAGAAAAGAGACTGCAATTCTATAAAGCAGGGATCGACAACCTGTGGACTGACAAATGCAAATCATCCGGCCTTCCTCTTTTCAAAACCAAGCACAGGTTTAGACCAGACATCACATTTAACGGCTATTATGCAATCCTACAAACAATTCATCCAAATAAGTTCTCCACTCTAAGCGACCACAACAATGCAATGAACACATCGATATCATGTGACTAGATTGCCCGTAGGCTTCAGAACCACTTTAACACAAAAAATAACTGTTAGAACTGTGTCAGAACTGTTGCAACCTAATATGTCCAGTAAAATAACCAGTAAAACAATACACAAGTTGGTATGCACTGTCCAAACATACAAAAACGCATATTTACATAACAACATAAGAATATAAAATATTTCATGTAATTTGAGTGTTTGTGGAATATTTACCAAAATACACTTTCCTAACTTTATATTTCCTTTTTATTACACAAATTAAAATACATGTTCATTAAAGCAAATGTTCACAAAGAAATAAAAAGATACTGGTAATATTACTTGTTGCTGCTCAGTGGCATGGTGGGGTTGGTAGCTGGACACACTATATATTAAAAAACTGATAACATTAAGACATTTACCTATTGCCTTGCCATGTATGAATGACAATTGTCAAGTTATAAAATTGTTTTTATAGAAAGTGTGTTGCGATTTTTGTAGTGTGCCACAAACATTAGAAACCCACTGCATTAAAGCCTCAATTCTAACAACTGGTCACCCCCAAAAAATATTGTTCTATCACAAATCAACAACAGAACTCGATTTGATACAGAAAAATATTTCAAATGTGACGGATATTTATTTCGGTGACTGAGCCAAAATTCGGAGTTCAACGAAAGATTTCGTATTTTGTCGAACTCGGCAATTACAGAGGTTAAGAGTCACTGCTACAATATGGCTACCATATTTTCAGCACCAAAAAAGAGGACATTTTTTGCCAGCAATTAAAACGAAAGTAGAATTGTTACTTTTAAGTTTAATAATGTGTTATGCTGATTTTAGGGATGTTTGGTTGTTTTGGGAATCTCGAATTAATTTTCGATAGGAAATTTTGTGTTGCTGGTTGACTCGAGCGCAAATATTGATCTATTTGTTGCAAATTTTGCTGTTGGTGGCTACAAAGAGAGTTATAAGTCAAGGTTTACAAATGCTACTTTTCAAAGTGAATAATCACAAACCTTTGCTTCAATAATGGGCCTTTTTACATGTGAGGTTCAGTTGCAATTTCTCTGGTGCAATGTTTGCAATAACACCAAGAACAGGGGTGGGTAATTATTTTTAACCGCGGGCCTCACGAGAAACTTAAATGTTGTGGCGGCCGAGTCTAAAATAGGATCTCAATGACACGCAATAAGACGTCATACTCTGACGCAATAAAACAAATAAGCTAACGAACTTGTTATTAGTCAAAATTAAACAAAAAAATTGCGACTATATTGGTTTCAATTGAGCACAGATAAAAAAATACATTGCTTGATATTTTGGCGTTTATCAAGTTGCGGAGCGCGTTGACCCAAAATTTAACATTAAAATAGCCTACGTAAAAAAATCGCACAAAAAACCTAAAATGCTTTTTTTTTGCTTTTAAGGCTTTTATCGCTTTTATTTCTTATCTTACCACGTTTTCTGTTGACATTAATATAAAGTTGAGCAAGCTTTGCCACGTTTTCTCAATAATTAGGTTTTATCAACTTTCACAGAATGGACGAAAATGAATCAGGGAAAAAATAATTAACACTCTAGGATTCGGAGTTGATTAATTATTGTACAGATCACGGTAACACATTTAAATAACTAGTTACCACTGCAGCAATGACGTCTTTTGCTTGCCGGCAAACAATTTTTTAAAACGGGACAAAGAGTCATTATTACGAGCTTCGAACGTGACTTCGATTAACCTTATTATTTGTGTAGTGTTGAATGTATTTGCGCCTTAGTGTTTAAGGAAATAACTGGCGCTAAGAAATATTTTGCCTTAGTAGTGTTTAGCACAAATTGCCCTACACTAACTAATTAAATTCCTCGCCGAAGTCACTCGCCTGCACTCGCATTGGCGAGCTTTCCAAATTTAAGAATAATGTTATGAACTAGTCATTTTGAAATGAAGTCCGAGTCAAGTTATTTGCAAAAAAAAAAGTCCAAGTCAATAAATGCGTTACTTCCGGTACAACGGCCATATTGCAAAGACGATATAAATGGGGAGAAACACACAATGGCTTTAACTAAATTAGGTTGACAAAATGTGAATCGGTATAATGTTTCACAGGTTAGAAATCGCCGGTATTTCGTTCATATTTTAAAGACGGAATACTTTCGATAGAAGCGCAAAAGATATATAAATATTAAACTAAGTTTTTTAAACTTTCGTTGGAGCGCCACATTGCATAGGACGCTATTTGTCTGCAAAGATACCGAAAAATCGCGTGAAACATACGAGAAAGACAGAAGAGATTCGCTCGAAGCGCGAAAATAGTTTCCGTTTTAGTTTTAAAACAGGCTTAAAATAGAGGTTGGCGGGGACATGACTAGATTTGTTGCTGGAAAGAGTGTTTACGATAAAACCAAACATGTAGAAACCCTGCTAAAAAAATTACCCAGAAATATTTTATGTTTGGTGGGCCACTTGAAGAATTAATTAATGAAAACATTAATGGTGAAGGGCACCTACTCAGAAAAACGTCGACAAGGTTTTTGGTAATTATTAAGAAATATGTTGCGTATGTACGTTTTCAAATCTGAATTATTTTGACTTTTAGCTTTCCTGTTGAGATTAAAACAAAAAAAATGCTCTTTTTGTGCTCAGTCCCAACAAAATAAAACCAGATACTAATTATGGCTTTAGAATGGCTACAAAAAAATAACTAAACACATCTGTATTTTGTTCCCTTTTTGAACACAGCATCCAACAACCTTTCCACCAAACTACTCAGTGACCAGCCATATCAAGAATAAGGAAAACATTATAACTGCAATTGCAAAAACATTATAAATAAATATTATTAGTGTGAGAAGTACATGATACTAGGAAAGCAAAATAAGGCAGTACAACTTACAACAGATTAACAGAACATTTGTTGTAGTTCAACAGCGATGACAAAAAACATAAAATATCACAATTAAAGCAATTTAAAAGAGTTGGTAAGAACTTTTTTTAAATATTTAAATAATTTTTTAGTAACACGGTGGACAAATGATATTAAAGATACAAATTGGATAAAGAATGAAATTTTAAGCAAGTGTTTTACAAAATGCTAAAATCTAACAGTTTGGAAATAGCAACATCAGTGATAAGCAGACAATGCAATAAATGTACAATAAGAATAATAAAAGTTTAAAACAAGTGAAAGAATACGTTTGTGGTCGCCACTCAAATTACACAAAATATTTCATAATATCTTCTATTAAGCAAAACAACAGCGTCAGTTAAATTGCTTGCTTACAAGTAACAATAATCGAATAACTTCACAACGTGGTAACAATAATAGAAATATGACTTTTATCATTTATTTTTAAAAGAGAAAGTTTTATAAAACTACGTCATCCAGCTCATTACCATAAAAATGTAAATAAAACAAAGTTTTAAATCGGAAGAGGATAAAACTTGGTTTCATTTATATAAACCTGGTAAATAACCAAAGGGAACTTTCTGAGGCTATTTACCCGGCTAAAAATAAATTAAAGCAATGTTTAAAATTGAATTAAAATCCCTTAAAAAAATGACGTCATTATAGCGCTTTTTTATGTTCACACGGATTCCGCCAGCACCCAGTAAGACAAATCATATTTTGGATTTAAAATGTCTTATTTGTACTTTTGCCGTCGTAGCAAATACCACACGCTTAACCACGAAAACCACACAGGCGCATGTGTTGCTCAAGTCAAAAATCCATGTTCATTATAAGTGAAGAATATTCACCCTAAACTTCAAAGTATTCTATCGGCGTTTAGAATTAATAGAAAGCACTTACAACCCAATTTCATAAAGTAGTAGAAATTAGTATTTGCATATTATAACCGAACCCGAACCGCTTTGTTGTAAGTTTATAAGGGAGCGACCTGCAGCTGAACCGAAAATAGAACGTTTTAAGGGGTCCGCAAAGACTTCTAAATATACCTTCTGCAAATTAATTGACGCTTGAAAACTTACTTAATCACAATCTTGGTAAGTGACAAAATCACATTGTACTTGTTGCAAGTCGCATTTAATCTGACGTTACATAAATCGGAATAAATCCTAAAAGCGTCGGAATCAGGCCTAAAAGGTTAGAATCAGGCCTAAACTTTTTGCGGACGCAAGTGTGCAATGTGTCTGGTGGTCTCAAGGCAAAACACTTTAACTTATTGTTAGTTGTAGAAGAATATTAAGAACAAATATGCTGAACTTACCTTTTTCTTCAACGAGTTGTTCAAGCGGGGCGATGTTAGAACCTACACGTTTGCAACAAAACAGTTTAAAATAAGCTTCAACAAACAGGCTTTTAATTTTAGAAAAAATGCCATGCTTATTTTGCAATAAAATATGCAATCGAAAATTTTTACTAATTCTAAATTATTTCTAAATAACAAAGTTTTTAACTGAACAGTACGTTTAACAATTACACCACAACAAATTGTGTAAATCATCGCGGGGTCATTATTATTCACGATATGTACAAATCTTTAAAAAATTAGACTATGAAAATGTATTAACCTAAACTTATGGCCATTGTAAGACATTGGGCAAAATAATTCGGCAGTTTAGGGTGATTAAGCAGGGTTGGGCTAAACCAGTGGTCGGCAAACTGTGGGCCGCAGATCCATTTTTAGTGGGCGAGAGATAAAATATTGACGCATACATGAAAATAAGTTATTCTATCGGAAATTCATTTCCAAGTGAATGGAACAAACATTGTACGTTTTTCTTATCATTTTATGATGGGCTGTAAAATTAAAATCAAACTCTCACGTTAGAAAAAACATTCGTAAATATTCATCAACAATTGATCTGTAATGAGTTCCCTGGTAACAATGATATTATATTGATGGCATATTATTATTCCTAGCAATAGTTCAAGACAGACGAGTTCCTTTTAAGGTAATAAGTAGGCTATGATAGAAAGGGTTACTGCTTATGTTCAACAAAACTACAAAGTTATTTACACAATTCCAGCTAAATGTTTTTCCAGTTATAAATTCCGGAATAATAAGTGAGTGAAAATTTTCATCACAAAATATATGAACAACTTAAAAACATGATGACATAACAGTGACGTCACTTGAACCCCGTACTCCTACGAATTTTTGACATGTCATTTACTAATATGTAATACGCCGTTGTTAAAACGTAACACTGTTGCTGCTTCCACATGAAAATAAACAAATGTAAAGGATACGTGACGCAATAGAAACATAACAGAGAATCGCATATTGCTCGATATAATGGCAGGCATTTACAGTCTACTAGACGAAATACCCGGCGTTGCCCAGGTTCCAAGTTATTTTAACTGGTTAAAAGTAAATTACACCACTACTATCATCACAATGAACGAAGTCTACCTGAATTTTGTCTGGTTAAACAAAATGAAGCAATCCATTAAACTTGTCTGGTTAAGTGGTAAATCAGAATATACCCAAAAAGTAATGTTACGGATAGCGTAAGAACTTCCCAAGAGGCATAAATAATGCAAATATATTTTTGTAATATCATAACAAATTCGCTTATGCCTAAACGTTGCACTGCGTGTCACTAAATAGAAATTTCAAATCATGTGATGTGTTTCAAATCATGTCGTATCGTGTGTCTTAAAAAAGGTTTACCTAATGCTTTCCACAATCAGAGTAACACCCCGCAGCCTGTGTGAAAGCGGCATTAATGGAATGGCGGGTTTAATTAAGTGACTTATTTGCGTGGCTCTAAAGATCTAATTCTTTGTCTCCGTAAATTGCCATTAAATTTTGCATTTGGTTAAACCAGTGTAAAATTAACGTATAAAAAGCAGTTTTGTGTCTGAAATAGGTCACTAAAGGTAAGGCGCGAACGCGCTCTGACCACCAGCATTCTTCTGAAGCCGCATGTTACAGCCGATAATTTAAAAAATACATTTAACATCAAACCAAATTGCAACGTTGCTTGTTTTTAAAATGGAGCTATTGCCTAAAAGACGTCTAACCTGTGTCTTACCCGTGAACGAAAACCCGTGACATATGTCGATTAAAAATTACTAACAAACGTAAAAAAAGCCGCAGCTCCAATTTAAATCGCGCGAAATTCAAGCAAATACGTAATCCCGGTAAGTGGCATACTGCATCCAACGAAAAAAAAATCCCGTAAAAAGAGTAAATTTGCTTAGTGTTCAAACCGCTGCAACAAACGCGATATTTTGCGAACTCTGCCTAAATTTGGCATTGTTAAACTTAAGTCTTTACTTGGAACGTTGCACACGTTTGTTAACATGAGTTATAACATGTGATGTGCTTTTTACGTAATCCCGGTACCATACTTCTTGGAACGTAAGTAAATCTCGCTTAAAACTGAAAATTGTTTACTATTAAAACCGCTGCAAGGACTAAATAGCCAACGGCTAAGCACGTCAAACATATTTTAGAATAAATAGGCCTACATTAAATTTATTGTTTTTAGGGCAATATACCTAATTTGATTTTTTATGAAAGACAGGTAATTGCGCCTGAAAAAAAGTTTTGCGCGGTTACGTTCTAAATTTTACGCGGTAACAAACATCGATAAGTTCCTAAACATAATAGTCTTTAGTTGGAAACATTAAACTTTACTTTATTAAGGAAATAAACTTAGGTTGTTTTTTATGTCCAGGCAGGTAATTGCGCTTAAAAAAAAGTTTTGCGCGGATACGTTAAATTTAGACTATCTCTTACGTGGTTAAAAAAAATGCAAAAAGCTACTAAACATAAAAGCATAAACTTTGTACGTTTCTTGATGTTTATTTAAACTGTGTGTAGTATACAGTCAGACTTGGACAACTAGATTTATTTTAGCTTTTTAAAATTAGATTAGAATTAAAATTAGATCGTTTTGAGTTTTCTCAAATTAGAGTAGAATTAGAATTACCGAATTCCTAAAAAATCAAATTTCAACTAGAATTAAATTTAGTTTTTACAACTAATTTAATTTAATCGCAATTTATTATAATAAGAACGCGAATAGTTAATGCTTTTTAGACTGTAAAAATTACATATTAGTCGTTCCAACCAGAAAATTTGAATTGAAATTCTGTGTTTGAACTGAGAGACTAAAAATGCCGTTGGACAAAGTAGCATTTTTGGTAAAATCCAAATTAGATTAGAATTAGAATTAGTCACATTTTGCTCTAATTCAATGAATTAGAAAACCAGAATTATCTAGTTGTCCAAGTCTGTATACAGTGTTTGTTACGTCTTCACTAAACGCCAAATTAAGGTGCGTCCAACGTCAGACAAACCCTTAACCCGTTGAAAAATATAAATTGCTTACTGTTCAAACTGCGACAACAAACGCGATATTTTGCGAACTCTGCCTAAATTTTGCATTTTTGAACTTAAGTCTGTATTTGGAACGTTGCACACGTTTGTTAACATAAATAAATAAGTTTTGGGAGCTATGGCCTGGTTGCCCGGTTCACGCTGAACGTCACTTATCTTTGTGACTGACGTCGGTCACGATTTTGTGTGACGTTACTAACGATTTTGTATGACGTCAAAACTTCAATCCAACCTATCTAACAAACTAAATGTGGACCTATCGAATCAGTCACTTTCAAAAAATAATCAACACAGAAATATTTTACCTGATGCTGTGACGTTATCTCCAACGTTGTCAAGGTTACCGAAGTAGGCGTCACCCATGACCATCAGGTTAACTCTCTCCTTATAAAAATTGTTATGTTCACATGATAAATTTGTCACAAAATATTTGTTTAAAGCTAAACACAAAACTCACCAAGTTCATATCTTGAACATTTTCAACAATCTCCTGTTCCGCTTCGGCTGCTTCGGCCATTTTCACTCGCACAAGTTTAACTTTACACAAAAATGTTCAAATAAGGCTTGGTATGTTCATGTAAAGCTTAATATATGACTACGTCACAATATATGACGTAATGCGTTATGGTATGTGACAAAAATAATTCACAAGTTTAACTTTACACAAAGCTGCTCAAACAAGGCTGGGTATGTTTATTAGAAAGCAAGATAGCAAAGATACAATAAACAAAGCCAAGACAAAACGTCATTAAACATATTATTAATTATTATTCGCTGGTCTTTACTGTTATCAGATATTAACGGTTATTAACGTCACAAAGCAAACATAACGACTGCTTTTTATTCAAAAACTGAATAAAACTAGTAAAAAGGCATTATATTAAATACACCGAACCGTACTTAGTTCTGCTTTCTGTTTTACATTCAGAAGGTTTTCACCAAAATCTCAAACTTCTAGTCGCTAATGGTTAAACAACAAGTGCTAAATGTTGGGCGAAGTACGAAGGGTCACACAGACAACCTTGCAATCCAGACTCTCGCGTCCTTTGTTCGCTCACAAACCTTTTTTCTCGTTTCGTTGGCAACTTGCCTCACGCGAGCAAGTGAATAATGGCGGCCATATTAAGTTTCCCGATCAAATAAACGAGCTTTCTGTCTTGTTTTGTTTAAGTTTAACGGAACCAACGCTCGTCTTTAAATTGAAGCGGAACCGCTTCGGCAGGGTTGCCACTCTCAAAATTAAAAAAAACACTAGATCCGGTGAAAAACCACTAGATTGTTATCGCGACAACATATTGCCATTTTTATGTTGATCGGACACCCCTGATTATGACGTAACCTACTTATGACGTATTTCAGGTGACGTCGTCAAAATCCACTTCAATCGTCTCCTTCTCTGTGAAGCCACTGCGAAGGTCATGGATCGCTGCTTCGCAATCCTCGGCATTAAACCAGTTCATAAGATGTAGTGACCTCATCACTGAGTATTGTTGACGTCATCACGTCACGCTGTGACGTCACCCATCGTGCCAATGTTGTTTAAAGAAAAAGAACAAGTTTGCTGGGAAGCGGATTTATATTTAATGTTGCGGTGTTTTTGCTTTTTTAAGGAAATGCTGAAGTTTTACACAAAGCTTCTCTCCGGGACTTCACGCCTTTTTGTCGTTTTTCAAAACATAATTTTTTCACGTTAATTAACGGCATTTTCATCTTGATTTGGTGTTAGCTTCACAATATATCAAACACGGATTAAATAGTAAATAAATTGCGGATTGAAAGGTGAATGTTTGTCAAACTTAACTTGTTGCGTCGAGGTCCCAACATCAACCTCAGGCTCTCGACCTTTACAGCATTTCTGGGTCGTGATAAAAAATAGACTTTTGGTTTCAAATCAGATTTACCAAACTTTTTGTTTATCCAGTACTTTTTATGTAAAATACGGTCAAAAAACGTCGCCTGGGGGCTGGATTCCCACCGGACCTCAGGCACGACGCGACGAAACATGTCTGTCTGTTGACTTGTCGCGTCGTGCCTGAAAGCGACTCTGTCCAATCCCCACCGACAAAGCGCGCGAAACTTGAACTGGTCAAAGCTAGGCTATATAATTCAGTTGTGATCATGGCGGAGGCAAATAACATGTAAATTTTGGCAGAAATATGTATTTGGAAACGTAACCAGCAGTTTATACGACAACACAATTAGTGGGTGTACCCTATTTGTGAAAAAAGGGTACAAAGAGGTTTCTTTCTATGTACTTGTTCGCACTTTATTAAAACATGAAGATAAATTTCAAAATTACGCAAGGGTGTCTTCAAAATTGTTTTTAAACTAGTCAAGCTGGTAAAATCATACATGGAAAAGAAAGATACGAATTAAAGGGCTTTTCGACCGTTCCAGGAATATATTTTTATTGGAATTAAAAAATACCCGCTTAACCTTTTAAAGTAACATTTCTAATACAAAACCGTAAAAACAAATATTTTTATCAGTTTAGGGAAATCCCGAGAAAAACATGTGACGGTAAATAAAATTTAAAAATTACGTCAGGAATAAAAGTTGCTAGACAGAAACTGTTTACAAATTAAAAAATTGTCAAATTGGAAGTTGCTGCGGGTAAATTTAATATTGTACTTCAACATTTTATTTATTTTCAACTAAATAAGAGGTTAAACTATCTTTAAAATGAACTAACTGGCGAATTTGACATGATCGGTTATGCATGACAAGCACCTTGGGAACTTTCGTTATATCATGGATGAAAATGTCAACATGGTTACGTCATAAATTTGTAATTTAGCGGAAAAACTTCTGCACAAAGTGGATTTTAAAGCAGAAAAATGAAGATTAGGACGCTAAGAAGGTAGTGTATATTTCAACATTTGAGACATGACCACCGTGCTATCTGACTCCACTAAATCGAAACTAAAACAAACTTTTATTGTAATTTAAAGCATTTCAAATTGCATACTGTCAGGTCGCTTACAGATTTATTGTACATTCACATAATTTAGCATAGCTCACTTTCAATGAAATAGCTTACAGCGCAGTAAAAACACGTGTTGCCAGTAAGGCGTGCATTGTTGACTGTTGTGTTTTATCCAGCAGTAGCGTGACACTATATAGCACAAGAGCGACTGCGATGGGGATTAATTGAGTTGAAATGCCGGCTGGATTTGCCAGAACGGCCACGAAAGGAAATGAGTATCGAGGTGAAATATTTAACACTTTACCAGGCGAACACGCTATAATTACAAGCACAAACAGACATGCGTCGTTCCTCTACAGTAGGTTTAACGACAACATACAGTTAACTGACGATTGCCAATGTTTAGTTGCCAGGATGCCTAATGTGTATAATAAATGAAAGGTGTTTTGCCCGCATTGGTTCACATACACTGAGACAGATTAGGGATCATCAGTGCTGTAAAGACGTAGAGTCAATTACTTGCTGGTCTACAATCCTACCACAGCGAACATTATTTGAGTTAGGTGCGGGTTTGGGTTTAGATGAGAGTATTATTATTATGTTTATTCGGCGCTGGTGTAGAATCCCACCATTGCATTTCCTGAGTAAGTTTCGTCGAACCTTCGGGTGTGCAAGGGACTTTTAATCCCTTATACTCAACTTTAGCTGAACATGAAGTTTTTAGGTGGGCACACATTTTAAATGCAGACTGGCTGTTACGACTTTACTAGTAATTCTAGAAAATTACCTAGGCCTCCTGTAAAGTCGCTGTGAGTTCTTATTTTCGGGCAATAAATAACCTACCAAAGAGAACTTATATTAAAGACCACAACAAGAAAACCCAATGTACAGATGTATTGGTTGCAAGAGTAGAATATTACCACACCACAAACAATAATGACACTTAGACACACACAATTACTTAAGGCTACACCCAGACGTCTATCGAGCTGTAGGCGGTCAGCCGCTCGTAATATACGCTAAAACAAAACTCCTTTTCACGGGAACCGACGCGCTCCCGGAAACCCCAGGCCCGCCTTACAGGGCGGCCGTTTCGTGGAAAGATAACATTGGGCGGACCTTTTCGTGAGAAGTTAAACCGCGCCGGAAAACAAGCGATAAATGATCGTGAGATTTGCAGCGTTGTTTAGAGCAGGAAAAAACATGTCTAGAGTCCAATTAACGGCGAACACCAGAGCGCAAAAAAATATTATGTTAGTATACAATTATACATGTCTCGAAATGCGAAAACCTAATTCCTAGCCCTACATTTAAGAACAAAGGCGCAAAATTAATAATGAATGTTAGAATTTACAGTCGGCGTAATCAGCAACCGGTGATAATTTTGTAGTGCTAATTGAGCACGTAACACTGGCACAGACCCAAAAGTGATTATATGTAGATTTTGTAGCGTTTGCGCTCCATATTGTTACCGAGTTGAAATTTCGGTCATTCAATTGAAACAGCCTGGTGGACTGTGTCGTAGCCTCGCTAGCCTGCTGTGTGTATTCATTAATTTGACAGCATATTGCTGATCGTGTTTCCGAAATTTCCTGTTTTTTGTTGCGTCGCCGAACCGCATTGTCACGATATTTAATCACCGCCAGCTGGAATGCTGTATATAAGGGATTTCATTTTATACCAAAAACAACAGTCTTGCATACTGTTCATTGTGGAGTCCAGATCGCGTACGTTACACGGAGGTAATTTATTGTATGTATCGTAAGTACCTGTGTAAGTACAGTTTGTCGCTTGTTTAATTGCAATAAATTTATTTCATTGTGGCTGCGCCCCACAAATTGTTGACGCACCTGACGTGATATTGAACACGCATCAATTCCTTCTGATTAACTAATATTCTAAAATAATTAATATTAACCTATTGTGTTGATTTAAATCTATTTTGTAACCTACGCTTTTGTACCTATTTTTAGTCTTATTTACCGTGTGCTATTCTTAAAATCGTTATGTCGAAGAATAACTTTTCCGTTTTGTTTTCAAAGGTTTCAAGCAAATTTAAAGCTTGCAACGTCAAAACTTCAACGCGTATAGCTACCATGCTATGTAATATAAGGGAAGGTAATGTTTTTCCGAAACCTAAGGGAATTAAATCGAACTTTTCCATTTCTAAGCTACGTCATACGAAAATAGGCCCTTTTTCTAAACCTATTTCTCCTTTCTCTAAAAAGAAAGTTACAGAAAATGATGTTCTAATGCCATCGGTTCAAGTTGTTCCACCGATTGCAGTGCCAATCTCGTCTAACGATTCAGTTTTGCAACCTGCAGCTTCTCTTTCAGCTGACCTGCAGTTTGACAACGACCAACCAAATTCAACTTTCGAAGCCGCTCCATCGTCGTTTTGCAACACGGCAAAACCTTTAAATGTTCCGGTAAAATCTTTTCAGCCTGTTGCAGTTACGTCCAACAGCGAACTTTCAAATGCAGAAGCGATGCCTCGTCAACAAAGCGAGTTTACTGCATCTACGACGTTCCAAACATCTATGACGACATGCTATTTAAAGCCAGACTCTATTCGAAAAGGACTTTTAACCTATCTTTTTCAACTTTCTCTTTACCTAATCTTATCAGACAAGAATTCTTGTCGATCGATTGATGATTTTAAGTATCTCGATGACTGGTATCGTCCGCCGGACCTAACAGCTTGCAAGCAAATCTTGCGGATCTGTTGCGACAGAGGCAGCACCTTCTTACGACGTTTACACCTGATGATAACATAGTAAGCTTTCATAACTTTACTTTACCTTATCTAGCTACGGCCTTTTACTATTCTAACCTTCGACTTTCCTAAACTATGGTTTCCCCTTATTTCTCAGCCTTTTGCTAGTTTTTTTATAGACGTTTGGTTAACATTTTTGGGTAATTTTTAGCGCCTATGGCTTAAGGTTATCGCTAACGCAGGGATGGGCCTTGCATAATCAAATTGAATTTCACTAATACGCTCACGTAGGATGGCAGCTATAGTTTATTCGTAATGTTTTTCGCGCTATGCATTGTCAGTTATTGATACATGCCTTGTTTACCTTTTAACGCACCACCCCTGTTTTTCTCTCTAATCCGCCGCCATTGTAAGTATGTTGCTGCGTAATTATGCGCACGTTTTAATGTTGCTATATCATTCGAACAATGCAGATTTAAAACCGCTTTTGAGCTAAAACTAAATTTACGGCATAGCTGTTCGGTCATTTGCAAAATTACGTCTCTTTTTGTTAAGTTAAAGGTGAAACTTTACGTAAGAAAATATTCTTCTCTCGTAAACTATTCTCTAAGCCTATAAACAGATATATTTATCTCTCACACTTACAGAAGTTGCGCCTTTCTGAAGTGCATTTCCGTTTGCAGCTAACCTGCAGTCTGGTCCTATATGGTTTACGGTGTTTGATCAGAGATATCACACCTAAAATAACCTGACCGTTTTGTTTGTATTCCGGGCAAAGCTCCCGATGATTTCAAGGCCACGTGATGCCGTGATGCTTTTTTACCTTACTGACCGCTGAGGTACCGTCACATGTTCATTTTGGTTACAAGCTTGCATAGTGTAACTTTTTAGTTTAACCTTTACGCCAAGGTTAAAATGTCTGTCATTTAGGAATTACTTTTAAAATGGACATGGCGTTAGTTTTGTTTTCGAGTTTCAGAGTTTAGCACCTTTTACTTCCTTGATTTCGGTATTCTAGAACGATAGATTCTAGGCATTTGACTGACGGTTTAGCCTTTGAACATTAAATTACGATTTTTACGGCTCTATTTCTGCATTGTAGGCTGTACATTTCTTGTATTCGCATGTTGTAAAACGCCGGTGTAAGAATTTTGACACAGATCGTTCAGCAACAAAGTACCAGCTGGATGACGGAGGGGATCTCGAACACTATAAGGAGCAGTTCAGTTTCAGCACTTTGACTACCATCGTGCTTCGTACGGAGCGAGCTTTTTCATCGCCGGACAACAGTCATCTATGTTTCGGAGGTCGCCACCGTTCCTGACTTGTGCTACAAAGAGCCGATCGACAAGGAGGACATGATCATCCCATGAACAATGTTTGACTTCCTGGAGGAACAAGTCCAACATGGAGTCTCTCCGGACCTATTCTTTCAAAGACAAGGGGAGTGACATGTAGCGTTTGCGCTCCATATTGTTACCGAGTTGAAACTTCGGTCATTCAATTGAAACAGCCTGGTGGACTGTGTCGTAGCCTCGCTAGCCTGCTGTATGTATTCATTAATTTAACAGCATATTGCTGATCGTGTTTCCGAAATTTCCTGTTTTTTGTTGCGTCGCCGAACCGCATTGTCACGATATTTAATTACCGCCAGCTGGAATGCTGTATAAAAGGGATTTCATTTTATACCAAAAACAACAGTCTTACATACTGTTCATTGTGGAGTCCAGATCGCGTACGTTATACGGAGGTAATTTATTGTATGTATCGTAAGTACCTGTGTAAGTACAGTTTGTCGTTTGCCGCTTGTTTATTTGCAATAAACATTATTTCATTGTGCTTAAAACCGACAATTTCAACTAGTCCTCCTATTAGTTTTTAAACTTATACTAAATAGTTTGTCATTAATTATCACAAGTGACCATCTTTTAACAAGATTGCTGTTAAAAGTCCCGAAAGCATCATTTGTTCGGAGTGGATCAGCTTGTTCTTACTCAACTTAATGGAGACGTGTTTTGTCAGAACTGAGTTTGCAACTCATATTACTTTGAATGATCAATGATAATATAAACTTTAGCTTGAGAAGCGAACCGCTCCGAACAACAATCAGTCAGCAAGGTCTAAAACTTTTAATGTAAATACGCATTTTGCGACATAAATGGATAACATCGTCAGTTTATCTGTACAAATAAATAGTAAAAAATATATTTAAAATAATAAAAATGCAAAATAAAATACATCCAAGAATAACACGGACAAATCCAAGCAATAAGCTTTAGCTATGATTAAAATCAGGGAGTCGAACCATTGGACTTTTTCTGATTCCGGTTCGGTTCGGGTTCAGTGTTTTTTCAGGATCGGGTTCAGTTTCGGATTCAAGCGTTTTCGAGTCGTTATTTCAGAACCGGTTCATAAAGTTCCGGTTTGACCGTCGTTATTTTAAAACCGGTTCATAAAGTTCCGGTTCGGATGCATTATAAGTTGCGTTAAATCTAAAAATGTGGGTCAATAAATGTAGAGAATAATCTTTAAATTGTAAGTCATTTAATCTGAGTTACATAACGTATTAAAAAAATAGCACTCATTATTGAAATATCAAGAAAAAAATCAACGTTTTTTTATCTTTAACTACAAGTTGTTTCGTCATGCTGGAATGAACCGGTTTTGTTTACAGGTTTAGGCTCGGTTAAGGTTCACGTTATTCTAAATTATTCGGATATTTTCATTTCGGTTCCTTAAAATCTTACAAAAAACGGTTCAGGTTCGGTTACTGTTTGAAATAGTAACTACCTCAAGTAAATCTACCGCTTGTTGTTTGCGTCTTTCGATAAATAGCCGCTTATATTTTTTATTTTACATCGGTCTTTGTGTAGTGACCTTTTTTACCAGTTAATCATCATTGCAAGAGATCATTTAAAAAAATGAATTTAGCAGTTAGTCTGCTTATTCCTACAGTCATTTTTGATGGCAACGTTTTACAACTACTTGCTTGTACAAACACCAACGTATTCTTGGCTTATCATAGTTGGAGTTTATTTGTGTAACTTTTAGGCTTTGAAATTTGGTGGAAACCCTTCCTTAATAGAAACGGCGCTACAGAAGAATTAAGGCGAGCGTCTTTCACTGGTCTGTTTGTATACTGAGCTGCTACTCGCCTGGGCGTCCCAAGCCAAGCCGTTAAGTGTCGGGTCAAGATTTAATTAGGTTTGTTTGCTTATCGATGCTGGTGTGTCTTACATAGCTGCTACAAGTGTTAATTCCCCGAGGAAAACTAATTAAAAAATTAAAACTAACATTTGCAAATCTCTTCATCAAAATGAAATTTTAATTACCACAAAATACATCCAGATAGAATAAAACACGAAGAAATTCTTTGAAATAAAAGCAAGAAAAAGCGCAAGTTTGAGCCTCGCTTTAAACAACTGATCGAAGCAAATAGTTGATATTTCATCAAACAAGGGAAACAACCGCTGCTGTGGTTTAACCCATCGTTACTGGTCGGTTGCTTGTAACTTTTAATTGGTAATTTGTTAATTGTCTCTACAAACTAATGTTAATTATGAATGTTCGGCAAAGAAGTCTGTAGACTCTTGCAAAGCTGAGAGAAACTCGACAGTAGGGGTTAATATATAAGCAATGAACAAACTTAGGACAGCAACAAGATATGTTATAAGCTGACAGCAGTTGGAGAAAAACTCCAAGAAATAAAAAAATGTTTGATAATTACGATTCGATCACTTAACAGAAGTTTAAGCTTAAAAAACACGAACAATGCACCGATATTACTCACAAATTGAAACATGTTTTATGTTTCTGAAAAAATACAGTGGTAATGTCAATAACACAAAGTCACAGTGAATTGCACAAGAATAAATTCATTCATAAAACAAGAAAACAAGAAAAGATAAAAATAAAAGCAAAGTTTTCAATTAAACAACCGAGTAAAGCATGGTAGGAGAATTCTGTCAAAAAAAATCAAATCTAAAAAAAAATGCAAAATGTGAAACTTAGAACGAAATTCAGATTTAAAAATACTTGCGCCTTAAAAGTGCAAATCTGTAAAGTAATTTAAACAATATTTATGAGAAAAAAAAGTTTAATTCTAACAATAATGCAGGGATCAGAATACAAAGGCCCTTTAGTTGTCATTCAAGCGTGACGGTGATTAGGTCACGCCCGAACGATTCCACACCAGCAGTTATAATCTGGAGGAAACACTTTGCGTAAAAATTCGCTTCAATTTGAACAATTCCAACTTTGCGATGAAACTTCTTGGTCACGCATCGTTGCTTCACATCACGTGGCATTTTGGTCGCTTTTTCTAGAAGAAAAAATATATTAATTTTCGGGTATAACGCGTCGATGAAAAGTATTTGTGTAATTTTTTTATTTCGGGTTTTACCTGTAAACAAAATATTAAAAAACATGAAGCACTAAATTATTATTGCCAATTACTATTACTTATGATCCCTGTGTAGGTGATTTAAAATGTTTACTTCTGGACTTACAGACGGTTAAAACTGTTCGGAAACGTTTTTAAAACAAATCGCGTCATTTAAAACCATGTGTTTCGCAGGAACTTGTGAAATCGTTCGTTGGTTAATGTTAATGTAAAAATCGTTGTGTTTCTCAAATTCGACTCCAAAGTACATTTTAGTTTCACTCATTTTCCCAGATATACGAAAGCTCACTGATGACTCCTAGTGGCGAAACATTATTGTTAATCAAACAAGGCAGACACGTTTAAAATGTTGTCTTAACTCTTAATAGATTAACTATGGTTTTCAAGATCGTGTATCGATAGTTGTTGGCAAAAGGTTTATCTTGTTGCGTTGCTTCATTTTAAACCAGGCTCCACTAAAATTATCGAGGATCAACTTCGATTCTGTTGTTTCTATCATAAAGCGACCATCAGTCAGTTGTCCAACTATCAGCAATATGCAAATTAATCGAACAGCGTTTAGTTGAAACAAGTTCTCACTTGGTGGCGTCGTTCGGCCGATTCCAACTCATGTTCTCCAGCTGATGTGAAGTTGCAGTTGTCACTCCACAACGTTCCAATCTTTCCCCGGCATCTTGCCAACGCACTGGCCCCGCGGTCGCCGATTGGATTGTTGCTCACATCAAGAAACTCCATCTGCGAACAATTACAACTGGAGGTGAACAACAAACTTACGCTTAATGTTGACAACAAATATAAACTCATAATAGCTCATTTGAAATCTAGATACTCATTATTCCGATAACAAATACCAAATGACGTCATTGCTATGGTCAAACAAGCAAAACAAATGGAAAAAGATAATTTTTTTAGGTTAAAATTTGCTTTAGCCCTGAGAAGTTTAGCTACCGTCAGTTGTTAATAACCTAAAGGTAAAATCACTGCGATTATCACAAATGTGGCTGAAATTGCAATATTAAATTGGTATATACAGAAGAGGCACTCATACCAACCAAGTATGGGCTGAGATTCAATATTATCATACTTTAATACTGGGAATAATTGTAGGACGACCTACAACACACTTCCTGCACATTAAGTGATAAATATAAAGGTGACTAAATGTCGGTGTATATCGCCACTAATTGTGTTCAACGCTGTATGAGGAAGAATATATAAAACAAACCAACAGAAACGAAATATTTATCGCAATGAAAAGACTACCGACAGCCTCTTCATAATTCCACTATTTTATCTTTATACATCTGCTCTCTTATGTAATCCTAAGTCGCGATTGAAATAGAACCCAGACATTTTATCAACGCTGCTGAAAAGGCATTTATTGGACTTCAATAAAAAGCTAAAATAATATTTTTAATAATTTGTTTAAATTTTTGTAATTTTGAATTCAACATTATGGTTTTTCAGGGAATGATTAAATGAATATAAGTTCTCCAACTTCATCGATTCCACAATCTTCCAACCACAGCTGGTTCACTTTGGGCACACTTGTTGCCAGGCAACCAGCACCACGTGACCCGATCTTGTTTTTATTCAGGTTCAACAAATCCATCTGCATAAACACAAGGAGGTTTAGACAACAGAAATAAACAAGGGCCAACAAATCCATCTGCATAAACACAAGGAGGTTTAGACAACAGAAATAAACAAGGTTCAACAAATCCATCTGCATAAACACAAGGAGGTTCAGACAACAGAAATAAACAAGGGTCAACAAATCCATCTGCATAAACACAAGGAGGTTCAGACAACAGAAATAAACAAGGGTCAACAAATCCATCTGCATAAACACAAGGAGGTTTAGACAACAGAAATAAACAAGGGTCAACAAATCCATCTGCATAAACACAAGGAGGTTTAGACAACAGAAATAAACAAGGGGCAACAAATCCATCTGCATAAACACAAGGAGGTTTAGACAACAGAAATAAACAAGGGTCAACAAATCCATCTGCATAAACACAAGGAGGTTTAGACAACAGAAATAAACAAGGGTCAACAAATCCATCTGCATAAACACAAGGAGGTTTAGACAACAGAAATAAACAAGGTTCAACAAATCCATCTGCATAAACACAAGGAGGTTTAGACAACAGAAATAAACAAGGGGCAACAAATCCATCTGCATAAACACAAGGAGGTTTAGACAACAGAAATAAACAAGGGTCAACAAATCCATCTGCATAAACACAAGGAGGTTTAGACAACAGAAATAAACAAGGGTCAACAAATCCATCTGCATAAACACAAGGAGGTTTAGACAACAGAAATAAACAAGGGGCAACAAATCCATCTGCATAAACACAAGGAGGTTTAGACAACAGAAATAAACAAGGTTCAACAAATCCATCTCCATAAACACAAGGAGGTTTAGACAACAGAAATAAACAAGGGTCAACAAATCCATCTGCATAAACACAAGGAGGTTTAGACAACAGAAATAAACAAGGGTCAACAAATCCATCTGCATAAACACAAGGAGGTTTAGACAACAGAAATAAACAAGGGGCAACAAATCCATCTGCATAAACACAAGGAGGTTTAGACAACAGAAATAAACAAGGGCCAACAAATCCATCTGCATAAACACAAGGAGGTTTAGACAACAGAAATAAACAAGGGGCAACAAATCCATCTGCATAAACACAAGGAGGTTTAGACAACAGAAATAAACAAGGGGCAACAAATCCATCTGCATAAACACAAGGAGGTTTAGACAACAGAAATAAACAAGGGGCAACAAATCCATCTGCATAAACACAAGGAGGTTTAGACAACAGAAATAAACAAGGGCCAACAAATCCATCTGCATAAACACAAGGAGGTTTAGACAACAGAAATAAACAAGGGCCAACAATTCCATCTGCATAAACACAAGGAGGTTTAGACAACAGAAGTAAACAAGGGGCAACAAATCCATCTGCATAAACACAAGGAGGTTTAGACAACAGAAATAAACAAGGGGCAACAAATCCATCTGCATAAACACAAGGAGGTTTAGACAACAGAAATAAACAAGGGGCAACAAATCCATCTGCATAAACACAAGGAGGTTTAGACAACAGAAGTAAACAAGGGGCAACAAATCCATCTGCATAAACACAAGGAGGTTTAGACAACAGAAATAAACAAGGGGCAACAAATCCATCTGCATAAACACAAGGAGGTTTAGACAACAGAAATAAACAAGGGGCAACAAATCCATCTGCATAAACACAAGGAGGTTTAGACAACAGAAGTAAACAAGGGGCAACAAATCCATCTGCATAAACACAAGGAGGTTTAGACAACAGAAATAAACAAGGGGCAACAATTCCATCTGCATAAACACAAGGAGGTTTAGACAACAGAAGTAAACAAGGGGCAACAAATCCATCTGCATCAACACAAGGAGGTTTAGACAACAGAAATAAACAAGGGCCAACAAATCCATCTGCATAAACACAAGGAGGTTTAGACAACAGAAATAAACAAGGGCCAAAAATCCATCTGCATAAACACAAGGAGGTTTAGACAACAGAAGTAAACAAGGGGCAGCAAATCCATCTGCATAAACACAAGGAGGTTTAGACAACAGAAATAAACAAGGGCCAACAAATCCATCTGCATAAACACAAGGAGGTTTAGACAACAGAAATAAACAAGGGGCAACAATTCCATCTGCATAAACACAAGGAGGTTTAGACAACAGAAATAAACAAGGAGCAACAAATCCATCTGCATAAACACAATGAGGTTTAGACAACAGAAATAAACAAGGGCCAACAAATCCATCTGCATAAACACAAGGAGGTTTAGACAACAGAAATAAACAAGGGGCAACAAATCCATCTGCATAAACACAAGGAGGTTTAGACAACAGAAATAAACAAGGTTCAACAAATCCATCTGCATAAACACAAGGAGGTTTAGACAACAGAAATAAACAAGGGTCAACAAATCCATCTGCATAAACACAAGGAGGTTTAGACAACAGAAATAAACAAGGGCCAACAAATCCATCTGCATAAACACAAGGAGGTTTAGACAACAGAAATAAACAAGGGGCAACAAATCCATCTGCATAAACACAAGGAGGTTTAGACAACAGAAATAAACAAGGGGCAACAAATCCATCTGCATAAACACAAGGAGGTTTAGACAACAGAAATAAACAAGGGTCAACAAATCCATCTGCATAAACACAAGGAGGTTTAGACAACAGAAATAAACAAGGGGCAACAAATCCATCTGCATAAACACAAGGAGGTTTAGACAACAGAAATAAACAAGGTTCAACAAATCCATCTGCATAAACACAAGGAGGTTTAGACAACAGAAATAAACAAGGGTCAACAAATCCATCTGCATAAACACAAGGAGGTTTAGACAACAGAAATAAACAAGGTTCAACAAATCCATCTGCATAAACACAAGGAGGTTTAGACAACAGAAATAAACAAGGGGCAACAAATCCATCTGCATAAACACAAGGAGGTTTAGACAACAGAAATAAACAAGGGGCAACAAATCCATCTGCATAAACACAAGGAGGTTTAGACAACAGAAATAAACAAGGGCAACAAATCCATCTGCATAAACACAAGGAGGTTTAGACAACAGAAATAAACAAGGGGCAACAAATCCATCTGCATAAACACAAGGAGGTTTAGACAACAGAAATAAACAAGGGGCAACAAATCCATCTGCATAAACACAAGGAGGTTTAGACAACAGAAATAAACAAGGGGCAACAAATCCATCTGCATAAACACAAGGAGGTTTAGACAACAGAAATAAACAAGGTTCAACAAATCCATCTGCATAAACACAAGGAGGTTTAGACAACAGAAATAAACAAGGGTCAGCAAATCCATCTGCATAAACACAAGGAGGTTTAGACAACAGAAATAAACAAGGGGCAACAAATCCATCTGCATAAACACAAGGAGGTTTAGACAACAGAAATAAACAAGGGGCAACAAATCCATCCGCATAAACACAAGGAGGTTTAGACAACAGAAATAAACAAGGGGCAACAAATCCATCTGCATAAACACAAGGAGGTTTAGACAACAGAAATAAACAAGGGGCAACAAATCCATCTGCATAAACACAAGGAGGTTTAGACAACAGAAATAAACAAGGGCCAACGAATCCATCTGCATAAACACAAGGAGGTTTAGACAACAGAAATAAACAAGGGCCAACAATTCCATCTGCATAAACACAAGGAGGTTTAGACAACAGAAGTAAACAAGGGGCAACAAATCCATCTGCATAAACACAAGGAGGTTTAGACAACAGAAATAAACAAGGGGCAACAAATCCATCTGCATAAACACAAGGAGGTTTAGACAACAGAAATAAAAAAGGGTACAAATCCATCTGCATAAACACAAGGAGGTTTAGACAACAGAAATAAACAAGGGGCAACAAATCCATCTGCATAAACACAAGGAGGTTTAGACAACAGAAGTAAACAAGGGGCAACAAATCCATCTGCATAAACGCAAGGAGGTTTAGACAACAGAAGTAAACAAGGGGCAACAAATCCATCTGCATAAACACAAGGAGGTTTAGACAACAGAAGTAAACAAGGGGCAACAAATCCATCTGCATAAACACAAGGAGGTTTAGACAACAGAAATAAACAAGGGGCAACAATTCCATCTGCATAAACACAAGGAGGTTTAGACAACAGAAATAAACAAGGGGCAACAAATCCATCTGCATAAACACAAGGAGGTTTAGACAACAGAAGTAAACAAGGGGCAACAAATCCATCTGCATAAACACAAGGAGGTTTAGACAACAGAAGTAAACAAGGGGCAACAAATCCATCTGCATAAACACAAGGAGGTTTAGACAACAGAAGTAAACAAGGGGCAACAAATCCATCTGCATAAACACAAGGAGGTTTAGACAACAGAAATAAACAAGGGGCAACAAATCCATCTGCATAAACACAAGGAGGTTTAGACAACAGAAATAAACAAGGGGCAACAAATCCATCTGCATAAACACAAGGAGGTTTAGACAACAGAAATAAACAAGGGGCAACAAATCCATCTGCATAAACACAAGGAGGTTTAGACAACATAAATAAACAAGGGGCAACAAATCCATCTGCATAAACACAAGGAGGTTTAGACAACAGAAATAAACAAGGGGCAACAAATCTATCTGCATAAACACAATGAAGTAACTAACAATAAACGTCGTCCAGTTCGTTTACTATAGCTTTAATCAACAATTTACAACATAGAGTGCTGTAACAAAAAGAACGTTATTAGTAACGAATATAAAAAAGAGTACCCAATAAGAGAAACTGGCAAAGACTGACGAAGCACAGTAAAGCTACACGAGTTATAAAGGGAAGGGAAGAATGTAACAAGACGCGGGACGTATAATGATAATTACGGAGAGAGGCAAGGAAAAGAAAGGAGAAACGCACAGAAGCAGATAGCATAGAAATCAGAGTCAACAATAGAAACATAAATCATTACAATCATCCCTTCTAGATAAAAGACCCTTCAGACAGACCAGTCTCCGTAGCGGACAGGAGCCCGACGTTCACGACCCGATCGTCGGATGTCGGGGAGAGGTACTTCGTCTCCAGGAGATGGGGCGGGTTCAGAGGTCGGTTCATCTTCAACCGGTACCGGTGCCTCGCCTTCAGAGGTCCGAGAGGTTTCGGCGTCGCAAGGGGGAAAAGCGTCATGGAGCGACTCAGGAGAACCAGGACACGGAGCGAGGTCGGATGTAGAGACTGTACTTTCGCGCCCATCAGAAAACCGAACATGGGCGTAGGATGGATTCGCGTCGAGCAATGTGACAGGGACAGGGGCTCTCCCTTGGTTCGAACAAACCTACGTAAAAGAACAACACCTCGATTAAGTAGCCACGAAGGCATAGCGGTTCCGGTTAAAGCTCGTCTCGGGAAACGGAGGAATCTTTCATGAGGTGTTTCATTAGTCGCCGTACAGAGAAGCGAACGAATAGCGTGAAGAGCCTCTGGCAACACTTCCTCCCAGCGGTTGCCTGACAGACCACGACTGTGAAGGAGAAGTTTAATAGTTCTCCAAACCGTTTGGTTTGTCTTTTCGCACTGACCATTACCTTGTGGATGATAGGGTGTCGATTTACTCGTTGCAGTGCCCCGAGTAGTAAGAAACTGACGAGTTTCTTTGCTGATAAAAGAGGTCCCACGATCACTGTGAATATATTCGGGAAAACCAAATAAACAGAAGAGGACGGAGAGACACTCGATGACGGAGCGGGACGTCATGTCTCTGCAAGGAAAAACAAACGGATATCGACTATACTCATCAACTAGCACTAGAAGGTACGGATTCGGTCCCTGTACAGGACCCTTGAAGTCCATGCTCAGTCGCTCCCACGATCTCGTTGCTTTTACCAGATCCCGAGGTTCCGGTCTGTAGAAACGTGGTTTTAGTTCGGCGCAAGAGCGACAGTTCCGCCCGACGGCTTTGGTTTCCTCGGGAGTGAACGGTAGGTTCTTACTTTTTATGAAGTGATACATACGGGCGTATCCCGGATGTCCCATCGCCTTATGTAACTCCTCAAGATTTCGCGTAGAACCTGTGAAAGCACATACCCGTGATAGAGCGTCGGGGACCACGTTTTGAACACCAGGGCGATGACGGATATCGTAAGAATATTGACCCAACTCTAGCCTCCACGAAGTGATCTTTGCGTTTTTAATTTTACCTCGATTGGTTCGGTCGAACATATAGGACACAGACTTTTGATCGGTGATGAGAGTAAAACTACGGCCCTTTAGGAAGTGAGCCCACTTGCGGACTGCTTAGACAATGGCGGTCGCTTCCTTCTCAATAGCAGGATAGTTCCGCTCATACTTGCTAAGAGTACGTGACATAAAAGCTACAGGGCGCCCGTTCTGGGATAAAACTGCAGCAATAGCGAAGTCGGAAGCATCGGTTTCCACCTCGAAAGGAACGCCGTCGCGAATAGCCCCAAGAGTTATCCTTTCGAGCTCAGTCTTTAAATCACGGAAGGAACGGACGGCCGTCTCATTCAGAGGAAAACGATTTGCAGTGAGCAAAGGCTGTACGCGACGAGAAAAGTCCTTGATCCACTTAGCGTAGTAGGAGAACATCCCCAAGACGCGTTTCAAGGCTTTGGGTGACGTGGGTGGCGAGAGCTCGAGAAGAGGCTGTAGACGTTGAGGATCCGGCTGTATTTTGTTTTGACTAATCCGGTATCCCAGGAAATCTAAAGAAGTACGGCGAATCATTGACTTCTCTTCATTAAGAGTGAGATTCTGCCGAGCAGCAGCTTGAAGTAGAGCTCGAAGGTTGCTGTCATGTTCCTCCAAAGTCGTACCCGTTACAGTTATGTCGTCGAGATAGGCATAGACCTTTTTCAGCTTATTAGCTTCAATAAACTCGTCAATAGCGCGCTGAAACGCGGCGACCCCATTAGTGACGCCGAACGGCAGGCGTTTGTATTGATACAGTTTTCCGCCAGCCTCAAAAGCCGTGTAGTGTCGCTCCCCAGGTAACAACGGAACTTGATGATAAGCGGAACGCAGGTCGAGCGAACTAAAGAACTTATCTTGAGCGACCTTGTTTACTATTTCCTCAATTTTCGGCAATGGATAGGCGTCCAACTGGGTGAATCGGTTTATGGTGAGAGAGTAGTCGACAACCAGTCTCTTCTTGTTACCACGAGAGACCACTAGTACAGGAGCTCTCCAAGGAGAACGAGCAGGTTCTATAATATCAGACTCCAAGAGACGCCGGATCTCATCATTGATTGAAGGCGAGGGGGGTTTAAGTCAGCGACGGCCAAAGAAAGGTGGGAGAAATCATCGAATCCAATTTTCAGGGGTGCTTCCGGTCCACCCAGGAAGAAACTAACCTCGACATGTTTCTTCAGAAAGTCCTGACCGAGAACAACGTCAGCACAAAGGTCATCTAAAACACCAAAGGTTAGGATGTATGATCGACCTAGTAGGGCTATGGTAGCGGTGGTTCTTCCCGAAGTAGCGATAGAGAGACGGGAGGAGGCCATGGAAACGGAGGATTGGGGTCCGAAGGTCTTCAGACGAAGCTTGGTGGCTAACCTTTTGTTGACAAAGTTTTCGGAAGCCCCGGAGTCGATCAAAACTTGGACCGGAGTGGATTGTAAAGTCGCATCGACTAACGCAGGACCCAGACAGGAAGGAGCACCGGCCAGAAACGAGGGCGGAAGATGACCAGAAATCATGGAAGAACCAACGGCGGTCGGAGACGCGGGTCGTGAATTCACCCGGCGGGAGGAATACGAAGAACGACTCTGGCAGATTCGTGAAAAGTGTCCCTTTTTTCCACATTGGTAACAAGTAGCGTTACGGGCAGGACAGGTCGCGCGGCTGCTGTGCTGTCCACCACCGCAGAAATAGCACAAGTTACCTTTGGCTTTTAAGCTTCTGTCAGCCGTTGCCAGAGAAATAGACTCGGAAGAAGTGGCGGAACTTCCATTCCCGTCGCTTTCCAGCTCTTTAAAGGCGGGAACAGACGCCATAGAAGGAATTGTCTTGCCCATCAAAACAGACTGCTGCTGCGCTTTGGACAGGCTTTCAGCAAGCTGAGAAGCCTTAGTTAAATCAAGATCTTCTATTTCCAAGAGACGTTGACGGATGAACGGAGCCGAAAGACCGTTTATAAACGCATCTCTGGTAAGATCGTCTTTGTATTGATGAGCCGATACTGGAAGAAAAGTACAATCCTTCGCTAAAAGTTTAAGTTCCCGCAAATACTCCGCGAGTGTCTCGTCGGGGCCTTGATGACGACTTACAAGTAGATAGCGAGCGAATACGTTATTTTTCTTCTTCACGTACATTTGTTTTAATGTACTGACGATTTCTTCGAAGGAGTCAACATCCTCTACATAAGAGAATATATCCGGAGATAAACAGTTGACTATGAAGCGCTTCCTGTTTGCAGCGGAAGTGGTGTTATCGCCTTCGTCGAGATGGTCGACAAAGTCGTTAACGGAGCGTAACCAATACGCGAAGTGTCGAGCAGCATTAGGAGCTTCGGGCTTGATCGTCAAAGTTTTAGGCCGCAAAAGTTGTCGGTTTTCCATCATGGAAAATGTTGTTGATTAAATTGAAGTAACTAACAATAAACGTCGTCCAGTTCGTTTACTATAGCTTTAATCAACAATTTACAACATAGAGTGCTGTAACAAAAAGAACGTTATTAGTAACGAATATAAAAGAGTACCCAATAAGAGAAACTGGCAAAGACTGACGAAGCACAGTAAAGCTACACGAGTTATAAAGGGAAGGGAAGAATGTAACAAGACGCGGGACGTATAATGATAATTACGGAGAGAGGCAAGGAAAAGAAAGGAGAAACGCACAGAAGCAGATAGCATAGAAATCAGAGTCAACAATAGAAACATAAATCATTACACACAAGGAGGTTTAGACAACAGAAATAAACAAGGGGCAACAAATCCATCTGCATAAACACAAGGAGGTTTACACAACAGAAATAAACAAGGGCCAACAAATCCATCTGCATAAACACAAGGAGGTTTACACAACAGAAATAAACAAGGGGCAACAAATCCATCTGCATAAACACAAGGAGGTTTAGACAACAGAAATAAACAAGGGTCAACAAATCCATCTGCATAAACACAAGGAGGTTTACACAACAGAAATAAACAAGGGGCAACAAATCCATCTGCATAAACACAAGGAGGTTTACACAACAGAAATAAACAAGGGGCAACAAATCCATCTGCATAAACACAAGGAGGTTTAGACAACAGAAATAAACAAGGGTCAACAATATTGCCTTCTGGTTTATTTCGTTGCTCAAATCCTTGTTAATGGTTTGTGTTATTGAAAGTCCCAAACAGGGGCCAAAGCATTTTAACAAGGAAAAATATAATAGAAAAAATATTGGAAAATATTCTAAAAATACTGAGTTGTAAACAAATTGTGTATTTGTATAAAATAAACACGATGCTGCATCGTTCAACGACATTTCAATAAAAATATGAAACTGTAAATTGTGGTTTGGGTCGTTAATTATCCGCAGCCCCAGGGACCTTTATCACTCTATTCGTCCCTGGTCTGACAGAGGACGACCATTGCATAAAAATGTCGGGTTGGGCAATCAAGAGGTTCGAAGCCTCAGTGCTTTGTTAACTCACGGGATGTTGTCGTTGTTTGATGCTGCTCGCCAACACCGGGAGATGGTCGGATGTGAGTCCGCATCGCGCGAGTTGAAGCCTCTCGATGTAGGGGATGCACCCGGATAGCAGCTTCACCCCAGCTTCATCCAGATTGTTGCCGCTCAAGTTAAGAAGTTCAATCTACATGCAACAAAGTAGATGAAGTTGTACCAGTTGGTTGTCTGGGGTGACTGTATGTTACGTCACAGTACAAAAGTATTAGTGGTACTACACTAACTTCGAAATTCTAAACCCAAACAGGGGCAAACAACCGGTGCCAAAACTAGGAGGCCTAAACAGTGGCACCGAATCGACCGATGCCAGGCCTTTGCCCCCAAATCAACCCCCGCCCTACAGTTTGACATGTCATTTGGACTTTAGATCTAAATCTGAATAATTTATTACTTTTCCACCAGGTTCAGGTATTATTTCGTCACAGCTATTACAGTATTTGGTTTTATTATGTTGTTGGTCGTAAAAGTGCGCTGTTACAGATAATTCTGCTTTCTATAGTGTTGCTTAGTAAGTTTTATTGTGGGTTTCACTGGTATTAGATCGGTGTCGATAATATCACACATTATTACTATACTTTGTTGAAACTCACGGGATGTTGTCGTTGTTCGATGCTGCTCGCCAACACCAGGAGATGGTCGGATGTGAGTCCGCATCGCCTGAGAAAAAGCATCTCGATGTAGGGGATGCACCCGGATAGCAGCTTCACCCCAGCTTCATCCAGATTGTTGTCGCTCAAATCAAGAAACTCGATCTACATGCAACAAAGTATATGAAGTTGTACCAGTTGGTTGTGTGGGGAAGACTGTATGTTACGTCATAGTATGCAAGTGGCGTAACTGGAATTACAGGTTTCACATATCAACATTGTCACCTGCATCTAATATAATAGTGAATGGCTTGGTGTTTACCATGTTGATACTTTTGTGTTTTTTTATTACTTTAGAAAGAAATTATTTACTCTCAAATAATTCATGCTCTGTCATAACACACACAGCTTATCAATTCAATTATTATGTGTGATATATGTAATTTAGTACCGGTTGTGTTTTCCTTTGCAAGTTTTCGCAGATAAGTTTGATGTCGTCGACAGAAAGGTTGCTGTTCCAGATCGTCAATTCTTGCATCTGTGGAACCATCGGTGCTAGAATTGCAATGCTGATGGTGGCCTCAGCTACGTGGAACTTGCGAATCTGAAATATAGCAGAGTGTGAAAACCCATGTGATAGATTAGACTTATTAGGCGCGCTAAATCAAACGTTTTCATCAAGGGCGGGATTTCGCACCAAGATTGACTTGATTACTCTAAGTCAAAGAAAACCCTTAAATTCATTTTCCATAATACAAACTGAGCTTATGAAACTGACGTTTAGTGTAAATTAAGTTTAAAATTGAGCTTAGATTTGTACCCGATAAAGTTTCGTTAATGATCTATTAGTCATCTTGTTTACGGATTATTAGGAAGATATGCCGTGTGCTGGATGAATTAAACTGGTGGGCCCAACCTGACCCACATACCATAGTTTGGTAACCCCTGGTATAAGGCAATCGTATTTTACCTATGCATGTTATAAGTCATGCTGAGAGGTAGTAAAAAAACACTGTAGGCTACTTTGCCGGAAAAGTTTTCATACAAAAATAAATGAGGTTCACTATTCGATTGCAAGCTATATCTAACACTTGGCATCAGGTATCGTCTCCAAATCGATATTATCGGACATAGTTAATCAAAACGGGCGTCATAAATGTGAAGTAATCAACGCTTCTGTCATTCGTTGGTTGCCAAGTTTTAAATAAGGTTTTGCAAAAATCCGCAAATTAATTTTAGTCACTCAGCCATGTTCAGTTTTTATACTGGAACATTACATCAAATATTTGAAAATTTATTTATTTTGCTATTTAAGCTTAGTAATGACGTTATTGGGTATGGGACCGGGTCGCGGTACTTTTGACCAAAACATCAAGTAATAAATAAGGTAATCCTTCTTACAAAGTGAAAAAACTGTAAAGTTCGCTATTCTTTGATTTAGGAATGTTTTCTTGAAATGTAGTGGAAAGCGGGACAAAACAGATCCTCACTTTTCTCGTTAACGAAGCCAGCGTCAATATTTGTTCGCTGAACAATGACTATCGGCGAAAAACCGTTTGTGGCCAAAAATTAGGCAGATTCGATCTGGCACAAACCAGGGAGGGGAGAAAATGTGTTTGGGGGATATTGATATAAGGATAGCTCAGTTAAAAGATGCGTTTATTACTAAAGTTCAAGTAAAGGCAAAGTTACTTTTTGCTAAATAATTTGTAGGTAAGGGTCTGTTTATTAATCTAAAACAGTCGGCATTTTAATTTGAAAATTTTTTAAGAAATCAGGTTTTAATGCGATAGATATTGTTGGGGCAAAACAGACCCCTCCCAAGTTAATCCGTTATTACTAGAGTATGACTGAAACTTATAATTGCCCTGTTTGTAACTTTGATTAGCCTTTCAGTAAAACATTTTGGAAATTGAATAAAATTAAATAATAAATCATTATTTTATATGTTTAGATTAGTTTTGTAGGAAGGGCAAACAATCAGAAATTTACCAAGATCTCTTGTAAAAAAGCTCGATTGCTATTTGTTTTAATATTTATGAGTTGGTATACATTAAGATAAATATATAGGCAGTTTACGTACGGCCTTTTTATAACCATGTAACTTATATATATAGTTGCAATGATACTTAGGATAGTGCTATTGTGGTTTTCTTGTATGTTTTGTCCTACTTGACCCACCTGTCTCTCTAGAAATATCGAAATTTTATCAATCATTTTTCTGTAATCCCATAAGAAAATGCTGCAACATTTGTTAACTATTTAGCTTCTTAATTTTCGTGGGAATTCGTATTTGGAAATCGCCCAAAAACCTTGAATTACCACCCCAAGACAATAACACTTACAACGACGCAGCAGCAAACTTTTGCATCAAATTAGCATTATATTACAAAACGACCCCCTTGTGCATTTTGCAACGATCGGGATTGCGTTTGTGACCCGCGCGATGAAAAGGTTCACCATCCCTGCCCTATACCATTACTTAAATTATGACGTCATGTTGTGACGTAACTTGTGACAATATCTCTGAAAATTTCTACTCGTCACTTGAACACAAATCCTTGATCCGGCATTTCCACACAACAAATCATTTAAATTAAATTTTTTAAGTGGGGTCCGTTTTGCCCCGTTTAAAAATCGACAACAAAAGTTAATTTATTCAGGAGGTATGCTTCTTTCAGTTGTTTTTTTAGCATAGGAGTAACTTTCAGTAAGACGTTTCAGTTAATACGCTACTCATACAAAAATATTTTGTGAAACTCGAAATATAGCATTTAATCCTTAAGGGATCCGTTTTGCCCCGCCTTCCCCTACGATAAGTTGGCTAACTGTGACTGTCGTGCGAGTTTTAAAGTCGCCAATTTTATGTAATGATAGTCACCACAAAATTATTCTCTATAAGCATATCCTAAGACCACGTGTTTAGTGTGTAATTGAGACAACTTTTTTAACTCCACCGCAGCTTGTATTTTAGCTTACTTAATTGGCACACTGTTCAGCGCAGATGTTGTGCTAATCGTGACATAAAACACCCCGAAAAAACGTTCTTCGTTTAGTATTGCACGTGGCGAGGAGTGTTGACGACGCACCTGTTCGCTTTGCGTCTAAATCTTTGCTTTTGCTGGGCGTTTATTGGCGAATTCTAATTAGCTTTTTCCTATTGACGTCAGACCGATTGATTTTGGCAACACTTACCCAAATCTTGGTTTAAATAATCTAAGCAATAAATAGAAATGCTAAAAATGATCCAAGCAAGTTTAGATTCTGTAATTTGTACAAACAATGCTAAAAACAATATGATCGACAAAATACAATATTTTATACTTTATATATTTATTAAATAACCAACCGTGTGTTGTGTTTCAGCAACGGTCTCGATCAGCATCGTCAATCCATCCCCGATGAACTCGGCTTGTTCCCCGAAAGCTCCAACGTTGATGGTGATTGGATGGTCGGTGGCGCGAAGCACGTGACAGAGACTTGCCACGTGGTTGGAAAGAATCGTGCGCAAAAGCAAAATCATGTCCGGGAAAACTTCCACCACTGATCTTGTGATGTCATTAAGCATAGACTCGTGGGCGAGACTGCACAGCGTGAACAACCTCTTGTCGTCTGGACGAGCTTTGAACTCACTGTATTTTGCATGAGCCTCTTCATCCAACTCAAACAATGAAGCGAGTGAAACTGGGAAATCCTTCACAGATGTTTGGGCGAAATCTTTGGTCATGGAAACAAGCAGATCCTTGAGCAAGCCTCTCTTGGTGGAAATATCAGCTGAAGAGATTGGAAACAGCGCGTTTAGCTTGCTTTGGAGTTTCGGATTGAGCAGACCGAAGAGAAATTGAAGAACCATTTCCCAATCGACACTTTTCAAGTTTTTCAGTAGCTCTTTAAACCGTTTCATGGGGGTGTCAAACATAATCTTGAGTGCTGAGAAGAACTCTTGCAGGAGCTTGTGATTGAACAAAATTGTTCTGTCTCCTTCCAAGATTTTAAGGCTGATATCACTGGACTGACCTTGAACTTTGAGAAAATCCCCTAAACCTTTTGTTTCAAGACCAACGTTGGTGAAATCTTGTGCTTCAAAGGTGACTTTCTTGTTAAGCATTCCATACAAAGCTAAATCAGAGAGCTTGCGAAGTACCTTTTCGTCTTTCTTGAAGTGAGGTGAGCGAATGTAGTCGTTCAGAAACGATGTGAACACATCAGTAGTAGTAAATGCACCACCATCTAATTCATGCTTTAGAATGTATTTTGGAATTGCTTTGGCAAATAATGGAATGAAGCTTAATGCATTGGCTGCTGGATTTTGGTTGAGAACCTCTTTCACTTTTTCGTATTTCTCCTGACTTTGGCAAATTTCCTTGAAAAGCAAATCCTGTGAATTTTCGCCGAGACCAAGTACCTCAAGTGGGAAGTGTGACTTGCAGTCTGGGTTCAACTGGAGATATGCTTCCGGTCGTGTAATAAGATACTTGAAAGCATTGCCAAGAACGTCAGACCGCAAAAGGTTTTGGAGAATGACTTCTGGTTTTGGTCTTTCGTACAAACCAATGACTGGTGCTTTCATTGAAAGATTGAAACCTGTTTCATCCATTGAATCCATGATGATCAACACATTATTGGATTTGGAGATTCTTTCCAGAATTTTATTGTCTGTTTCCACATCATATTTCCAGTTGGAGTTGAATAGCTTTATAAGGAACTCAAAAACACTCATTTCTTTGCTGTTGTCTAACGATGGCAGGTTTACATAGAAGATGTAGCCAGATTCAGGTTGAGTATCACACCCATATTGCAGAATTTGTATCCCTAAGGTGGTTTTGCCATAACCAGCTCCTCCAAAAATAACAATGAAGTTGCCATATTTTGCAATGAAATGAACTTTCGCTGCCTGGTCGCTGAACTTAGATTCGGCTTCTTTGATTGCATTTTCTTTTGCAGCCTGACAGAATTCATACACCTCAAAAAAAGTAACATTTTTCTCATTGCCTCTATAGACCAACATTGCGTTAAAACCTTCTTCTTCAACATTCTTCCTGTTAATGACCAGGAGTTTAACCAAGATTGTTTCTTGAGATTTGACTTTGATGTTGGCCTCTTTTTTCTGGTTCTCTCGCAAAGCTGCATCTGAGAATTAAAAAAACTCGACTAAAGTGGAGAACTTTGACTGAAACTCAACACTTAAAAAACAGATAAAGTGTCAATCAAACTGAACTTTAAGTCATGCACAACCAAGCAGATGTCTGCAAAAGCACAACTTCAAGAAACAACACAAAATAAGGAAACGCAGCTATGGTGACAATTACGAAACAGTGAGCAGCATTTCAAACCACTGGTCTACTATAATGAGTGAAATGAAAAGGTTGTTTGCAATACACCTTTTTCAAAGCTTTAGATTTTAATTAATCATTTCTTTTCCAGAAAGTCTGTGTTACAATAACTTGGAAGGCACCTCTACATAGAACAGGGGTCGGGAACCTTTAGCTTGCGAGCCATATATGGCTCTAGTGATGAAAGAATCTTTCTTGCAGATAAATCATTTCACAGCATGATCTGAAATTGCAAGCGGCTAACGACCGCTTTCCTCACTTTATATTTCCTTTTTATTGCCCAAATTATCAAATTTTTGGAGCTTTGCGCGAATTTCTTTATATACGAAAGGCCCTGTTCTTTCAACAGAACTCCGTAACCAAAGCTGTGCAAAAATTGTTGGTGCATATTATGTTTTGTCCTTTAAACGAGAACCAAATAAACGGCCCTGAACAATTTATAGTATTTGCGAGATGTTAAAAGTATTATACGTCTCTCAAATCAAGAATATTTTACTTTCATGACTCCCTTCTAGCTAAAAAGGTTCCCGACCTCTGAAATAGAACAAAAACTAACATCAAGGAAAGTTCTTTCGACATTTGAGGGTGTTAGAAAAATTTACCACAGCAATAGACACTTTAAACCTTTACACTTGCTTATATGCAAATTACAAACAAACTTCCGCGGTGAAACCATTCAAATAAATTTTGATTCTCCAAATACATGAATAAACAGCAGTATTTCGATTAAAAAATCTGAGAGTTTTTATCTTTCAGACCCCATATTCTACTTTTTGAAAAGTACACCTTTTCAGCTTGTGTTCGCTAAAGTTGCTGTGGGCAAATGTTTTCCTTTTCTAGAATGCAGATTTTTATTATGCGATTAACCGGTTAGGTTAAAGTACAATTATCCAGATATATCTGTTATCCAAATACTAAAAGCTCTTAATATCCAAATGAACCCTACTTTGAACATCTCTAGCCGACAAATTGGGGCCTTGTAATGGTTTAATGAGTTGAACAAAAGTTTAAAATAAATCAAACACAGAAAAGTTTAAATCTGAGTCAACATACAATGTTAATATTACATTTCAAACTGGATTTGAGAGATGACAGAAAAGAGACTGCAGTTCTATAAAGCAGGGATCGGCAAAGTGTGGACTGACAAATGCAAATCATCCGGCCTGCCTCTTTTCAAAACCAAGCACAGGTTTAGACCAGACATCACATTTAACGGCTATTATGCAATCCTAGAAACAATTCATCCAAATAACTTCTCCACTCTGGACGACCACAACAATGCAATGAACACATCGATATCATGTGACTAGATTGCCCGGAGGCTTCAGGTCCAAAACACAAAAAATAACTGTTAGAACTGTGTCAGAACTGTTGCAACCTGGTATGTCCGCTAAACTAACCAGTGAAACAATACACAAGTTGGTGTCCACTGTCAAAATATACAAAAACGCATATTTACATAAAAACATGAGAATATAAAATATTTTATGTAATTTGAGTGTTTGTGAAATATTTAGCAAAATAAATGTTCCTTAAAGCAAACGCCAAGAAATAAATAAAAATACAATGGTGGTAATATTACTTGTTGGTGCTCAGTGGCATGGTGGGGTTGGTAGCTGGGCACACTATATATTAGAAAACTGATAACATTAAGCCATTTACCTATTGCCTTGCCATGTATGAAGGGTAATTGTCAAGTTATAAAATTGTTTTTATAGAAAGTGTGTTGCGATTTTGTAGTGTGCCACAAACGTTCAAGACCCACTGCGTTAAAGCCTCAATTCTCACAACTGGTCACCCAAAAAAATATTGTTCTATCACAAATCAACAACAGAAGTCGATTTGATACAGAAAAATATTTCAAATGTGACGGATATTTATTTCGGTGACTGAGCCAAAATTCGGAGTTCAACGAAAGATTTCGTAATTTGTCGAACTCGGCAATTACAGAGGTTAAGAGTCACTGCTACAATATGGCTACCATATTTTCAGCACCAAAAAAGAGGACATTTTTTGCCAGCAATTAAAACGAAAGTAGAATTGTTACTTTTAAGTTTAATAATGTTTTATGCTGATTTTAGGGAGGTTTGGTTGTTTTGGGAATCTCGGATTAATTTTCGATAGGAAATTTTGTGTTGCTGGTTGACTCGAGCACAAATATTGATCTATTTGTTGCAAATTTTGCTGTTGGCGGCTACAAAGAGAGTTATAAGTCAAGGTTTACAAATGCTACTTTTCAAAGTGAATAATCACAAACCTTTGCTTCAATAATGGGCCTTTTTACATGTGAGGTTCGGTTGCAATTTCTCTGGTGCAATGTTTGTAATAACACCAAGAACAGGGGTGGGTAATTATTTTTAACCGCGGGCCGCACAAGAAACTTAAATATTGCGGCGGGCCGAGTCTAAAATAGGATCTCAATGACACGCAATATGACGTCATACTCTGACGCAATAAAACAAATAAGCTAACGAACTTGTTATTAGTCATAATTAAACAAAAAAATTGCGACTATATTGGTTTCAATTGAGCACAGATAAAAAAATACATTGCTTGATATTTTGGCGTTTATCAAGTTGCGGGAGCGTTGACCCAAAATTTAACATTAAAATAGCCTACGTAAAAAAAGTCGCACAAAAAAACCAAAATGCTTTTTTTTTTGCTTTTAAGGCTTTCATCGCTTTTATTTCTTATCTTACCACGTTTTCTGTTGACATTAATATAAAGTTGAGCAAGCTTTGCCACGTTTTCTCAATAATTAGGTTTTACCGACTTTCACAGAATGGACGAAAATGAATCAGGGAAAAAAGAATTAACACTCTAGGATTCGGAGTTGATTAATTATTGTACAGATCACGGTAACACATTTAAATAACTAGTTACCACTGCAGCAATGACGTCTTTTGATTGCTGGTAAACAATTTTTTAAAACCGGACAAGGAGTCTTTATTACGAGTTTCGAACATGAATTCGATTAACCTTATTATTTGGGTAGTGTTGAATGTATTTGCGCCTTAGTGTTTAAGGAAATAACTGGCGCTAAGAAATATTTTGCCTTAGTGGTGTTTAGCACAAATTGCCCTACACTAACTAATTAAATTCCTCGCCGAAGTCACTCGCCTGCACTCGCATAGGCGAGCTTTCCAAATTTAAGAATAATGTTATGAACTAGTCATTTTGAAATGAAGTCCGAGTCAAGTCATTTGCAAAAAGAAAAGTCCAAGTCAATAAATGCGTTACTTGCGGTACAACGGCCATATTGCAAAGACGATATAAATGGGGAGAAACACACAATGGCTTTAACTAAATTAGGTTGACAAAATGTGAACCGGTATAATGTTTCACAGGTTAGAAATCGCCGGTATTTCGTTCATATTTTAAAGACGGAATACTTTCGATAGAAGCGCAAAAGATATATAAATATTAAACTAAGTTTTTTAAACTTTCGTTGGAGCGCCACATTGCATAGGACGCTATTTGTCTGTAAAGATACCGAAAAATCGAATGGAACATACGAGAAAGACAGAAGAGATTCGCCCTAAGCGCGAAAACAGTTTCCGTTTTAGTTTTAAAACAGGCTTAAAATAGAGGTTGGCGGGGACATGACTTGATTTGTTGCTGGAAAAAGTGTTCGCGATAAAACCAAACATGTAGAAACCCTGCTAAAAAAATTACCCAGAAATATTTTATGTTTGGTGGGCCACTTGAATAATTAATTAATGAAAACATTAATGGTGAAGGGCACCTACTCAGAAAAACGTCGACAAGGTTTTTGGTAATTATTAAGAAATATGTTGCGTATGTACGTTTTCAAATCTGAATTATTTTGACTTTTAGCTTTCCTGCTGAGATTAAAACAAAAAAAATGCTCTTTTTGTGCTCAGTCCCAACAAAATAAAACCAGATACTAATTATGGCTTTAGAATGGCTACAAAAAATAACTAAATACATCTGCATTTTGTTCCCTTTTTGAACACAGCATCCAACAACCTTTCCACCAAACTACTCAGTGACCAGCCATAACAAGAATAAGAAAGACATTATAACTGCAATTGCAAAAACATTATAAAAAAATATTATTAGTGTGAGAAGTACATGATACTAGGAAAGCAAAATATTTCAGTACAACTTACAACAAAATAGAACAATTTTATGAAAAATGTGTGCAACTATACAGCGATAACAAAAACCATAAAATATCACAATTAAAGCAATTTAAAAGAGTTGGTAAGATATACAGTAATATTTTTTTTAAATATTTAAATAATTTGTTTAGTAACACGGTGGACAAGTGGTATTAAAGAAACAAATTAGTGTTTTACAAAATGCTAAAACCTAACAGTTTGGAAATAGCAACATCAGTGATAAGCAGCCAATGCCGTAAATGTACAATAAAAATATAAAAGTTCAAACAAGTGAAAGAATACGTTTGTGGTTGCCACTCAAATTACACAAAATATTTCATAATATCTTCTATTAAGCAAAACAACAGCTTCAGTTAAATTGCTTGCTTACAAGTTACAATAATCGAATAACATCACAATGTACTGCTGATAATAACAATATGACCATTATTTAGCATATATTTTTAATAAGAAAGATTGGGGTTATTTCGTTTTGATACGTAGAAAGTAACGCAAAACAAATTTAAACCATCTGCGAATTACGCACATTACAATCCGACCACAACGCACACTATTTGGGTTAGAATCCCTGAAAGTTTTAGTTTTATGAAACCACAACATCCAGCTCATTACCATAAAAATATAAATAAAACCAAGTTTGAATTTCGGAAGATGCTCTTTACCAGTACAACAAAGCAGCTAAATCGGTATATAAACATTAACGGATGTATGTGTACTGAGCAAGCCGGGTAAATAGTCAGGGGGAGCCTTCTAAGGCTATTTACCCGGCTAAAAATAAATTAAAACATAAGTTAAAAATTAATTGAAATAGCTTAAAATAACGACGTCATAATAGCGCGATTGTATGTTCACACGGATTCAGTCAGCACCCAATATGACAAATCATATTCTGGACGGGGTTTAAATGTTTTATTTGTACTTTTGTCGTCGTACAAAATGTTACAAACTTACCAACGAAAGGCACACAAACGCATGCATAAGTATGGTGGGCTCAAGTCAAAAATCCATGCTCATTATAAGTGGATATTCACCCTAAACTTCAAAGTATTCTATCGGCGTTCAGAATAATTGGAAAACACTTACAACCATAGGCGTAGCCAGGGGGGGCCTGAGGGGCCATAGCCCCCCAAAAACGTATAAATATTTTACTCTTAACACTTTTTTTTATAGAATTTGTGAGCAGTGCCACAAAAGTCGATCACAGGCATGCCACACCTTCAGTTGTCATGCATTGTTACGTCACAAACGATGTAGTTAATATTACATTTTGCTATACATTAATGTAGTGTCACTAAGTCAGTTTTTGCTGTTTGAATGTTTTTTTTTGGAAATGGAGTATTGCGTTAACACTCAGTCAGTTGATGCTCGAAACGGTTTGCTAACATTGTTTTTGTGTTCGTCACGGCAGTTAATACAATGACAAAAGCTAAACAAAAATTCTAACTTTTTGCCCCCCCCCAAAATTTTCGGTTGGCTACGCCACTGCTTACAACCCAATTTCATAAAGTAATAGAGAGTGTTTGCATATTAGAACGGAACCAGAACGTTGTTGTTGTGTAAGATATTAAGGAGGCTACCTGGAATGGAGCCGAAAAAAGAACGTTTAAGGGGTCCGCAAAAACTTCTAAATACACCTTCTGTAAATTAATTGACGCTTAAAAACTTACTTAATCACAATCTTGATAAGTGACAAAATCACATTGTAACTTGTTGTAAATCGCATTTAATGTGACGTAACACTTCCATTGTGATGTAACACTAATAGATTTCAAAATGAATTGTTACAGCTCACTTGAACTGGTTTTAATTTATGCTTTTATTAGCAAAGATTACATGTGTCTAGCAAAAACACAACCACGCATTTCAAGACTTGCTTCGGAAATGCAGCAGCAGAAATCTTATTAATATAAACGTATCATAGAGTAATTTCGTGTTGTCTGTTACTTTACTTAACATAAGGTGCACCAGGCAGATATGCCATGCCCCCCCCAAAAAATTTATAAATATTGTATTCTTAATAATAATTTGTTTTGTAGCTTTTATGAGCAGTACCACAACAGTCGATCACAGGCACACCACACCTTCAATTGTCATGCATTGTTACATCACAAACGATTTAGTTTTAATATAACGTTTGCTATATGTAGTTTTACTACTTTTAGACGGACTCCAGCCATAAGACAGAGAAGAGAACAACATCAATAAACACAATTCGGAATAAGGCCAAAATAGGAACAATACCTAATGGTACTAATAACGTCTAAATCGGAACAAACCCTAAAACCGTCGAAATAAGACCTAAAAGGTCAGAATCAGGCCTAAACTTTTTGCGGACGCAAGTGTGCAATGTGTCTGGTGGTCTCAAGGCAAAACACTTTAACTTATTTCTAGTTGTAGAAGATTATTAAGAACAAATATGTTGAACTTACCTTTTTCTTCAACTAGTTGTTCAAACCAGGCGATGTTAGGACCTACACGTTTGCAACAAAACAGTTTAAAATAAGCTTCAACAAACAGGCTTTTAATTTTGGAAAAAATGCTATGCTTATTTTGTAATAAAATATGCAATCGAAAATGTTTACTAATTTTAAATTATTTCTAAATAAAAAAGTTTTTAACTGAACAGTAAGTTTAACAATTACACCACACCACATTTTCTAAAACATCGCAGGGTCATTATTATTCACGATATGTAAAAATCTTAAAAAAATTAACTATTAAATTGCGGTAACCTAAACTTATGACAGTTGTAGCGAAGACATTCAGCAAAATAATTCGGCAGTTTTGGGTGATTAAGCAGGTTTGGGCTAGCTAGACAAGTGTTTTGTATAAAGCAGGTTTACAAAGGTTCAGAGTGTATGGCCTCCACAACTCCTTATTCTACCATGCTATAGTTTTAATGGATATTTGGCTTAGTTGATAAACCGACTGGCCGCCATTCTGTTCGAATAGCTAGAGTGAGGACAAAAGAATGAGAATGAGCTTCATATGCGAGTCTGTAGAGCAGGGGTCGGCAACCTACGGCCCGCCGACTCGTTGAAAAACTAAACACGAGTCTATTTCAAGTACCTTATCACTATTTTAACTACGTAAGTGCGAAAAATTTTCACAAAAGCTTAATATACACGGAACTAGACTAACTAAAACGGTTATCGCGTTTCCTTGAGGTAGTTTTATTACACTTTTTATATGTATAGTATGGATGTCGACGTGTGAACTCGAATTTAAAACCAAACAAACAATTATTTTTTGCACTTTGAGCCAACACTTTAATACCTCCTTAAATGTAATTAAACACGTTTTTAAGTACAATAAAAGATCCGAGGTCCGCCTGAAGTTGTTCTAACATTTTAATAGCACAATTTTGTGCGGCCCGCAAAGACCTTTTTGAGCTTGGTTTTGGCTCACGACTAGAAAAAGGTTGCCGACCCCTAGATAGAGGGTGATCTTGCAATACTCCAAATAGTAAGAGTTGCTTTATCCCTGACAGATAGACGAACGCCAAGCGTAGCGCAGTACAAGTTGTAACTTTAAGGTGGAAGGAAAATTGTAACGAATTCACAGTTGACAAAAGTTCAACCAGGAACGTGCAGTCAGGGGAGGGGGCAGTGCCTCACCTGCCAATATTTGGCAAAGCAAAAGTTTTATCAAAGTGATTGTTATCACAGGATAAATATTAGTTGTTAAAGTAGTTAAACATTGCACGTTTTTAGGTGCTTTAAGTGTGTTTCATTTTTTGTATTTCTGTGGCGATATTCATATCAAGCGTTCACGTTGTCAAAATCGTTGAAATACGCGAAGTGAGGCAGCGCCAAGCCGTCCCTCTCTTCAGATCACAAAAATGCCATACACTGCATTATGTGCGCCTTTTTCTTTCGCAAAATCGCCCATAAAATATAAGCTATAATTTGAAGCATGCCGCAATTATCACGTCACAGCTATGAAACCTTTCATCGTCCAGCTGGAATTCCAGCATTTACGTGGTAATGTTCAGTGTACACTGCACAGCAAGGTTGCCAATCGTATGTGAAATCCCCTACGGTAGGGATTTTTCTCCGATAATCGTACTTAGAAGGGAAAGTAGGGGATTTTCGTAAAAAAGAAAATGTTATTGAGTGTTGTTCCAAATTAACTGAAATTGGAATTTGTTATGTGAAACTCACAGCTGACTTTTGTAAGATTTAATCCCATACAGTAAATATAATATGATAGAATTCATCCTAATGCGACCACATAGGGATTTAACTAACTTGGGGGATCCAGCCTAACTAGAACCACTTTTTATTACTTTGCATGATTTTTGGTATAAAATTTACCCTTATTTTAAAATGCCATAGACTGACGGATTCCGCATTTTGCCCCACTGTTACCAATATAAACCTCATTCAAGGCATACGTCATACTCGGCAATCGATTTAAGACATTTCCGTCAATTGCCTTTTTGGTGTTTAGCCTGCTAAGTTCAAGGGCGAATTAAGGCGGGGGCTGAGGGGCTGCAGCCCCAAAAAAATAAATAAAAAATAAAAATAGGCCCACCGCAACAATTGATAAGACCAAAAAAGATATATTCTAGAGATTTCACCACAGACTCCAGCCATAAGACTGAGATAAAAGCATCAACGTTGGAATGAAACACAATTCGGAATAAGACCAAAATAGGACTAATACCTAATAGTATTACGCAATTATTCTTAAAATCCGTCGGAATAAGACTTAAAAGGTCAGAATCAAGCCTAAACAACACTTTATCGAACCTCTAACCCCACCCCTAAGTACATCGCTAACTCCCCTAATAAGTTCAACCCCAACCCATTTTCTAATCCCAACCATTACCCACCAATAACCCCAAACAGGACAAACAATCCAGTGCCAAACAGCGACGCTCTAACAGCACCGGTCAAAACTAGGGCGTCCAAACGTCGTTACCAAAACGGCCGATGCCAGACCAACGACCCCCGATTGTCCCATACCCTCTACCTACAGTTATAGGGATTATTTTACACATTTAGGCCTTATTCCAGGGGTTCCCAACCGGGGGTACCGGGGGAGATTGAACATCAAGGGGTACGAAGATCCTTGGGCCACGGAGCAGCTTTTCAAACATATTTTACAATATAGTTTTATTTTACAATTTTCAACCATATTAGGCTATATCATTAAGTGTTTGCGTTGAAAAAAAAAATTTTTACAAATACTTGTTATTTAGTAAGAAACCTCATTACTCATAACAATGCATTTTTTAACTGCAGATGATTCACGTGTCGCCTTGAGTATAATCGAACCACCGTTTGAGCGAATTTTATTAATGAAACAGCAACAAATATCTAACTGAGAAGTGACAAACAAAACAACTGGCATTTAATTTATTTCTGATTTTTTGAATTGTTTAGTAAAATACCAGTTTAACTTTTAATGGTGCTATAAAAGCAAAGTCATTTAGCACTATATATTTGAAAAATTTCATCAGAATTGTTTGGGGGTACGAAGAACGCTGACAAAGGGGTACAAGAAGCCAAAAAGGTTGGGCACCCCTGCCTTATTCGGATGATTTTACGACGTATTCCGGCAGATTTAGGCCTTATTCCAGGGGTTCCCAACCGGGGGTACCGGGGGAGATTGAACATCAAGGGGTACGAAGATCCTTGGGCCACGGAGCAGCTTTTCAAACATATTTTACAATATAGTGTTATTTTACCATTTTCAACCATATTAGGCTGTATCATTAAGTGTTTGCGTTGAAACAAATAATAATTATCTATAAACAATTGTTGTTATTTAGTAAGAAACCTCATTACTAATAACAATGCGTTTTTTAACTGCAGATGATTCACGTGTTGCCTTGAGTATAATTGAACCATCGTTTGAGCGAATTTTATCAATGAAACAACAACAAATATCTCACTGAGAAATGACAAACAAAATAATTGTCTTTTAATTTATTTCTGATTTTTTTTTTAATTGTTTAGTAAAATACCAGTTTAACTTTTAATGGTGCTATAAAAGCAAAGTCATTTAGCACTATATTTGAAAAATTCCATCAGAATTGTTTGGGGGTACGAAGAACGCTCTGACCTGACAAAGGGGTACAAGAAGCCAAAAAGGTTGGCACCCCTGCCTTATTCGGATGATTTTACGACGTATTCCGGCAGATTTAGGTCTTATTCAGACGATTTTGATCTTATGTTGTACTGGATATTGCTGCGTATTTGGCTTTATTATGTCTTAGGTCTTATGTTTGACTCAGCCAGATTGTTACAATACCTCAGTGTTAACGTCAGTAAAGTCGTCATATGGCCCACAGATCAACCCGCCAATATGTAGGGGAACTGTCAAGTGTGATGGGGGAAAATGAAAACTTAGAGTGGCAGCCCCGATGTACAGTGACTTCTTGCAGAAAGATTTAGTATCTAAGCTGAGGCTTGTTCCACATTTAAAAGGTTTGCATTGCAACTTTCAGAGGGATTGGCAGCCTACGTTTCTGCTTTCTCTTATTTATAAATTTTAAATAAATGTGAAAGCAACCTGCTAATTTTGTTTTTAGTACGATATCGTTTTGTGGTTGTTAAATAAAATTTATTTTAAACGTGACTTCAAAAGTTAGTGCCTCACCATCTAAGAACCTCACCGCACGCCACTGAGTTCAAATATATTCGACAGATCTATAAAATCACAAGTGCCACACAACCTAGCCGAGAACGATTTGGCGCCGGCAATAAGCGTTTGTTTTAATTGCTGGATCCGAGCGGGCTGTGTCCTTTATTAATAGTATAGTGGGGAAATTTTAAAATACTAAGCTGCAAACATCACAGGGACCACCAGCGCCTTTGCTAATATGCAATACTGTTGCTACTTCCGCACGAAAAAAGCAAATGTAAAGGATAATAGGCGCATAATAGAGATTCGCATATTGCTTGATGGCATTTATAATTGTAAACTCTAAAGAGAAACTGCTTTTTTTTCGATTTTGTAAGTTCACACTCCACAACATGGTAGGCTATACTTTGAATTGCGCTTTTAAATGAATAGATTTTCCCAAAACGGGCGAAACATACTCATAACAGAAGGAAGGTTATATCGGAAAACTTTTGCATTCGTTTCCTCACCTCGTGCAGTGACGTCATCTGCTTCAACAACGTTGCCAAGGTTACCGAAGTAGGCGTCACCCGCGACCATGTTTTGAACGTTGTACTCGTTACGCACTTCTGTCACTTCTGTGACGTTACGCACTTCTGTGACGTTGGTATTTTGCGTCACTTCTGTGACGTTGGTATTTTGCGTCACTTCTGTGACGTTGATATTTTGCGTCACTTCTGTGACGTTGATATTTTGCGTCACTTCTGTTACGTGAACTTCTGCTCCAGCGAAAATAGTTGCGTTGTTCTGTTGAGATGAAAAAATTAACATCAATGTAAAGCAATATGACCGAAATCTAAATAACGTTAACGTCAAAATAAGACTAAAAATAGGATTAATAGCTAATAGGCGGAACAAAGTCTTAATAAGATCTAAATCTAGGCTTGCTACTTTGTAGAAACGTAAATCCGGGACGCATATTGAAAACTGCAAATAAACTTAATGTAGACCTAATACAAAATAATTTAATGCAAGTAATTAACTTAACGGGGTTGCGGTTGTTTGATATTTTGTCAGCGGGTATTTTTCAGGGCCTTATTTAGAAGGTTAGTTTCTCTAAGTAATTTAAATTGTAACCGATAGTAATGTTCTGTATAATAAAAAAATGAGTCGGATAATGACTTTGTACAATTAAAGTAGGATGCGGCCCTCGTGAAAGCAGCAACAATATTAGGCCGTACATGTTGGCAAAGGCGTCCATAACAAATTCGTATTCCCTGAACCAAATCATTCTCAAGCATATTAAACAAAATGTAAGATTCCATCCAGATGGCCTCTCAAACTATTAAACATTGTGCTGTACTCTCCACCATTTGCTTGAACCGCGTGTTATTGCCGATGATTTAAAAAGGTAATTTACCATGTTACTAAAAAGTAATGTCAAGGATAGCGTAATATCCTGGCTTGAGTGCTAAATAGTGTGTAATGTCGTAAACATTTTAATTTTGTCTAAATAAAACATTTTAATTTCTTCAATCGTTAATTGTTACATATATGTTGGTCGTCCCTTGACTGTTTTTTTTCTTATTGTGCCTGAAACTAGCCTGTGTGTAAGCAGCATTTAATCGTATGGCGTGTTATAAATTATCGCGTCTAACTGCATAACTGTTAAATATCTAATAATTCGTCTTCGCAAAAGTAATATTTTACATTTTGTTGAAACAAAATTGCAAACAATGTGTGGTTATTTGAAATGAAACGACTAAATACCAAACGGCTAAGCACGTCAAACATATTTCACGTAACGAAAACCACTGACGTATATCGATAGAGAACCACTCACAAACGTAAAACCTTAAGTTGTAGCAGCCATTGCTCGCATTACGTTATATTCAGCAAACACGTAATCCTGGTACCATACTTCGTCCAACGTAAATGAAATCTCGTTTGAAACTGAAAATTGGTTACTATTAAAACCGCCGCATTAAATGCGAAATTTTGAGTTGGAAAACATTAAAACTTAAGTTGGAACCATTAAAACTTATTTATATTAAGGCAATCAGTGTGTTATAACTTCAATTTGATTTGTAATGCTGAAAACCAGCGACATTTATCGATCCAGAATTACTAACCAACGTTAAACTTTAGGTTTTAACAGCAATTGTTTAGACTTGCGTAGTATTCAAGCAAATAATACCGGCACCAAGCTGCGCCATACTTGAAAACAATCCTTGAAAAAAAAAATTGCTTAACGGTGACCGGTTTGCGACGGCGCTCTTTTACCTTCCACAAAAAGATATCTCCCAGCACCTTCGGGATAATATCCATTTACATTTTTTTACTCACCATACACAAGGAAGAAACTAGCCCCAGCAACCTCACCCCCAGAAAAATATTGCTTAAAACCCACTGGAAAATAATTAATTTATGTTAAAAAAAAAAATTTTGACAGCCTTACCAACCAAATAGTAAAAGTAAAAAGTGGTACTTAGTTTTGAGAAAGAATTGCTAATTGGCTAACTCAAGAGTTTTACATTTTTTATTTTTTTTTTTTGTAAATTTTAAATTGAAAAATCCGGGACAAATTGGTTAACCGGGCGGGACACCGGGACAAGTCCTTAAAACCGGGACGTATGGCAAGCCTACCTAAACCCAGAGTATTGTTGGTTTGTAAACCTCACTCTATGTTTCCACAAAGTTGTCACGAAATATTTTGTTTAAAGTTGAACAAACTCACCAAGTTAATATCTTGAACATTTTCAGCAATCTCCTGTTCCGCTTCGGCTGCTTCGGCCATTTTCACTCGCACAAGTTTAACTTTACACAAAGCTGCTCAAACAAGGCTTGGTATGTTTATGTAAAGTTTAACATATCACTACGTCACAATATATGACGTAATGCGTTTGGTATGTGACAAATAGATTTATGGAAATTAATTTAACGATTTTTAATTCAAACTGTCTGTTTACGATACAATGAAACTTGCTAACTTTAATTGCCAAATCTATAAACCTAAAGCTTCAGGTGGTGGTTATTTTATTTTTGTTACCCGCTAGCTGTCGCCCGTGAGTAAACAACAGTCTCATTTTGACGTCACAATTCAAGTAGGTTACAAATTAGCCAAAAAAGTAAAAAATAGAAATAAATGCGTTACACATTTGGACAGTTCGCAGAATTACTACAATCATTAAACAAACTTATTTATGGATGTATTAAGCGTTTAATGAGCTTTTGACTTTACTTAACTAATGTATTTTATCAAAATGTTTTTAGTCAAACATTAGGATAACAAAATCTGTCTGAATCTCAATTTTTTTTAAAAAAAATTCCTTAAATTGAAAACTAACCTTGGCTTAAATATTCAGTTTAACAAATGGAAATCGAATTCTTGAAACAAAAAGTTTTTCTTAACATTGTAGTTGTTTGCATTTTAAAAATAAACTTTCTATCATAATAAATTAAACTTTTTCAATTTTATCAGATAATATTAAAGCAAAAAGTTGCGTAAAATGTTGCTCAAATCCTGTCTATCGAAACCCAACCTTCCAGTAGTTCGTTGTTGTCCTTTACTTCGCTCAAATACCAACGCTTTGTGCAAAGCGCGCGTTCTTTGTTCGTTTCGCAGCCGAGTCAATGTTTAACTCGTGTGGCGCAACTTTCCGAATTGTCACGCCCACAAACCACAATGTATAAAGGGCATTTTCAGTTACAATAAAAAAAATTTAAGTAAAATTCGACTGCTTAAGTTTGTTTTAAATTCATGTTATTTAAAACTTTAAAATATTATTTCATGTTCGTTTTGCAAAAGTCTACAATTGAAACACAAGTTGAATATTCGGCGCAATCTAATCCACCAATCACAGGCCTTTGCTGAACCACGTGACTTGGATGCTTGTTTTGCGAAGCTGAAACAGGAACCACCTTAAATCTTAATCTTATTCTGCAAATTGTTTCTTCTTGTGTGTTGGCTTCCCTGGGAACATACAATAAGACAAGGGCGGTCTAAAGGTGTTCCATCAGGCCATGACCTCCAAAAATATATTTTTTTGCCAATTTTTACTATGTAAATCTATTTTTTTTTCGCGTTTTGCACAAACTTCTATACGTTTTTCAATGATTTAGGCCGTTTCAAGAAATATTTTTATTCCAAAGACGCTATGCAAACTACGACATGTTGCGACATATAAACGTGCCAAATGACCAATTTTGTTGAATATCAACCCTGTAATGCGCTTAATACGTCACGTGTCCTTTTAAATAAAAATTTAGCTAATTTAAACCAAATTGACCGCATTTCAGCTGCGTTTTTTACACGACTTCGCTTTAGTCAAGTGCTTTGTAGATTGTTTGATGACGTCATGCAAAAAAAAAACTTGTTTTCCCCCTCAAAAAAAAGTTCTTGATCCGCCCCTACAGTAAGATATATCAGGCCATCTGCGGGGAAATATTTACAACATAATAATAAATAATTCCTTCGAAATTATTGGACCAAATTCGCAGTAATGTAACAACAATGAAAAACAACATTTAATTTGCCGGGTCGATGTTTTATTTTGGCACAAACATGCGAGGTTTCTCACGTGATCGACTAGCGGCCAAGTCAGTTTGAACTGTTGTTGAAACTTTGCAGATATTGCAATGCAAGGGACAAAATGTTTAAAAACTTATTTTTTGTGCTGCAACACTGTACGCCACAAAAATAACGATTATATGGTGAGTTGCTTTGTAGCTGCACTTGCATATACACCCTTTAAAGCGCTGCGAGGTTTACCAGCAGATAAAGCCCTTTGCGTAATATTGGAATGCTGTCGTAAATTTCCTTCGATTCCAAAAGAGGTTCGCAAACACTCCCGTGCCTTTTTACGGCAACCTTAGTTTACAGCCATGGAATCGTAAAAGGGTTGTTGAACTGTGTGTGTCGTAACAAGGTGTGTTCAAACTCGCGCCTAACTTTTAGTTAATGTTTAAGATTGTCTGACAAAAGTGTATAAACCCAACGAAACAATAGAGTCCAAAAAAGTATTTTTTAGTCGAGTTTAAAAGGATAATGTGTGGACCGAAACCATTTTTGTTTGGTTTTGTTTAAGGGAAGTGACCCTTGGTGTGATCACGTGATCGACTAGCAGCCATATCGGCCTGGCCTCGTGTCACGTGACCTGTTGTGAGCTGGTTCTTTGTGTTGAAATACAAGGTTTGCATTGAACCCGCACACACAAAATGTAACAAAGTTGCGTCACATAATGAGTAATCTTAAGAACAGTTTGTTAAATAGGTTTCAGGTTAAAAATGTGTTACTTTCAATACAAAAGCTTCATGCGCGATTGTTGCATTTAAACAGTTTGAGGGGAAGGCTACGTGCTTCCGTGAAACCGCATCTTACCCAGCCAAAGTGCATCTGCTGTAAAGATTTCCGGTTAAGTAAAGATTTTCAGATTTTAAAAAACTCATTCAATCGTTCGATGCAAAGGCCGTCGCGAGTTAGGGGATGGGCGTAAAAACAAGTAATTTGACTTCCACAAACAACAATGTGTTTAACGCTCAACGGAAACCTTTCCCAAAATAATGCTCCAACGCAATATCGCCTTCTAAACTTTGCAAATAATTCAGTGCATGGTTCGCAATGACCACCAAAGACCAAAGTGCGTGACTTATGGCGGATGTTGAAGGGTTTTTGGTAAACACGACCAAAGTGAATCTGCTGCGTCGAATTTTACAAGAATCGAACTTTGGTAAACATCGGAAGTAAAAGGCCAAGTTAAATTTAAATAATGTAAAGCAGGGGGGTGCCAAACTGCAGCCTGCAAGTTTAATTCACCCAGGTGCAAACCAAAGATAAATTGTAAATAAATTTTAAACTAAACGATTTTATAAAGCTGATTTAATATTTTGTAAAATACTTTTTAGGCTTTTCTTTGATTAATAGTAATGAAGTCAATTAAGTTTAACAAAATATTTTAAATCCGGCTCGCGAACACCAATCTTAACAGTTATCCCTTAATGAAATAACAAGTTTGGTAATTTATCTAAAGCAGAGGCGGGCAATATACGACCCGCGGGCAGATTACTTGACTTAGGTGCTTATAAGTCACTATTTTTAAATGACTTGATTATTTTTTAAATGACATGACTAAAGTCTTTTGAACAAATGACTTCGATTGAAATGGAGTGTTTTCAAAAAGCACTTTTTTCATTTTTTTATAAATTATTTTTTTATAAATTGTAGTGTTGTTTTTAATTTCCCGCCGATCCAAAAAGCGGTTTAGAAACACTGGTATGGCTTTTCCAGATCGACATCCTTTATTTACCTTCTATGACAGGGTTTCCCAAACTGTGGTCCTCGACGACTGCGCAGGTGGTCCGTGGCAAAATGACAAGAAATTAAAAAGTTACACATATACGTTGGGGGGGGGCCGACAACCTACGGCCCGTTGGCCGAATCCGGCCCGCGAATGTAATTTATCTTTTGACAAACTAAACACGAGTCCATTTCTCATACTTTTTGACTATTTTAACCAGGGCTGCGGAGTCGGTTAAAAACAACCCGAGTCCGACTCCCGAGTCCGACTCCGGCCAAAAAAATACACCCGAGTCCGACTCCCGAGTCCGACTCCCGAATACCGAGTCGAAAAATGTTCGCGCTTTGCGTTAACGATCTTTATACATCAGGTTTATTTACGTTGTGATGCTGTCATTTGAACTAGATCAGCGCTTCTTGCGCTGTGGAAGACTGACAAGTGCCAAAGTGCCACGCGTACAAACGGAAAACGTGTTCAAAAATATGAACATACATTTTTAATTTTTATTTTTGAAATGTAATAAAAACTTGCAAGAAATTTGAAACGTTTTCTTGAAAACGTTTTTCTTGATGAATTAATGATTTAAGCAGAGGGAAGCAATCCCATTCGTCCCATTGATGTTGTCAGTTTTGTAAATATATGAAATTTGGTTTTATTTATTTTTTGCTTTGTATTGTGGTCCGCGAAAAAACATTCACAAATAGTGGTACTTGGTCCAAAAAAGTTTGAGAAACCCTGTTCTATGGCGGTGAACCTAAACTTTGTGCCAAGAGACATTCTAAAGTGGAAGCGGAACCATTCTGTATTTGAAAAAATAAACTGTTTTAAATTCGCATGTGAGATTTAGATGTATACTATTTATGAGTTAACTAGAACATTTTGGTTAACTAGAACATTTTTTTTGGTATTTTTTTGTCGTGATGATTGTAAAGTTATAAAGGATTAAAGGTACGTAGCTTGGAAAGAATTTCAAAGCCAAAGCGGTTGATTGGATTAAGCCTTGATTAAGACTTGACTTTGATAGCGTACCCAAGTACAATGGAATGTTTTTGTGAAAAATGTTTCATGGTTTTTGTTTTTATCTTTTTAGTCTGCCGCAGGCTTTTTATAAGTCTGACAACTACTGATTTACAGTCGGGTTGTCGACCTGTGTGTGTCGTCATAATGGGTGGGCATTGTTCAAACTCGCGCTTATCTTTTAGTTAATGTTTAGGTTTTTTCTAGCGACCACATAGAGATAAAGTTGTGCGCTTAAACTAAATGAAACATCCTACGCAGCACACGGCCCTCGTAACCTTTTATTGCGATCCACAATGTAACGACAAGTTTAATGTTGTGGCTTCAATGCTGAATGAATGCGGACTTGCTTGCTTATTGCATTATCCTAACATTATAATATTAGTATCACGTTCCTTAAAGGTGGCCTTCTAAGCAGTTGGTTTCATTCATCTAACGCGGAAATATGTTTTGTTTAGATCACATTATAACATGTTACGGTTGTTACATTCAAGTTAGTATGCTAAATAAGTGTTTCTTGTTGCGGCCCTTGCTCTTATCTAGGGCTTACTGAATTTAAAACTAGCCTGGGAAAAAAATCATATTCGCGATATACTTTCCACAAAAACAATAATATATTAAGTTGACAATCAATAACGAACGGCAAGGCACTAGGTCAGGACAGTGCCGGATTAATTAAGTGCTGTGGCAGATTGATCAGATGTACAAAAATAATCACCGCGAGTAATTAAATACTTTATGAATTTAATCTACATTCTACAACAAAAAAGTCCAATGTAATGTTTTATTTGCAAGAAATATAAAACTTCAACAATATTATTAAAATGTCTTTTTGACGCATTTTGATTTCTGCAAATTTGACAATTATGTCGGACGAGTTTAGTGACTTTAGAACAGACCTGGGCAACATACGGCCCGCGGGCTTAGTTTTCTTAAAATACATAAGCCGAGCGAAAACAAATTTCTACATGTTGCGTTGTATCGTGAACACTATTTTTGTTTTCAAAGACGCTTCGCGCAAATCTTTGCTGTATTTTTTTAATTTTGGGCATCTTTACAGACGAAAAGCGTCCTGTGCACTGTGGCAGTCTCTCCAACAAAAGTTTAACAAACTTAACGTTAGGATATACATATTTTTGCGCTGCTGTCGAATGTATTCCTCTTTAAAATATGAACGAAACACCACCGGTTTTATAAACTCTGAAACATACAGAATCACGTTTTTACATATAGGCCTACCGTCTTTGCAATATGGCCATTGTACTACAAGTAACACATCGGTAACTTAAAGCCTCAAAAGCCAAAAAAACATTGTAAGTTTTTGTAAGAAATTTTTACGTAGCCTATTTAACCTTAATTTCAACTCGTCCCACAACTTGATAAAGGCCAATATATCAAGCAATGTACAATTTTTATCTGTGCTTGACGTCCCCCTCTATGTCTAAATTTAAATTTGCATTTTGAAACAATTTGCGAGTCAGTAATAAGGTTATACTGTATAGTTGCGTTTTTAATAAGGTCCTTTAGTCGCATTTTTTTTCTTTCTGTTAAATTCGACGCTAATCTCACATTTACGCACAACTCCTAACGTAATAACAACTTCGTTAGCTTATTTGTCTTTTTAGCGTCGTAGTATGACGTCATATTACGTGCATTTGAGATCCTCTTTTTTGACCCGGCCCGCCACAACATTTTATGTTTATCATGTGGCCCGCGGTTCAAAATAATTGCCCACCCCTGATGTAGAGTATAGATCACAGGATATGCACCTGCGAATATAATACTTAAGATGACGTCATCACAAGACTCCCATGTACGTCATAGCAAGGTTTTTTCTGTCGTTACAAAAGTAACAGGAGAGTGCTGTCCCAGGGACTTTCCCGCGCAAGTAAGCTTTCTATGTTGCAGGAATCGTTGTGACCGAAGAGGGAAGAAAGTTGATTTTTCCAGAAGATTCTCAATTTCCGCTTACCGTAGTCAAGTCGGACGGGGGATTCACCTATGACACGAGCGACCTCGCGTGTATTAAACAAAGGGTCTTTGTAAGTTGATTGTTTCTACAAAAGTTGCTAACAAATATTTTAGAAATAACCTAAATCCGAGTCGGGTCATTTCTATCTAAATAAAATGTTCAATTCCTGAAAAGCAATGTACTTAGGGGTGGGGTTGGAGGTTAGGTAAAATGGTGTATAGGCCTGATTCAGACCATTTGAGTCTTTTTCTCGCGGATTAATGGCCTGTTTCGATTTAGACGCTATTCCGACCATCAGGTATTTGTACTAGTCGGTCATATTCCAACGTTGATGTTGTTCCAGTTTCAATATTTTTGCTGAAATACTTTACGTGTTTAGGATGAGAAAGGTGATATTCTGATCTACGTCACCGACTCTGGCCAAGCGAGCCACTTCAAATATGTTTTCTCTGTGGCGCGCTCTGTCGGTTGGTATGATCCCAAGGTCACAAGGGTCGAGCACGTGGGGTTCGGCGTGGTGCTCGGGGAAGACAGGTACAACAACTTTGAAATAGTTTCTTGAAACTTTAATTATTTTAATTATTTTCACAAAACCGGCTTTACCCTTTACCATGTGCTTTGATGCTTTATGATAAGTTGTATGACATACGCACAAACGAAACTAAATTATACAAACGGTGATTTAACCGACAATAATAATTTTATTCAGCTAAATCTAACAATCTTTTGCTTTTCCGCTTCCGTCTTTTCGCAATTTTTTTTCCGTTTCCAGAAAGAAGTTTAAAACGCGCTCAGGCGAGACGGTCCGCTTGGTGGATCTCCTCGAAGAAGGCCTGAAGCGTTGTGCAGATAAGCTGGTGGACCGGGGGAGGGACAAGGATACTCCGATACTGGGGTGGTATCGTCCGATACTGGGGTGGTATCGTCCGATACTAGGGCGGTATCGTCCGATACTGGGGTGGTATCGTCCGATACTAGGGTGGTATCGTCCGATACTGGGGTGGTATCGTCCGATACTGGGGTGGTATCGGTGCCGATACTGGGGTGGTATCGTCCGATACTGGGGTGGTATCGTCCGATACTAGGGCGGTATCGTCCGATACTGGGGTGGTATCGGTGCCGATACTGGGGTGGTATCGTTGCCGATACTGGGGTGGTATCGTCCGATACTAGGGTGGTATCGTCCGATACTAGGGCGGTATCGTCCGATACTGGGGTGGTATCGTCCGATACTAGGGTGGTATCGTCCGATACTGGGGTGGTATCGTCCGATACTGGGGTGGTATCGGTGCCGATACTGGGGTGGTATCGTCCGATACTGGGGTGGTATCGTCCGATACTAGGGCGGTATCGTCCGATACTGGGGTGGTATCGTCCGATACTGGGGTGGTATCGGTGCCGATACTGGGGTGGTATCGTCCGATACTGGGGTGGTATCGGTGCCGATACTGGGGTGGTATCGTCCGATACTGGGGTGGTATCGTCCGATACTGGGGTGGTATCGGTGCCGATACTGGGGTGGTATCGGTGCCGATACTGGGGTGGTATCGTCCGATACTAGGGTGGTATCGTCCGATACTAGGGTGGTATCGTCCGATACTAGGGTGGTATCGTCCGATACTAGGGCGGTATCGTCCGATACTAGGGTGGTATCGTCCGATACTAGGGCGGTATCGTCCGATACTGGGGTGGTATCGTCCGATACTAGGGTGGTATCGTCCGATACTGGGGTGGTATCGTCCGATACTGGGGTGGTATAGGTGTCGATCGGATGTTAAATTAATGTAGGAAATTCATTTATAGTTTGCCATCACCCTTAAAGTTATTTTATTTAAAAGGTAAATTTATCAAACTAGTAGTTCGACTGGAGGTAAAGCAATTTAGCAAACTTTGGGAAAAGCGTCGCGACAACCATTTTTATATTTAAACTTGCTGCAAACAGTGCCACCTTTTTTCCAGATTAAGAATTATTCTAATATGAAAACATACAAATACGCAGATGAACCAAGATCAAAAAACTGAGACCTTGGGTTTAAACCTCCTCTTCTTTATATTTTGCAGGAGGCGGTGGCCTACGGTTGCATAAAATACGCCGCTGTCCTATACGCATACACCAGGATAAAGTAAGATGTATTGGATCGATATCCGATATCGGTTGGTGGTATTGGCACTCGTCCGATAATATTGTTACTTGTCCGATAGTATTTAAACACACTTTTCGATAATATCGCTATTCGTCCTTTAAAATCGTTATAACGATTTGAATGTTGCCCATTTTATGAGTTCGTCACTTGATATTTGCCTCATAATATCGAAACATTATGTTTTACCCGATTTTTTCCCTGACAACTTTTTCCTCGCAGGTCGATCGCCCGAGTTGCAAAAGTTCCCCAGGAAGAATTGGATTCTGCCGCGCAAAAATGCTACGGTGGGTACAGGGGAATGAACATACAATAAGACCTAAAAAGCACAAAAATCTATAAAACCATGATATTAAGACCAACGACATAATAAAGACAAATACGCAGTAGTATTCAGTACAGCATAAGATCGAAATCGCCTGAATAAGTCCTAAATTCATCGGAATAAGGCCTAAATGGCCAAAATAACGCCTGGAACTATAGGTAGGGGGTATGGGACGATTAAGGGCCGTCAGTCTGGCATCGGCCGTTTTGGTGTTGACATTGAGACGCCTTAGTTCGCAGGGGGGCGCGGCTGTTTTGGCGCTGGATTTGTTGTCCTGTTCGGGGTTATAGGTGGGTAATGGGTGGGGTTAGAAAATGGGTTGGGGTTGAAATTATTAGGGGAGTTAGTGATGTACTTAGGGGTGGGGTTAGGCGTTCGATAAAGTGTTGTTTAGGCTTGATTCTGACCTTTTAGGTCTTATTCCGACGGATTCATGACGTAATCCGATTTAGACGGTACAACGATCATTAGGTATTAGTCCTCTATTTTGGTAATATTCCGAACTTTGTTTTATTCTGAGCGTGATGTTGTTTTTATCTCGGTCTCATGGTCGGAGTCCCAGGAAAGCACTACATGACTTTTTGTGCTAGCATCAGCTTTCAAAATGATGAAATATTTAATGTTAGTTTCGATGAAGGTCGTTTCGGGGTTGCGTATTCATTAATTATTTGATTCAAAACTTTTTAATTTCCAATTGGGTAAATTAAAATTAATCAAAAGAGTTTCAAATGATGGTTTGACATTGTTAGTGAAGTATTGTTTTCAATAAAATGAAGTTTACTTAAACCACCAAATAACAAAATTGCATTAGTTAGGTTAAGCCCAAAAAGATTCAAAACTCTGTTACCACCACTTTTCGTGATGAGTCACGCCATCAAATTGCTGAGTAATTGTTCCCCTCTTTAGCGTCCCCCAGCGGCGTGCACGTGGACCACCCGAAGGAGTTGAAGTTATTACGTCACATCCTGCGTTTCCCGGAAGTGCTTGGTCGCGTGGAGGAAGACCTGACGCCCAACCTCCTTTGTGACTTCATATACGAGCTCTCGACGTCATTCACAGAGTTCTACGACAATTGTTACTGCATCGAGAAGGATCGACAGTCAGGTGCCATGACTAGGGCGATTATAAAAAATATCAAAATTTACAAGTTGGGTCATAATTTGTCAAATTATTTTCAATCAATATCGTTTACAAAATCCAAAAATCGTTACAAAATTAACAAAAACTGTATTTAGCTTTTTGAAATTTTCGGTCAGTAAAAAATTTATCAGAAGTTGGTTTAGAATCAAAAAACTACTGTTTGATTTATTAGGAAGACCGGTACAACATTTTGTTCTGATATTTCAGGCAAGATAACGCCGCCCGATCCATCCCTGGTATCGTGCGGCACATCCGATCCGATATTATCGGACACCCCTGATTATGACGTAACCTACTTATGACGTATTTCAGGTGACGTCGTCAAAATCCACTTCAATCGTCTCCTTCTGTGTGAAGCCACTGCGAAGGTCATGGATCGCTGCTTCGCAATCCTCGGCATTAAACCAGTGCATAAGATGTAGTGACGTCATCACTGAGTATTGTTGACGTCATCACGTCACGCTGTGACGTCACCCATCGTGCCAATGTTGTTTAAAGAAAAAGAAAAAGTTTTCTGGGAAATGGATTTATATTTAATGTTCTGTGTTTTTCGCTTTTTTAAGGAAATGCTGAAGTTTTACACAAAGCTTCTCTCCGGGACTTCACGCCTTTTTGTCGTTTTTCAAAACATAATTTTTTTCACGTTAATTAACGGCATTTTCATCTTGATTTGGTGTTAGCTTCACAATATATCAAACAAGGATTAAATAGTAAATAAATCGCGGATTGAAAGGTGAATGTTTGTCAAACTCTTGCTGCGTCGTGGTTCCAACATCAACCTCAGGCTCTCGACCTTTACGGCATTTCTGGGTCGTGATAAAAAATAGACTTTTGGTTTCAAATCAGATTTACCAAACTTTTTGTTTATCCAGTACTTTTTATGTAAAATACGGTCTTAAAATAAGTAAAAAAAATTATAAATGCTTTACATTACAGCTTTTAAATCATGAATTGACTAACAAATATTTTATATTTTTTTTTATCTAACAAATCACTTTATTTGAGTGAAGCAATCACGAACAGTTTTAAAACCGTGACCGTATATAGCCCACAGTGTCAGCGCAGCAAGCTGTAAAAACGTAATTCTTATTAGCACAACGTAACACTATGACGTCACAATGGAAAATTTAACTTTAAGTGTTCAATAACGTGAATGAACAACTAATAATCAACTTGGTTTGGCAAAGTAAGTTTCCTGAAAAGTTTATTGCACAGAAAAATTCTTCTTCAGGAGCGTCGTGTTGATTTTTTGTTGAGTGCTTCGCGGTCCCAGGAAATTGTCTTGCGGACCCCAAAAGGACCGCGGACCCCAGTTTGAGAAACACTGATATACACTGAGACAGATTAGGGATAATGACATAAAGTCAATTACTTAGGGCGCTGGTCTAGAATCCTACCACAGCGAACATTATTTGAGTTAGGTGCGGGTTTGGGTTTAGATGAGAGTATTATCATTGTATTTATCCGGCGCTGGTGTAGAATCCTACCATTGCATTTCCTGAGTAATTTACGTCGAACCCTCGGGTGTGCAAGGGTATTTTAATCCCTTATACTCAACTTTAGCTGAACATGAAGTTTTTAGGTGGGCACACATTTAAATGCAGACTGGCATAGTCCCAGGAGTGATTGTATATGCATTTAAACTAGTCCTCCTATTAGTTTTTAAACTTATACTAAATTGTTTGTCAATAATTATCACAAGTGACCATCTTTTTAACAAGATTGCTGCTAAAAGTCCCGAAAGCATCATTTTTTCTGAATGGATCAGCTTGTTCTTACTCCACTCACAATAATGGAGACAAAATTCATGGATATCAAATTAAAAGAGTGAGTATTCTTAGGTTGTTTATTTAAAAAAATATTATAAATGGAAAGATTTAAAGGCATACTTTTATGTAGTTGTAATGTTAAACGGCAAAGGTGATATTAACATTGAAATTCCACAGAAAATCATTGTGTTCATTTTAAATTATATATTTGCCACTAGAGATTTTCAATATTATTGGACCGGAACTAATGCATAAAGTCAAAATATCAAGTACTTGTCCAATATTTGAGTTTTTATTGTATCTAACACTTAGTTTGGCTAAGTAGCCTTGATTACTGATCAAATGTGGTGATTTTACTTTGAAAGACTTGTTTTGTCAAAACTGAGTTTGCAACTCATATTACTTTGAATAATCAATGATAATATAAACTTTAGCTTGAGAAGCGAACCGCTCCGAACAACAATCAGTCAGCAAGGTCTAAAACTTTTAATGTAAATACGCATTTTGCGACATAAATGGATAACATCGTCAGTTTATCTGTACAAATAAATAGTAAAAAATATATTCAAAATAATAAAAATGCAAAATAAAATACATCCAAGAATAACATGGACAAATCCAAGCAATAAGCTTTAGCTATGATTGAAATAAGGGAGTCGAACCATTGGACTTTTTCTGATTCCGGTTCGGTTCGGGTTCAGTGTTTTTTCAGGATCGGGTTCAGTTTTGGTTTCGAGCGGATTCGAGCGTTATTTCAGAACCGGTTCATAAAGTTCCGGTTCGGATACATTATAAGTTGCGGTAAATCTCAAAATGTGGGTCAATAAATGTAGAGAATATAAATTTGAACTGTAAGTGATTTAATCTATGTTACATAACGTATTAAAAAAATAGCACTCATTATTGAAATATCAAGAAAAATCCTCGTTTTATTTAATCGATATTCATATTTTATTCATAAAATTCCGCGCATGGCGTAACTTGACTCTTTAAAATACAAGTTGTTACGTCATCCTGGAGTGAACCAGTTTCTTGACAGGTTCGGGTTAGGTGAAGGTTCGGAAAAAATTGACCAAAAGTTCCGGTTTCGCACGCATGTGTGAATTGTGTGTGCGTATTTCATTGAATAGCCGCTTATATTATGCATTTTTCATTTCACATCGGTCTATGTAGTGACCTTTTTTACCAAGTTAATCATCATTCAAAGAGATCATTAAAATATTGAATTTAGCAGTCAGTTATACCCCCTGCTTATTACTCAGATCATTTTTGATGGCAACGTTTTGCAACCACGTCTGTTGTATAAACACCAATGCGTTCTTGGCTTAAACCGATTTAATTATGTAGTTGATTTGTGTAACTTTTAAGTGTTGAATTTTCGTTGAATCCCTTACTTCCTTAACGCGTCTTTAACTGGCCTGTTTGTATACTGAGCTGCTGCTCGCCTGGGCGTCCCAAGCCAAGCCGTTAAGTGTCGGGTCAAGATTTAATTAGGTTTGTTTGCTTATCGATGCTGGTGTGTCTTACATAGCTGCTACAAGTGTTAATTGCCAAAGGAAAACTAATTAAAACTAACATTTGCAAATTTCTTCATCAAAATGGAATTTTAATTACGACAAATACACGCGCATAAAATCCAGACAGAATAAAGCACGAATAAATTTATTCAAATAAAATCAAGAAAAAACAGGCAAGTTTGAGCCTCGCATTAAACAAACGATCGAAGAAAATAAATATTTCATCAAACAAGGGAAATAACCGCTGCTGTGGCTTAACCCGTGGTACCCAAAGTGACCCAGGTGAAGCAGCAGTGGACCAAAAGATGGGTGGGGCCTGGGTCTTTGTGGGGATTCCTCGAGAAAACACAACCGTTCAGCGAAAGTTTTTAAAACATTATCGTCACTGGTCGGGTGTTTATAACTTGTAATTGCTAATTTGTTTGCTTGCTTTCACAAACTAAGGGAAGTGATGGATGTTCAGGATAAAAGTATGTAGACCCAAGGAGATTAGGGTTTAAACATTATCACAAATTTACAGAAGAAACAACTGACAACATCAGGTTTAATAACTGCGAGCAAGTTACACAACACAACTCTGTAAATAAAGAAAAGTGGCTGCGTTGGTGAGAAGCATTGTAAGGTTTTTTATGTGGCATTGTTGAGGAAACGAACTTGCAAATCTGTGAGAAACCCGACAGAATATATAACCAATAAACAACAAAAAGAAATATGATAAGCTGACAGCAGTATGAGAAAAACTCCAAGAAATAAAATTCAGGTAGAATAAAGCACGAAGAAATTCATTCAAATAAAAGCAAGAAAACAACAGACAAGTTTGAGCCTCGCAATAAACAACTGATCGAAGCAAATAGTTGGTATTTCATCAAACAAGGGAAATAACCGCTGCTGTGGCTTAACCCATCGTTACTGGCCGGTTGCTTGTAACTTTTAATTGGTAATTTGTTAATTGTTTCTACAAACTAATGTTAATTATGGATGTTAGGTAAAGAAGTCTGTAGACTCTTGCAAAGCTGTGAGAAACTCGACAGTGGGGGTAAATATATAAGCAATAAACAAACTTAGAACAACAAAAATAAATATGATAAGCTGACAGCAGTTGGAGAAAAACTCTTAAGAATTAAAAAAATGTTTGATAATTACGATTCGATCACTTAACAGGAGTTTAAGCTTAAAAAACACGAACAATGCACCGATATTACTTACAAATTAAATCATGTTTTTTGTTTCTGGAGAAATACAGTGGAAATGTCAATCACACAAAGCCACAGTGAATCGCGCAAGAATAAATTCGTTTACAAAAACAAGAAAGGATAAAATAAAAAGCAAAGTTTCGCATAAAACAACAGATTAAAGCAAGCTGGGGGAATTCTGTCAAACAAAATCAAATCTAAAAAAAAAAAAACGCAAAGTGTGAAACTTAAAAAGAAATTAAGATTTAAAAATACTTGCGCCTTAAAAGTGCAAATCTGTAAAGTAATTTAAACAATATTTATGTGAAAAAAAAGGTTAATTCTAACAAAAATGCAGGGATCAGAATACAAAGGCCCTTTAATTGTCATTCAAGCGTGACGGTGATTAGGTCACGCCCGAACGATTCCACACCAGCAATTATAATCTGGAGGAAGCACTTTGCGTAAAAAGTTGCTTCAATTTGAACAATTCCAACTTTGCGATGAAACTTCTTGGTCACGCATCGTTGCTTCACATCACGTGACAATTTGATCGTTTTTTGATTGGTCGATTTTTCGTCGAATCCCCTGATGCAGGAACGCTCACTGATGACTCCTAGTGGCGAAACATTGTTAATCAAACAAGGCAGACACGTTTAGAAAGTGATCTTAACTCTTAATAGATTAACTATGGTTTTCAAGATCCAGTATCGATAGTTGTCGGCAAAAGGTTCATCTTGTTGCGTTGCTTCATTTTAAACCAGGCTCTACTAAAATTATCGAGGAAAAATATCGATTCTGTTGTTTTTATCATAAAGCGACCATCAGTCAGTTGCCCAACTATCAGCAATAGGCAAATTAATCGAACATCGATTAGTTGAAACAAGTTCTCACTTGGTGGCGCCGTTCGGCCGATTCCAACTCTTGTTCTCCAGCTGATGTGAAGTTGCAGTTGCTAGTGTACAACCTTCCAATCTTTCCCCAGCATCTTGCCAACGCACTGGCCCCGCGGTCGCCGATGGGATTGTTGCTCACAACAAGATACTCCATCTGCGAACAATTACAACTGGAGGTAAACAACAAACTTACACTTAATGTTGACAACCAATATAGACTCATAATAGCTCATTTGAAATCTAGATACTCGACATTTTATTCCAAAAAGTATATACCAAATGACGTCATAGCTATCGTAAAAACAGTAAAATAATTGGAAATAAAATTATAAAATATAATTTTTCTAGTTTAAAATTTGCTTTAGCCCTGGGAAGTTTCGCTACAATCAATTGTTTATGTAACATTTTTTCGATAAATATAAATTCACCTTCTAAGGTGAAATCACTGCGATGATCGCAAATCATGACTGAAATTGCAATATTAAATTGGTATATAAAGAAAAGACACTCATACCACCCACGTATTGGCTGGGGTTCGATATTATCAGACTTTAATACTGAGAGTAATTGTAGGACGGCTTACACTTCCTGCACATTAAGTTATATTAATTGACAAAATGTCGGTGTATTTCGCCACTAATTGTGTTCACCGCTGTATGAGGAAGAATATATAAAACAAACCAACAGAAACGAAATATTTATCGCAATAAAAAGAATAACGACAGCCTCTTCATAATTCCACTATTTTATCTTTATACATTTGCTCTCTTATTTAATCCCAGGCCGCGATTGAAATAGAATGGACTTCAGCCCAGACATTTAAACGAAGCTGCTGAAAAGGCATTTATTGGACTTCAATAAAAAGCTAAAACATTTTTTTTAATAATTTTTTTAATTTTTTTAATTTTGAATTTAACATTATGGTTTTTCAGGGAATGATTAAATGAATATAAAGTTTAAATTAGTTTTGGTGGCGATCAACTTTTATCCAGCCCTGATGATTAGCCACGTTTTGCGGGAATTCCTTGCGTCATATTTTCACACAATAATGAATAATATTAAATATATATATATATATGATAACCCCTTGTGCACGCGCCCTAGGAACCGCGATCGAGTTTAGATGAGGCAACTTACTGGATGCTCCCTGCGTGCGATTGCTTCACTCAGTTCTCCAACTTCATCGATTCCACAATCTCCCAACAACAGCCTGTTCACTTTGTGCGCAATTGTTGCCAAGCAACCAGCACCACGTGACCCGATCTTGTTTTCACTCAGGTCCAAGCAATCCATCTGCATAAACACAAGGAGGTTTAGACAACAGAAATAAACAAGGGGCAACAAATCCATCTGCATAAACACAAGGAGGTTTAGACAACAGAAATAAACAAGGGCCAACAAATCCATCTGCATAAACACAAGGAGGTTTAGACAACAGAAATAAACAAGGGGCAACAAATCCATCTGCATAAACACAAGGAGGTTTAGACAACAGAAATAAACAAGGGTCAACAAATCCATCTGCATAAACACAAGAAGGTTTAGACAACAGAAATAAACAAGGGTCAACAAATCCATCTGCATAAACACAAGGAGGTTTAGACAACAGAAATAAACAAGGGCCAACAAATCCATCTGCATAAACACAAGGAGGTTTAGACAACAGAAATAAACAAGGGCCAACAAATCCATCTGCATAAACACAAGGAGGTTTAGACAACAGAAATAAACAAGGGGCAACAAATTTAATTGACAAAATATCGGTGTATTTCGTTGACAAAATATATTAATTTGACGGTGTATTAATTGACAAAATATCGGTGTATTTCGCCACTAATTGTGTTCACCACTGTATGAAGAAGAATATATAAAACAAACCAACAGAAACGAAATATTTATCGCAATAAAAAGAATAACGACAGCCTCTTCATAATTCCACTATTTTATCTTTATACATTTGCTCTCTTATTTAATCCCAGGCCGCGATTGAAATAGAATGGACTTCAGCCCAGACATTTAAACGAAGCTGCTGAAAAGGCATTTATTGGACTTCAATAAAAAGCTAAAACATTTTTTTTAATAATTTTTTTAATTTTGAATTTAACATTATGGTTTTTCAGGGAATGATTAAATGAATATAAAGTTTAAATTAGTTTTGGTGGCGATCAACTTTTATCCAGCCCTGATGATTAGCCACGTTTTGCGGGAATTCCTTGCGTCATATTTTCACACAATAATGAATAATATTAAATATATATATATATATGATAACCCCTTGTGCACGCGCCCTAGGAACCGCGATCGAGTTTAGATGAGGCAACTTACTGGATGCTCCCTGCGTGCGATTGCTTCACTCAGTTCTCCAACTTCATCGATTCCACAATCTCCCAACAACAGCCTGTTCACTTTGTGCGCAATTGTTGCCAAGCAACCAGCACCACGTGACCCGATCTTGTTTTCACTCAGGTCCAAGCAATCCATCTGCATAAACACAAGGAGGTTTAGACAACAGAAATAAACAAGGGGCAACCAATCCATCTGCATAAACACAAGGAGGTTTAGACAACAGAAATAAACAAGGGCCAACAAATCCATCTGCATAAACACAAGGAGGTTTAGACAACAGAAATAAACAAGGGGCAACAAATCCATCTGCATAAACACAAGGAGGTTTAGACAACAGAAATAAACAAGGGGCAACAAATCCATCTGCATAAACACAAGGAGGTTTAGACAACAGAAATAAACAAGGATCAACAAATCCATCTGCATAAACACAAGGAGGTTTAGACAACAGAAATAAACAAGGGGCAACAAATCCATCTGCATAAAAATGTCGGGTTGGGCAATCAAGAGGTTCGAAGCCTCGGTGCTTTGTTAACTCACGGGATGTTGTCGTTGTTCGATGCTGCTCGCCAACACCAGGAGATGGTCGGATGTGAGTCTGCATCGCTCGAGAACAAGCCTCTCGATGTAGGGGATGCACCCGGATAGCAGCTTCACCCCAGCTTCATCCAGATTGTTGTAGCTCAAATCAAGAAGCTCAATCTACATGCAACAAAGTAAATGAAGTTGTACCAGTTGGTTGTCTGGGGTGACTGTATATTACGTCACAGTACGAAAATATTAGTGGTATTATACTAACTCCGAAATTCTAAGCCCAAACAGGGGCAAACAACCGGTGCCAAAATTAGGAGGCCTAAACAGTGGCACCAAATCGACCGATGCCAGGCCTTTGCCCCAAATCAACCCCCGCCCTACAGTTTGACATGTCATTTGGACTTTAGATCTAAATCTGAATAATTTATTACTTTTCCACCAGGTTCAGGTATTATTTCGTCACAGATATTACTGTTTTTGGTTTTATTATGTTGTTGGTCGTAAAATTATGCTGTTACAGATAATTCTGCTTTCTATAGTGTTGCTTAGTAAGTCTTATTGTGTTTCACTTGTATTAGATGGGTGTCGATAATATCACACAATATTACTACACTTTGTTGAAACTCACGGGATGTTGTCGTTGTTCGATGCTGCTCGCCAACACCAGGATATGGTCGGATGTGAGTCCGCATTCCACGAGTCCAAGCCTCTCGATGTAGGGGATGCACCCGGATAGCAGCTTCACCCCAGCTTCATCCAGATTGTTGAAGCTCAAATCAAGAAGCTCAATCTGCATGCAACAAAGTATATGAAGTTGTACCAGTTGGTTGTGTGGGGAAGACTGTATGTTACGTCATATTAAGCAAGTGACGTAACAGGAATTACAGGTTTCACATATCAACATTGACACCTGCATCTAATATAATAGTGAATGGCTTGGTGTTTACCATGTTGATACTTTTGTGTTTTTTTTTATTACTTTAGAAAGAAATTATTTACTCTCAAATAATTCATGCACTGTCATAACACACACAGCTTATAAATTCAATTAATATGTGTGATATATGTATTAGTACCGGTTGTGTTTTCCTTTGCAAGTTTTCGCAGATAAGTTTGATGTCGTCGACAGAAAGGTTGCTGTCCAAGATCGACAATTCTTGCATCTGTGGAACCATCGGTGCTAGAATTGCAATGCTGATGGTGGCCTCATCTACGTGGAACTTGCGAATCTGAAATATAGCAGAGTGTGAAAACCCAAGTGATAGATTAGACTTACTAGATGCGCACTTAATCAAACGTTTTCATCAAGGGCGGGATTTCGCACCAGATTGACTTGATTACTCTAAGTCAAAGAAAACCCCTACTGAGCTTATGAAACTGACGTTTAGTGTAAATTAGGTTTAAAATTGAGCTTAGATTTGTACCCGATAAAGTTTCGTTAATAAACCATAGATCATCTTGTTTACGGATTATTAGGAAGATATGCCGAGGGCCGGATGAATTAAACTGGTGGGCCGAACCTGACCCACATTCGATAGTTTGGTAACCCCTGGTATAAGGCAATCGTATCTTACCTATGCATGTTATTAGTCATGCTGAGAGGTAGTAAAAAACACTGTAGGCTACTTTGCCGAAAAAGTTTTCATACAAAAATAAATAAGGTTCACTATTCGATTGCAAGCTATATCTAACACTTGGCATCAGGTATCGTCTCCAAATCGATATTATCGGACACAGTTAATCAAAACGGGCGTCATAAATGTGAAGTAATCAACGCTTCTGTCATTCGGTGGTTGCCAAGTTTTAAATAAGGTTCCGGTCCGATTGCAAATAATTTTAGTCACTCAGCCATGTTCAGTTTTTATACTGGAACATTACATCAAATATTTGCAATTTATTTATTTTGCTATTTAAGCTTAGTAATGACGTTATTCGGTATGGGACCGGGTCGCGGTACTTTTGACCAAAACATCAAGAATAAATAAGGTAATCCTTCTTACAAAGTGAAAAAACTGTAAAGTTCGCTATTCTTTGGTTTAGGGATGTTTTTTTGAAAAGTAGTGGAAAGCGGGACAAAACGGATCCTCACTTTTCTCGTTAACGAAAATTGTTTGCTGAACATTGAATATCGTCGAAAAACCGTTTGTGGCCAAAAATTAGGCAGATTCGATCTTGCACAAACCAGGAAGGGGAAAAATGTGTTTGGGGGATATTGATATAAGGATAGCGCAGTTAAAAGATGCGTTTGTTACTAAAGTTCAAGTAAAGGCGAAGTTACTTTTTTGCTAAATAATTTGTAGGTAAGGTCTGTTTGCTCGTTTGTTTTTTAGTGGACTTTTAAACAATAATTTTGTTATAATTCGATTAGGTATGGGTTTTGTTAAGTGAAGTTTTACCTGTATTTGTAATATTTCTTACAAACATGTTGATACGGAGATCCATTTTAACCAGGTGCATTTCTTAACGTATTTCATGGATAGGAAAACCATGTAAAATGTTTTACGACATACACCAAAAAATTAAAACTAACTATATTAAAATTTGTTAAAAAAAATCTTTTGAACTATAACAAAATGTTAGCTTCTTCAAAAGAGGTATGGCTAGTCCAATTTTTTGTCACAATAACCCAAAATGTAGGTTGTAACAAATAGTTCCTCACTTGGGAACGGCCTGTCCCATCTTACGCACCCCACATCACCATATACAGAAAATATACTGGCTGCTTATAGGTACAAGATAATAAAAAAAACTTACTTGTAGAAGTAAGCCTCGTAAGTTACCCATACATCAGTTAAAAATGAATTTTATACAACTTCAACAAATATGAAATAACATAGATATAAAAACAATTAAACTAGCAAAAAAACACCCTTATTTTCTTTAAATTGATATATTGTAAAAACGCCGTCAGCCTACTGAAATGTTTTTGTGTTAAAATGATGGCTACCATTGGGTGCTTCAAAAAATAATTACGAATTGGCGCCACCAAAAAACGCGTTGATGTAATCCCAAGGTCCCGACTCAGGCAACGTCCCATCTAGGGCAACCTTCCCCTATACCAGTCCAGGGATGGCGAACCACTGACCCGCGGGTCACAAAGTGACCCACCACAGATTTTCAATGACCCACCTGTCTCTCTAGAAATATCAAAATTTTATCAATCATTTTTCTGTAATCCCATCAGAAAAATGCTGCAGCATTTGTTAACTATTTAGCATCTTAATTTTCGTAGGAATTCGTATTTGGAAATCGCCCAAAAACCTTGAATTACCACCCCAAGACAATAACACTTACAACAAAGCAGCAGCAAAGTTTTGCATCAAATTAGCATTATATTACAAAACGACCCTCTTGTGCATTTTGCAACGATCGGGATTGCGTTTGTGACCCGCGCGATGAAGAGGTTCACCATCCCTGCCCTATACCATTACTTAAATTATGACGTCATGTTGTGACGTAACTTGTGACAATATCTCTGAAAATTTCTACTCGTCACTTGAACACAAATCCTTGATCCAGCATTTCCACACAACAAATCATTTAAATTAAATTTTATAAGTGGGATCCGTTTTGCCCCGTTTAAAAATCGACAACAAAGGTTCATTTATTCAGGAGGTATGCTTCTTTCAGTTGTTTTTTTAGCATAGGAGTAACTTTCAGTAAGACGTTTCAGTTAATACGCTACTCATACAAAAATATTTTGTGAAACTCGAAATATAGCACTAATTCCTTAAGTGGTCCGTTTTGCCCGCCTTCCCCTACGATAAGTTGGCTAACTGTGACTGTCGTGCGAGTTTTAAAGTCGCCAATTTTATGTAATGATAGTCACCGCAAAATTATTCTCTATAAGCATATCCTAAGACCACGTGTTTAGTGTGTAATTGAGACAACTTTTTTAACTCCACCGCAGCTTGTATTTTAGCTTACTTAATTGGCACACTGTTCAGCGCAGATGTTGTACTAATCTTGACATATAACACCCCGAAAACGTTCTTTCGTTTAGTATTGCACGTGGCGAGGAGTGTCGACGACGCACCTGTTCGCTTTGCGTCTAAATCTTTGCTTTTGCTGGGCGTTTATTGGCGAATTCTAATTAGCTTTTTCCTAATGACGTCAGGCCGATTGATTTGGCAACCCTCACCCAAATCTTGGTTTAAATTATCTAAGCAATAAATAGAAATGCTAAAAATGATCCAAGCAAGTTTAGATTCTGTAATTTGTACAAACAATGCTAACATCAATATGATCGACAAAATGCAATATTTTATACTTTATATATTTATTAAATAACCAACCGTGTGTGGTGTTTCAGCAACGGTCTCGATCAGCATCTTCAATCCATCCCCGATGAACTTGGCTTGTTCCTCGAAAGTTCCAACGTTGATGGTGATTGGATGGTCGGTGGCGCGAAGCACGTGACAGAGACTTGCCACGTGGTTGGGAAGAATCGTGCGCGAAAGCAAAACCATGTCCGGGAAAACTTCCACCACTGATCTTGTGATGTCATCAAGCATAGACTCGCAGGCGAGACTGCACAGCGTGAACAACCTCTTGTCGTCTGGACGTGATTCAAAATCATTGTATTTTACAAGAGCCTCAACACCAAATTCATAAAATGAAGCGATTGGAACTGGGCAATCCTTCACAGATGTTTGGGCAAAATCTTTGGTCATGGAAACAAGCAGATCCTTGAGCAAGCCTCTCTTGGTGGAAACATCAGCTGAAGAGATTGGAAACAGCGCGTTTAGCTTGCATTGGAGTTTCGGATTGAGCAGACCGAAGAGAAATTGAAGAACCATTTCCCAATCGACACTTTTCACGTTTTTCAGTAGCTCTTTAAACCGTTCCATGGGGGTGTCAAACATAATCTTGAGTGCTGAGAAGAACTCTTGCAGGAGCTTGTGATTGAACAAAATTGTTCTGTCTCCTTCCAAAATTTTAAGGCTGATATCACTGGACTGACCTTGAACTTTGAGAAAATCCCCTAAACCTTTTGTTTCAAGACCAACGTTGGTGAAATCTTGTGCTTCAAAGGTGACTTTCTTGTTAAGCATTCCATACAAAGCTAAATCAGAGAGCTTGCGAAGTACCTTTTCGTCTTTCTTGAAGTGAGGTGAGCGAATGTAGTCGTTCAACAAAGATGTGAACACATCAGTAGTAGTAAATGCACCACCATCCAATCCATGATTTAGAATGTATTTTGGAATTGCTTTGGCAAATAATGGGATGAAGCTTAATGCATTGGCTGCTGGATTTTGGTTGAGAACCTCTTTCACTTTTTCATATTTCTCCTGACTTTGGCAAATTTCCTTGAAAAGCAAATCCTGTGAATTTTCGCCGAGACCAAGTACCTCAAGTGGGAAGTGTGACTTGCAGTCTGGGTTCAACTGGAGATATGCTTCCGGTCGTGTAATAAGATACTTGAAAGCATTGCCAAGAATGTCAGACCGCAAAAGGTTTTGGAGAATGACTTCTGGTTTTGCTCTTTCGTACAAACCAATGACTGGTGATTTCATCGTAAGATTGAAACCTGTTTCATCCATTGAATCCATGATGATCAACACATTATTTGATTTGGAGATTCTTTCCAGAATTTTATTGTCTGTTTCCACATCATATTTCCAGTTTGAGTTGAATAGCTTTATGAGGAACTCAAAAACACTAATTTCTTTGCTGTTGTCTAACGATGGCAGGTTTACATAGAAGATGTAGCCAGATGCAGGTTGAGTATTACACCCATATTGCAGAATTTGTAACCCTAAGGTGGTTTTGCCATAACCAGCTCCTCCAATAATAACTATAAAGTTGCCATACTTTGCAATGAAATTAGTTTTCGCTGCCTGGTCGCTGAACTTAGATTCTGCTTCTTTGATTGCATTTTCTTTTGCAGCCTGACAGAATTCATACACCTCAAAAAAGATAACATTTTTCTCATTGCCTCTATGGAGCAACATTGCGTTAAAACCTTCTTCTTCGACATTCTTCCTGTTAATGACCAGGAGTTTAACCAAGATTGTTTCTTGAGATTTGACTTTGATGTTGGCCTCTTTTTTCTGGTTCGCTCGCAAAGCTGCATCTGAGAATTTAAAAAACTCGACTAAAATTGAAGAACTTTAACTGAAACCCAACACTTAAAAAACAAATAATATGTCAAACAAACTGAACTTTAAGTCATGCACAATCAAACAGATTTCTGCAAAAGCACAACTTCAAGAAACAACACAAAATAAGGAAACGCAGCTACGGTGACAATTACGAAACAGTAAGCAGCATTTGAAACCACTGGTCTACTATAATAAGTGAAATGAAGGTCGTTTACAATACAACTTTTTTAAAGCTTTAGATTTTAATTAATCATTTCTTTTCCAAAAAGTCTGTGTTACAACAACTTGGAAGGCACCTCTACGTAGAACAGGGGTCGGGAACCTTTAGCTTGCGAGCCATATATGGCTCTAGTGATGAAAGAATCTTTCTTGCAGATAAATCATTTCACAGCATGATCTGAAATTGCAAGCGGCTAACGACCGCTTTCCTAACTTTATATTTCCTTTTTATTGCACAAATTATCAAATTTTTGGCGCTTCGCGCGAATCTCTTTATATCCGAAAGGCCCTATTCTTTCAACAGAACCCCGTAACCAAAGCTGTGCAAAAATTGTTGGTGCATATTATGTTTTGTCCTTTAAACGAGAACCAAATAAACGGCCCTGAACAATTTATAGTTTTTGCCAGATGTTAAAAGTATTATACGTCTCTCAAAATCAAGAATATTTTACTTTCATGACTCCCTTCTAGCTAAAAAGGTTCCCTACCCCTGAAATAGAACAAAAACTAACATCAAGGAAAGTTCTTTCGACATTTGAGGGTGTTAGCAAAATTTACCACAGCAATAGACACTTTAAACCTTCCAGATATATCTGTTATCCAAATACTAAAAGCTTTTAATATCCAAATGAACCCTACTTTGAACATCTCTAGCCGACAAATTGGGGCCTTGTAATGGTTTAATGAGTTGAACAAAAGTTTAAAATAAATCAAACAAAGAAAAAGTTTAAATCTGAGTCAACATACAATGTTAATATTACATTTCAAACTGGATTTGAGAGATGACAGAAAAGAGACTGCAATTCTATAAAGCAGGGATCGACAACCTGTGGACTGACAAATGCAAATCATCCGGCCTTCCTCTTTTCAAAACCAAGCACAGGTTTAGACCAGACATCACATTTAACGGCTATTATGCAATCCTACAAACAATTCATCAAAATAAGTTCTCCACTCTAAGCGACCACAACAATGCAATGAACACATCTATATCATGTGACTAGATTGCCCGGAGGCTTCAGATCCACTTTAACACTACAATAACTGTTAGAGGTGTGTTACAACTGTTGCAACCTGATATGTCCGCTAAACTAACCAGTGAAACAATACACAAGTTGGTATCCACTGTCAAAATATACAAAAACACATATTTACATAACAATATGAGAATATAAAATATTTCATGTAATTTGAGTGTTTGTGGAATATTTACCAAAATACATGTTCATTAAAGCCAGTGTTCACAAAGAAATAAAAAGATAACATTGGTAATATTACTTGTTGCTGCTCAGTGGCATGGTGGGGTTGGTAGCTGGGCACACTATATATTAGAAAACTGACAACATTAAGACATTTGCCTATTGCCTTGCCATGTATGAAGGGCAATTGTCAAGTTATAAAATTGTTTTTATAGAAAGTGTGTCGCGTTTTTTTTAGTGTGCCACAAACGTTCAAGACCCACTGCGTTAAAGCCTCAATTCTCACAACTGGTCACCCCAAAAAAATATTGTTCTATCACAAATCAACAACAGAAGTCTATTTGATACAGAAATATATTTCAAATGTGACGGATATTTATTTCGGTGACTGAGCCAAAATTCGGAGTTCAACGAAAGATTTCGTAATTTGTCGAACTCGGCAATTACAGAGGTTAAGAGTCACTGCTACAATATGGCTACCATATTATCAGCACCCAAAAAGAGGACATTTTTTGCCAGCAATTAAAACGAAAGTAGAATTGTTACTTTTAAGTTTAATAATGTTTTATGGTGACTTTAGGGATGTTTGGTTGTTTTGGGAATCTCGAATTAATTTTCGATAGGAAATTTTGTGTTGCTGGTTGACTCGAGCGTAAATATTGACCTATTTGTTGCAAATTTTGCTGTTGGTGGGTACAAAGAGAGTTATAAGTAAAGGTTTAAAAATGCTACTTTTCAAAGTGAATAACCACAAACCTTTGCTTCAATAATGGGCCTTTTTACATGTAAGGTTCAGTTGCAATTTCTCTGGTGCAATGTTTGCAATAACATCAAGAACAGGGGTGGGTAATTATTTTTAACCGCGGGCTTCACGAGAAACTTAAATATTGCGGCGGGCCGAGTCTAAAATAGGATCTCAATGACACGCAATAAGACGTCATACTCTGACGCAATAAAACAAATAAGCTAACGAACTTGTTATTAGTCAAAATTAAACAAAAAAATTGCGACTATATTGGTTTCAAAATGTAAAGTTTAATTTAGAATTAGAGGGAGCATGACGCATTGAGCACAGATAAAAAAATACATTGCTTGATATTTTGGCGTTTACCAAGTTGCGGGAGCGTTGACCCAAAATTTAACATTAAAATAGCCTACGTAAAAAAATCGCACAAAAAACCTAAAATGCTTTTTTTTTCTTTTAAGGCTTTCATCGCTTTTATTTCTTATCTTACCACGTTTTCTCTTGACATTAATATAAAGTTGCGCAAGCTTTGCCACGTTTTCTCAATAATTAGGTTTTATCAACTTTCACAGAATGGACGAAAATTAATCAGGGAAAAAATAATTAACACTCTAGGATTCGGAGTTGATTAATTATTGTACAGATCACGGTAACACATTTAAATAACTAGTTACCACTGCAGCAATGACGTCTTTTGATTGTTTGCCAGTAAACGATCTTTTAAAACGGGACAATGGGTCATTATCACGAGTTCAAACGTGACTTCGATCAACCTTATTATTTGTGTAGTGTTGAATGTATTTGCGCCTTAGTGTTTAAGGAAATAACTGGCGCTAAGAAATATTTTGCCTTAGTGGTGTTTAGCACAAATTGCCCTACACTAACTAATTAAATTCCTCGCCGAAGTCACTCGCCTGCACTCGCATTGGCGAGCTTTCCAAATTTAAGAATAATGTTATGAACTAGTCATTTTGAAATGAAGTCCGAGTCAAGTCATTTGCAAAAAAAAAAGTCCAAGTCAATAAATGCGTTACTTGCGGTACAACGGCCATATTGCAAAGACGATATAAATGGGGAGAAACACACAATGGCTTTAACTAAATTAGGTTGACAAAATGTGAATCGGTATAATGTTTCACAGGTTAGAAATCGCCGGTATTTCGTTCATATTTTAAAGACGGAATACTTTCGATAGAAGCGCAAACGATATATAAATATTAGACTAACTTTTTAAACTTTTGTTGGAGCGCCACATTGCATAGGACGCTATTTGTCTGTAAAGATGCCGAAAAATCGCGTGGAACATACGAGAAAGACAGAAGAGATTCGCTCGAAGCGCGAAAATAGTTTCCGTTTTAGTTTTAAAACAGGCTTAAAATAGAGGTTGGCGGGGACATGACTAGATTTGTTGCTGGAAAAAGTGTTTACGATAGAACCAAACATGTAGAAACCCTGCTAAAAAAATTACCCAGAAATATTTTATGTTTGGTGGGCCACTTGAATAATTAATTAATGAAAACATTAATGGTGAAGGGCACCTACTCAGAAAAACGTCGACAAGGTTTTTGGTAATCATTAGGAAAAAGTTGTGTTTGTAGTTATCGTGTGCATTTTCAAATCTTAATTATTTTGACTTTTAGCTTTCCTGCTGAGATTAAAACAAAAAAAATGCTCTTTTTGTGCTCAGTCCCAACAAAATAAAACCAGATACTAATTATGGCTTTAGAATGGCTACAAAAAATAACTAAATACATCTGCATTTTGTTCCCTTTTTGAACACAGCATCCAACAACCTTTCCACCAAACTACTCAGTGACCAGCCATATCAAGAATAAGGAAGACATTATAACTGCAATTGCAAAAACATTATAAACATTATAATTGCAATTGCAAAAACATTATAAATAAATATTATTAGTGTGAGAAGTACATGATAAGAAAGCAAAATATTTCAGTACAACTTAACAAAATAGAACAATTTATGAAAAAATTATGCAACTATACAGCGATAACAAAAACCATAAAATATCACAATTGAAGCAATTTAAAAGAGTTGGTAAGATATACAGTAATATTTTTTTTTAATATTTAAATAATTTGTTTAGTAACACGGTGGACAAGTGGTATTAAAGAAACAAATTAGTGTTTTACAAAATGCTAAAACCTAACAGTTTGGAAATGGCAACATCAGTGATAAGCAGCCAATGCCGTAAATGTACAATAAGAATAATAAAAGTTTAAAACAAGTGAAAGAATACGTTTGTGGTCGCCACTCAAATTACACAAAATATTTCATAATATATTCTATTAAGCAAAACAACAGCTTCAGTTAAATTGCTTGCTTACAAGTTACAATAATCGAATAACTTCACAATGTACTGCTGATAATAACAATATGACCATTATTTAGCATATATTTTTAATAAGAAAGATTGGGGCTATTTCGTTTTGATACGTAGAAGGTAACGCAAAAAAATTAAAACCATCTGCGAATTACGCTCATTACAAATCCGACCGCAACGCACACTATTTGGGTTAGAATCCCTGAAAGTTTTAGTTTTATGAAACCACAACATCCAGTTCATTACCATAAAAATATAAATAAAACCAAGTTTTAATTTCGGAAGATGCTCTTTACCAGTACAACAAAGCAGCTAAATCGATATATAAACATTAACGGATGTATGTGTACTTGAGCAATCCGGGTAAATAGTCAGGGGGAGCCTTCTAAGGCTATTTACCCGGCTAAGAATAAATTAAAACATAAGTTAAAAATTAATTGAAATAACTTAAAATAATGACGTCATAATAGCGCGATTGTATGTTCACACGGATTCAGTCAGCACCCAATATGACAAATAATATTCTGGACGGGGTTTAAATGTTTTATTTGTACTTTTGTCGTCGTAGAAAATGTTACAAACTTACCGACGAAAGGCACACAAACGCATGCTTAAGTAAGGTGGGCTCAAGTCAAAAATTCATGCTCATTATAAGTGGATATTCACCCTAAACTTCAAAGTATTCTATCGGCGTTCAGAATAATTAGAAAACACTTACAACCATAGGCGTAGCCAGGGGGGGCCTGAGGGGCCATAGCCCCCCAAAAATGTATAAATATTTTACTCTTAACACTTTTTTTTATAGCATTTGTGAGCAGTGCCACAAAAGTCGATCACAGGCATGCCACACCTTCAGTTGTTATGCATTGTTACGTCACAAACGATGTAGTTAATATTACATTTTGCTATACATGAATGTAGTGTTACTAAGTCAGTTTTTGCTGTTTGAATGTTTTTTTTGGAAATGGAGTATTGCGTTAACACTCAGTCAGTTGATGCTCGAAACGGTTTGCTAACGTTGTTTTTGTGTTCGTTACGGCAGTTAATACAATGACAAAAGCTAAACAAAAATTCTAACTTTTTGCCCTCCCCCAAAATTTTCGGCTGGCTACGCCACTGCCTACAACCCAATTTCATAAAGTAATAGAGAGTGTTTGCATATTAGAACGGAACCAGAACGTTGTTGTTGTGTAAGATATTAAGGAGGCTACCTGGAATGGAGCCGAAAAAAGAACGTTTAAGGGGTCCGCAAAAACTTCTAAATATACCTTCTGTAAATTAATTGACGCTTGAAAACTTACTTAATCACAATCTTGATAAGTGACAAAATCACATTGTAACTTGTTGTAAATCGCATTTAATGTGACGTAACACTTCCATTGTGATGTGACACAAATAGATTTCAAAATGAATTGTTACAACTCACATCAACTGGTTTTAATTTATGCTTTTGTTCGCAAAGATTACATGTGTTTATCAAAAACACAACCACCCATTTCAAGACTTGCTTCGAAAATGCAGCAGCAGAAATCTTATTAATATAAACGTATCATAGAGTAATTTCGTGTTGTCTGTTATTTTACTTAACATAAGGTGCACCAGGCAGATATACTGAATTAGGCTGAGGTGCCATGCCCCCCAAAAAAATTTATAAATATTGTATTCTTAATAATAATTTGTTTTGTAGCTTTTATGAGCAGTACCACAACAGTCGATCACAGGCACACCACACCTTCAATTGTCATGCATTGTTACATCACAAACGATTTAGTTTTAATACAACGTTTGCTATACAGTAATGTAGTTTTACTACTTTTAGACGGACTCCAGCCATAAGACCGAGAAGAGAACAACATCAACGTCAGAATAAAACACAATTCGGAATAAGACCAAAATAGGAACAATACCTAATGGTACTAATACCGTCTAAATCGGAATAAATCCTAAAAGCGTCGAAATAAGACCTAAAAGGTCAGACGCAAGTGTGCAATGTATCTGGTGGTCTCAAGGCAAAACACTTTAACTTATTTCTAGTTGTAGAAGATTATTAAGAACAAATATGTTGAACTTACCTTTTTCTTCAACGAGTTGTTCAAGCCAGGCGATGTTAGAACCTACACGTTTGCAACAAAACAGTTTAAAATAAGCTTCAACAAACAGGCTTTTAATTTTAGAAAAAATGCCATGCTTATTTTGCAATAAAATATGCAATCGAAAATGTTTACTAATTTTAAATTATTTCTAAATAAAATAGTTTTTAACTGAGAACAGTAAGTTTAACAATTACACCACACCACATTTTCTAAAACATCGCAGGGTCATTATTATTCACGATATGTAAAAATCTTAAAAAAATTAACTATTAAATTGCGGTAACCTAAACTTATGACAGTTGTAGCGAAGACATTCGGCAAAATAATTCGGCAGTTTTGGGTGATTAAGCAGGGTTGGGCTAGCTAGACAAGTGTTTTGTATAAAGCAGGTTTACAAAGGTTCAGAGTGTATGGCCTCCACAACTCCTTATTCTACCATGCTATAGTTTTAATGGATATTTGGATTAGTTGATAAACCGACTGGCCGCCATTCTGTTCGAATAGCAAGAGTGAGAACGAAAGAATAAAAATGAGCTTCATATGCGAGTCTGTAGAGCAGGGGTCGGCAACCTACGGCCCGCCGACTCGTTGAAAAACTAGACACGAATCTATTTCAAGTACCTTATCACTATTTTAACTACGTAAGTGCGAAAAATTTTCACAAAAGCTTAATATACACGGAACTAGACTAACTAAAACGGTTATCGCGTTTCCTTGAGGTAGTTTTATTACACTTTTTATATGTATAGCCTAGTATGGATGTCGACGTGTGAACTCGAATTTAAAACCAAACAAACAATTATTTTTTGCGCTTTGCCAACACTTTAATACCTCCTTAAATGTAATTAAACACGTTTTTAAGTACAATAAAAGATCCGAGGCCCGCCTGAAGTTGTTCTAACATTTTAATAACACAATTTTGTGCGGCCCGCAGAGATCTTTTTGAGCTTGGTTTTGGCTCACGACTAGAACAAGGTTGCCGACCCCTAGATAGAGGGTGGTCTCGCAATATTCCAAATAGAAAGAGTTGCTTTATCCCTGACAGATAGACGAACCCAAGCGTAGCGCAGTACGAGTTGTAACTTTAAGGTCGAAGGAAAATTGTAACGAATTCACAGTTGACAAAAGTTCAACCAGGAACGTGCAGTCGAGGCAGTGCCTCACCTGCCAATATTTGGCAAAGCAAAAGTTTTATCAAAGTGATTGTTATCACAGGATAAATATAAGTAGTTAAACATTGCACGTTTTTAGGTGCTTTAATTTGTGTGAATTGCTGTAGTCGTGCCCCTCTCCCGCAAATTTTACGTTTCTACACCCGAAGTGTGTTTCATTTTTCGTATTTCTGTGGCGATATTCATATCAAGCGTTCACGTGGTCAAAATCATTGAAATACGCGAAGTGAGGCAGCGCCAAGCCTCTCTTCAGATCACAAAAGTGCCATACACTGCATTATGTGCGCCTTTTTCTTTCGCAAAATCGCCCATAAAATATAAGCTATGATTTGAGGCATGTCGCAATTATGACGTCACAGCTATAAAGCCTTTCATCGTCCAGCTGAAATTCCAGCATTTACGTGGTAATGTTCGGTGTACACTGCACAGCAAGGCCGCCAATCGTATGTGAAATCCCCTACGGTAAGGATTTTTCTTCGATAATCATACTTAGTAGGGAAAGTAGGCGATTTTCGTAAAAAAGAAAATGTTATTGAGTGTTGTTCCAAATTAACTGAAATTGGAATTTATTATGTGAAACTCACAGCTGACTTTTGTAAGATTTAATCCCATACAGTAAATATAATATGATAGAATTCATCCTAATGCGACCACACAGGGATTTAACTAACTTGGGGGATCAAGCCTAACTAGAACCACTTTTTATGACTTTGCATGCTTTTTGGTATAAAATTCACGCTTATTTTAAAATGCCTAAGTCTGGCGGATATTCTTCATTCCGCATTTTGCCCCACTGTTAACAATATAAACCTCATTCAAGGCATACGGCATATTCGGCAATCGATTTAAGACATTTCCGCCAATTGCCTTTTTGGTGCTTAGCCTGCTAAGTCCAGGGGCGGATTAAGGCGGGGGCTGAGGGGGCTGCAGCCCCAAAAAAATAAATAAAAAATAAAAAATAGGCCCACCGCAACAATTGATGAGACCAAAAAAGTTATATTCTAGAGATTTCACCACAGACTCCAGCCATAAGACTGAGATAAAAGCATCAACGTTGGAATGAAACACAATTCGGAATAAGACCAAAATAGGACTAATACCTAATAGTATTACGCAATTATTCTTAAAATCCATCGGAGTAAGACCTAAAAGGTCAGAATCAGGCCTAAACAACACTTTATCGAACCCCTAACCCAACCCCTAAGTACATCACTAACTCCCCTAATAATTTCAACCCTAACCCATTTTCTAACCCCAACCATTACCCACCTATAACCCCAAACAGGACAAACAATCCAGTGCCAAACAGCGACGCCCTAACAGCACCGGTAAAAACTAGGGCGTCCAAACGTCGTTACCAAAACGGCCGATGTCAGACCGACGACCCCCGATTGTCCCATACCCTCTACCTACAGTTATAGGGATTATTTTACACATTTAGGCCTTATTCCAGGGGTTACCAACCGGGGGTACCGGGGGAGATTGAACATCAAGGGGTACGAAGATCCTTGGGCCACGGAGCAGCTTTTCAAACATATTTTACAATATAGTTTTTTTTTTACAATTTTCAACCATATTAGGCTATATCATTACAGTGTTTGCGTTGAAAAAAATAATTATCTATAAACAATTGTTGTTATTTAGTAAGAAACCTCATTACTGATAAGAATGCGTTTTTTAACTGCAGATGATTCACGTGTTGCCTTGAGTATAATCGAACCATCATATGAGCGAATTTTATTAATGAAGCAACAAATATCTAACTGAGAAGTGACAAACAAAATAATTGACATTTAATTTATTTCTGATTTTTTTTTTAATTTTTTAGTAAAATACCAGTTTAACTTTTAATGGTGCTATAAAAGCAAAGTCATTTAGCACTATATATTTGAAAAATTCCATCAGAATTGTTTGGGGGTACGAAGAACGCTGACAAAGGGGTACAAGAAGCCAAAAAGGTTGGCACCCCTGCCTTATTCGGATGATTTTATGACGTATTCCGGCAGATTTAGGTCTTATTCAGACGATTTTGATCTTAAGCTGGACTGGATATTACTGCGTATTTGGCTTTATTATGTCTTAGGTCTTATGTTTGACTCAGCCAGATTGTTACAATACCTCAGTGTTAACGTCAGTAAAGTCGTCATATGGCCCACAGATCAACCCGCCAATATGTAGGGGAACTGTCAAGTGTGATGGGGGGAAATGAAAACTTAGAGTGGCAGCCACGATGTACAGTGACTTCTTGCAGAAAGATTTAGTATCTCATCTGAGACCTGTTCCACATTTAAAAGGTTTGCATTGCAACTTTCAGAGGGATTGGCAGCCTACGTTTCTGCTTTCTCTTATTTATAAATTTTAAATAAATGTGAAAGCAACCTGCTAATTTTGTTTTTAGTACGATATCGTTTTGTGGTTGTTAAATAAAATTTATTTTAAACGTGACTTCAAAAGTTAGTGCCTCACCATCTAAGAACCTCACCGCACGTCACTGAGTTCAAATATATTCGACAGATCTATAAAATCACAAGTGCCACACAACCTAGCCGAGGACGATTTGGCGCCGGCAATAAGCGTTTGTTTTAATTGCTGGATCCGAGCGGGCTGTGTCCTTTATTAATAGTATAGTGGGGAAATTTTAAAATACTAAGCTGCAAACATCACAGGGACCACCATCGCCTTTGCTAATATGCAATACTGTTGCTACTTCCGCACGAAAAAAGCAAATGTAAAGGATACGCTACGCAATAGGCGCATAACAGAGATTCGCATATTGCTTGATGGCATTTATAACTATAAACTCTAAAGAGAAACTGCTTTTTTTTCGAATTTGTAAGTTCACACTTCACAACATGGTAGGCTATACTTTGAATTGCGCTTTTAAATAAATAGATTTTCCTAAAACGGGCGAAACATACTCATAACAGAAGGAAGGTTATATCGGAAAACTTTTGCATTCGTTTCCTCACCTCGTGCAGTGACGTCATCTGCTTCTACAACGTTGCCAAGGTTACCGAAGTAGGCGTCACCCGCGACCATGTTTTGAACGTTGTACTCGTTACGCACTTCTGTTACTTCTGTGACGTTACGCACTTCTGTGACGTTACGCACTTCTGTGACGTAGGTATTTTGCGTCACTTCTGTGAGGTTGATATTTTGCGTCACTTCTGTGACGTTGGTATTTTGCGTCACTTCTGTGACGTTGATATTTTGCGTCACTTCTGTTACGTGAACTTCTGCTCCAGCGAAAATAGTTGCGTTGTTCTGTTCAAATGAAAAAATTAACATCAATGTAAAGCAATACGACCGAAATCTAAATAACGTTAACGTCAAAATAAGACTAAAAATAGGATTAATAGCTAATAGGCGGAACAAAGTCTTAATAAGATCTAAATCTAGGCTTGCTACTTTGTAGAAACGTAAATCCGGGACGCATATTGAAAACTGCAAATAAACTTAATGTAGACCTAATACAAAATAATTTAATGCAAGTAATTAACTTAACGGGGTTGCGGTTGTTTTATATTTTGTCAGCGGGTATTTTTCAGGGCCTTATTTAGAAGGTTAGTTTCTCTAAGTAATTTAAATTGTAACCGATAGTAATGTTCTGTATAATAAAAAAATGAGTCGGGTAATTACTTTGTACAATTAAAGTAGGATGCGGCCTCGTGAAAGCAGCAACAATATTAGGTACATGTTGGCAAAGGCGTCCATAACAAATTCGTATCCCCGGACCAAATCATTCTCAAGCATATTAAACAAAATGTAAGATTCCATCCAGATGGTCTCTCAAACTATAACATTGTGTTCTACTCTCCACCATTTGCTTGAACCGCGTGTTATTGCCGATGATTTAAAAAGGTAATTTACCATGTTACTAAAAAGTAAGCGGATAGCGTAATATCCTGGCTTGAGTGCTAACTAGTGTGCAAAGTCGTAAACATTTTAATTTTGTCTAAATAAAACATTTTAATTTCTACAATCGTTAATTGTTACATATATGTTGGTCGTCCCTTGACTGTTTTTTTTCTTATTGTGCCTGAAATTAGCCTGTGTGTAAGCAGCATTTAATCGTATGGCGTGTTATAAATTATCGCGTCTAACTGCATAACTGTTAAATATCTAATAATTCGTCTTCGCAAAAGTAATATTTTACATTTTGTTGAAACAAAATTGCAAACAATGTGTGGTTATTTGAAATGAAACGACTAAATACCAAACGGCTAAGCACGTCAAACATCTGTTACGTAACGAAAACCACTGACGTATATCGATAGAGAACCACTCACAAACGTAAAACCTTAAGTTGTAGCAGCCATTGCTCGCATTGCGTTATATTCAGCAAACACGTAATCCTGGTACCATACTTCGTCCAACGTAAATGAAATCTCGTTTGAAACTGAAAATTGGTTACTATTAAAACCGCCGCATTAAATGCGAAATTTTGAGTTGGAAAACATTAAAACTTAAGTTGGAACCATTAAAACTTATTTATATTAAGGCAATCAGTGTGTTATAACTTTAATTTGATTTGTAATGCTGAAAACCAGCGACATTTATCGATCCAGAATTACTAACCAACGTTAAACTTTAGGTTTTAACAGCAATTGTTTAGACTTGCGTAGTATTCAAGCAAATAATACTGGCACCAAGCTGCGTCATACTTGAAAACAATCCTTGAAAAAAAAAATTGCTTAACGGTGACCGGTTTGCGACGGCGCTCTTTTACCTTCCACAAAAAGATATCTCCCAGCACCTTCGGGATAATATCCATTTACATTTTTTTACTCACCATACACAAGGAAGAAACTAGCCCCAGCAACCTCACCCCCAGAAAAATATTGCTTAAAACCCACTGGAAAATAATTAATTTATGTTAAACAAAAAAAATTTTGACAGCCTTACCAACCAAATAGTAAAAGTAAAAAGTATTACTTAGTTTTGAGAAAGAATTGCTAATTGGCTAACTCAAGAGTTTTTACATTTTTTATTTTTTTTTTTTGTAAATTTTAAATTGAAAAATCCGGGACAAATTGGTTAACCGGGGGGACACCGGGACAAGTCCCTAAAACCGGGACGTATGGCAAGCCTACCTAAACCCAGAGTATTGTTGGTTTGTAAACCTCACTCTATGTTTCCACAAAGTTGTCACGAAATATTTTGTTTAAAGTTGAACAAACTCACCAAGTTAATATCTTGAACATTTTCAGCAATCTCCGCTTCAGCTGCTTCGGCCATTTTCACTCGCACATGTTTAACTTTACACAAAGCTGCTCAAACAAGGCTTGGTATGTTTATGTAAAGTTTAACATATCACTACGTCACAATATATGACGTAATGCGTTTGGTATGTGACAAATAGATTCATGGAAATTTATTTAACGATTTTTGATTCCAACTGTCTGTTTACGATACAATCAAACTTGCTAACTTCAGTTGCCAAATCAATAAACTTAAAGCTTCAGGTGGTGGTTATTTTATTTTTGTTACCCGCTAGCTGTCGCCCGTGAGTAAACAACAGTCTGATTATTGACGTCACAATACAAGTAGGTTACAAATTAGATAAAAAAGTAAAATATAGAAACAAATGCGTTACACATTTGGACAGTTCGCAGAATTACTACAATCATTAAACATACTTATTTATGGATGTATTAAGCGTTTAATGAGCTTTTGACTCTACTTAACTAATGTATTTTATCAAAATGTTTTTAGTCAAACATTAAGATAACAAAATCTGTCTGAATCTCAACTTTTTTATACAAAAATTCCTTAAATTGAAAACTAACCTTGGCTTAAATATTCAGTTTAACAAATGGAAATCGAATTCTTGAAACAAAAAGTTTTTCTTAACATTGTAGTTGTTTGCATTTTAAAAATAAACTTTCTATCATAATAAATTAAACTTTTTCAATTTTATCAGATAATATTAAAGCAAAAAGTTGCGTAAAATGTTGCTCAAATCCTGTCTATCGAAACCCAACCTTCCAATAGTTCGTTGTTGTACTAAACTTCGCTCAAATACCAACGCTTCGTGCAAAGCGCGCGTTCTTTGTTCGTTTCGCAGCCGAGTCAATGTTTAACTCGTGTGGCGCAACTTTCCGAATTGACACGTCCACAAACCACAATGTATAAAGGGCATTTTCAGTTACAATAAAAAAAATTTAAGTAAAATTCGACTGCTTAAGTTGGTTTTAAATTCATGTTATTTAAAACTTTAAAATATTATTTCATGTTCGTTTTGTCAAAACTAGAATTGAAACACAAGTTGATTATTCGTTACATTCTAATCCACCAATCACAGGCCTTTGCTGAACCACGTGACTTGGATGCTTGTTTTGCGAGGCTGAAACAGGAACCACCTTAAATCTTAATCTTATTCTGCAAATTGTTTCTCCTTGTGTGTTGGCTTCCCTGGGAACATACAATAAGACAAGGGCGGTCTAAAGGTGTTCCATCAGGCCATGACCTCCAAAAATATATTTTTTTGCCAATTTTTACTATGTAAATCTAATTTTTTTTCGCGTTTGCACAAACTTCTATACGTTTTTTCAATGATTTAGGCCGTTTCAAGAAATATTTTTATTCCAAAGACGCTATGCATACTACGACATGTTGCGCCATATAAACGTGCCAAATGACCAATTTTTTTTAATATCAACCCTGTAATGCGCTTAATACGTTACGTGTCCTTTTAAATAAAAATTTAGCTAATTTAAACCAAATTGACGCATTTCAGCTGCGTTTTTTTACACGACTTCGCTTTAGTCAAGTGCTTTGTAGATTGTTTGATGACGTCATGCAAAAAAAACTTGTTTTACCCCTCAAAAAAAAATTCTTGATCCGCCCCTACAGTACGATATATCAGGCCATCTGCGGGGAATTATTTATAACATAATAATAAATAATACCTTCGAAATTATTGGACCAAATCCGCAGTAATGTAACAACAATGAAAAACAACATTTAATTTGCCGGGTCGATGTTTTATTTTGGCACAAACATGCGAGGTTTCTCACGTGATCGACTAGCGGCCATGTCAGTTTGAACTGTTGTTGAAACTTTGCAGATATTGCAATGCAAGGGACAAAATGTTTAAAAACTTATTTTTTGTGCTGCAACACTATACGCCACAAAAATAACGATTGTGTGGTGAGTTGCTTTGTAGCTGCACTTGCACATACGCTCTTTAAAGCGCTGCGAGGTTTACCAGCAGATAAAGCCCTTTGCCTAATATTGGAATTCTGTCGTAAATTTCCTTCGATTCCAAAAGAGGTTCGCAAACACTGCCGTGGCTTTTTACAGAGATCGACAACCTTAGTTTACAGCCATGGAATCGTAAAAGGGTTGTTGAGCTGTGTGCGTCGTAACAATGTATGTTCAAACTCGCGCCTAACTTTTAGTTAATGTTTAAGTTTGTCTGGCAAAAGTGTATAAACCCAACGAAACAATAGAGCCCAAAAACGTATTTTTTAGTCGAGTTTAAAATGGATAATGTGTGGACCGAAACCATTTTTGTTTGGTTTTGTTTTAGGAAAGTGAACCTTGGTGTGATCACGTGATCGACTAGCAGCTATATCGGCCTGGCCTCGTGTCACGTGACCTGTTGTGGGCTGGTCCTTTGTGTTGAAATACAAGGTTTGCATCTAACCCGCACACACAAAATGTAACAAAGTTACGTCACATGATGAGTAATCTTAAGAAGAGTTTGTTAAATAGGTTTCAGGTTAAAAAGGTGTTACTTCCAATACAAAAGCTTCATGCGCGAATGTTGCATTTAAACAGTTTGAGGGGAAGGTTACGTGCTTCCGTGGATTTCCGGTTAAGTAAAGATTTTCCGATTTTAAAAAACTTATTCAATCGTTCGATGCAAAGGCCGTCGCGAGTTAGGGGATGGGCGTAAAAACAAGTAATTTGACTTCCACAAACAACAATGTGTTTAACGCTCAACGGAAACCTTTTCCAAAATAATGCTCCACCGCAATATCGCCTTCTAAACTTTGCAAATATTTCAGTGCAAGGTTCGCAATGACCACCAAAGACCAAAGTGCGTGGCTTATGGCGGATGTTGAAGTGTTTTTGGTAAACACGACCAAAGTGAAACTGCTACGTCGAATGTTACAAGAATCCAACTTTGGTAAACATCGGAAGTAAAAGGGCCAAGTTAAATAATGTAAAGCAGGGGGGTGCCAAACCACAGTCTGCAAGTTTAATTCACCCAGGTGCAAATCAAAGATAAATTGTAAATAAAGATAAATTGTAAACAAAGATAAATTGTAAATAAATTTTAAACTAAACGATTTTATAAAGCTGATTTAATATTTTGGAAAATACTTTTTAGGATTTTCTTTGATTAATAGTAATGAAGTCAATTAAGTTTAACAAAATATTTTAAATCCGGCCCACGAACACCAATCTTAACAGTTATCCCTTAATGAAATAACAAGTTTGGTAATTTATCTAAAGCAGAGGCGAGCAACATACGACCCGCGGGCAGATTACTTGACTTAGGTGCTTATAAGTCACTATTTTGAAATGACTTGATTATTTTTTAAATGACATGACTAAAGTCTTTTGAACAAATGACTTTGGTTGAAATGGAGTGTTTTCAAAAAGCACTTTTTTATTTTTTTATAAATTATTTTTTTATAAATTGGAGTGTTGTTTTTAATTTCCCCCGATCCAAAAAGCGGTTTAGAAACACTGGTATGGCTTTTCCAGATCGACATCCTTTATTTACCTTCTATGACAGGGTTTCCCAAACTGTGGTCCGCGACGACTGCGCAGGTGGTCCGTGGCAAAGTGACAAGAAATTAAAAAGTTACACATATACGTTGTACAGCAGGGGCCGACAACCTACGGCCCGTGGGCCGAATCCGGCCCGCGAATGTAATTTATCTTTTGACAAACTAAACACGAGTCCATTTTTCATACTTTTTGACTATTTTAACCAGGGCTGCGGAGTCGGTTAAAAACAACCTGAGTCCGACTTCGGCCAAAAAAATAAACCCGAGTCCGACTCCCGAGTCCGACTCCGGCCAAAAAAATACACCCGAGTCCGACTCCCGAATACCGAGTCGAAAAATGTTCGCGCTTTGCGTTAACGATCTTTATACATCAGGTTTATTTACGTTGTGAGGCTGTCATTTGAACTAGATCAGCGCTTCTTGCGCTGTGGAAGACTGACTGCCAATTGGCAAAGTGCGTCGCGTACAAACGGAAAACGTGTTCAAAAATATGAACATACATTTTCAATTTTTATTTTTGAAATGTAATAAAAACTTGCAAGAAATTAGAAACGTTTTCCCAAAGTGGTTTTATTACACTTTTCAATATGAATAACGACGTGTGGACTTGAACTTTGAACCTAACAAACGATTTTTGTCTCGCATTGCGCCAACACTTTACTGCCTCCTTAAAAGTAACTAAACACGTTTTTAAGTACAAAAACATATATGAAGCCCGCCTGATTACCAGTTGTTCTAACATTTTAATACCACAACTCTTAGTTATCATTTTGTGCGGCTCGCAGAGACCTTTTTAAGTTTGGTTTTTGCCCTCGACTAGAAAAAGTTTGCCGACCCCTATTGTACAGTATGTGTACTCTTTCAAAAATAATTAAATTGCCGCTTATTGATTTCGCCACTTATTGATTTCGAAATATTTTGCTATCCAGTATCGTAAGTCTTACTTGTTGCGCTTTGAAATTATGATGAATTAATGATTTAAGCAGAGGGAAGCAATCCCATTCGTCCCATTGATGTTGTCAGTTTTGTAAATATATGAAATTTGGTTTTATTTATTTTTTGCTTTGTATTGTGGTTCGCGAAAAAACATTCACAAATAGTGGTCCTTGGTCCAAAAAAGTTTGAGAAACCCTGTTCTATGGCGGTGAACCTAAACTTTGTGCCTCAAGACATTCTAAAGTGGAAGCGGAACCATTCTGTATTTGAAAAAATAAACTTTTTTAAATTCGCATGTGAGACTTAGATGTACACTATTTATGAGTTAACTAGAACATTGTGGTATTTACTTACTACCTTGTCGTGATGATTGTAAAGTTATAAAGGATTAAAGGTACGTAGGTGGGAAAGAATTTCAAAGCCAAAGCGGTTGATTGGATTAAGCCTTGATTAAGACTTGACTTTGATAGCGTACCCAAGTACAATGGAATGTTTTGGTGAAAAATGTTTCATGGTTTTTGTTTTTATCTTTTTAGTCTGCCGCAGGCTTTTTATAAGTCTGACAACTACTGATTTACAGTCGGGTTGTCGACCTGTGTGTGTCGTCATAATGGGTGGGCATTGTTCAAACTCGCGCTTATCTTTTAATTAATGTTTAGGTTTTTTCTAGCGACCACATTGAGATAAGTTGTGCGCTTAAACTAAATGAAACATCCTACGCAGCACACGGCCCTCGTAACCTTTTAATGCGATCCACAATGTAATGACAAGTTTAAGGTTGTGGCTTCAATACTGAATGAATGCGGACTTCCTTGCTTATTGCATTATCCTAACATTATAATATTAGTATCACGTTCCTTAAAGGTGGCCTTCTAAGCAGTTGGTTCCATTCATCTAACGCGGAAATATCTTTTGTTTAGATCACAGTATAATATGTTACGGTTGTTACATTCAAGTTAGTATACGGCCAGCTAAATAAGTGTTTCTTGTTGCGGCCCTTGCTCTTATCTAGGGCTTACTGAATTCAAAAGTAGCCTGGGAAAAAATCATATTCGCCATACACTTTCCACAAAAACAATAATATATTAAGTTGACAATCAATAACGAACGGCAAGGCACTAGGTCAGGGCAGTGCCGGATTAACTAAGTGCTGTGGCAGATTGATCTGATGTACAAAAATAATCACCGCGAGTAATTAAATACTTTATGAATTTAATCTACATTCTACAACAAAACAGTCCAATGTAATTTTATTTGCAAGAAATATAAAACTGCAACAATATTATTAAAATGTATTTTTGACGCATTTTGATTTCTGCAAACTTGACAATTATTTCGGATGAGTTTAGTGACTCTAGAACAGACCTGGGCAACATACGGCCCGCGGGCTTAGTTTTCTTAAAATACATAAGCCGAGCGAAAACAAATTCTTAAAATACATAAGCCGAGCGAAAACAAATTTCTACATGTTGCGTTGTATCGTGAACACTATTTTTGTTTTCAAAGACGCTTCGCGCAAATCTTTGCTGTATTTTTTTAATTTTGGGCATCTTTACAGACGAAAAGCGTCCTGTGCACTGTGGCAGTCTCTCCAACAAAAGTTTAACAAACTTAACCTTGGGATATACATATTTTTGCGCTGCGGTCGAATGTATTCCTCTTTAAAATAAATACCACCGGTTTTATAAACTCTGAAACATACAGAATCACGTTTTTACATATAGGCCTACCGTCTTTGCAATATGGCCATTGTACTACAAGTAACACATCGGTAACTTAAAGCCTCAAAAGCCAAAAAAAACATTGTAAGTTTATGTAAGAAATTTTTACGTAGCCTATTTAACCTTAATTTCAACTCGTCCCACAACTTGATAAACGCCAATATATCAAGCAATGTACAATTTTTATCTGTGCTTGACGTCCCCCTCTATGTCTAAATTTAAATTTGCATTTTGAAACAATTTGCGAGTCAGTAATAAGGTTATACTGTATAGTTGCGTTTTTTAATAAGGTCCTATAGTCGCATTTTTTTTCTTTCTGTTAAATTCGACGTTAATCTCACATTTACGCACAACTCCTAACGTAATAACAACTTCGTTAGCTTATTTGTCTTTTTAGCGTCAAAGTATGACGTCATATTACGTGAATTTGAGATCCTCTTTTTTGACCCGGCCCGCTACAATATTGTAGGTTTGTCATGTGGCCCGCGGTTCAAAATAATTGCCCACCCCTGATGTAGAGTATAGATCACAGGATATGCACCTGCGAATATAATACTTAAGATGACGTCATCACAAGACTCCCATGTTACGTCATAGCAAGGTTTTTTCTGTCGTTACAAAGTAACAGGAGAGTGCTGTCCCAGGGACTTTCCCGCGCAAGTAAGCTTTCTATGTTGCAGGAATCGTTGTGACCGAAGAGGGAAGAAAGTTGATTTTTCCAGAAGATTCTCAATTTCCGCTTACCATAGTAAAGTCGGACGGGGGATTCACCTATGACACGAGCGACCTGGCGTGTATTAAACAAAGGGTCTTTGTAAGTTGATTGTTTCTACAAATGTTATACAAACGGTGATTTAACCGACAATAATAATTTTATTCAGCTAAATCTAACAATATTTTGCTTTTCCGCTTCCGTCTTTTCGCAATTTTTTTTTCCGTTTTCAGAAAGAAGTTTAAAACGCGCTCAGGCGAGACGGTTCGCTTGGTGGATCTCCTCGATGAAGGCCTGAAGCGTTGTGCGGATAAGCTGGCGGACCGGGGGAGGGACAAGGAATTAACCCCCCACGAACTCAAGGCCGCCCAGGTCAGACTCTTGTAACACACAACAGGGATGTCCGATAATATCGGATCGTAACCGATTCCCAGTGGAAGTTTTGGTAATCGTCCGATACTAGGGCGGTATCGTCCGATACTAGGGCGGTATCGTCCGATACTGGGGCGGTATCGTCCAATACTAGGGCGGTATCGTTCGATACTGGGTGGTATCGTCCGATTCTAGGGCGGTATCGTCCGATACTAGGGCGGTATCGTTCGATACTAGGGCGGTATCGTCCGATACTGGGGCGGTATCGTCCAATACTAGGGCGGTATCGTTCGATACTAGGGCGGTATCGTCCGATACTGGGGCGGTATCGTCCGATACTAGGGCGGTATCGTTCGATACTAGGGCGGTATCGTCCGATACTAGGGCGGTATCGTCCGATACTAGGGCGGTATCGTCCGATACTGGGGCGGTATCGTCCGATACTAGGGCGGTATCGTCCGATACTAGGGCGGTATTGTCCGATACTAGGGCGGTATCGTCCGATGCTAGGGCGGTATCGTCCGATACTAGGGTGGTATTGTCCGATACTAGGGTGGTATCGTCCGATACTGGGGCGGTATCGTCCGATACTGGGGCGGTATCGTCCGTTAGTAGGGCGGTATCGTCCGATACTAGGGCGGTATCGTCCGATACTAGGGCGGTATCGTCCGATGCTAGGGCGGTATCGTCCGATACTAGTGTGGTATCGTCCGATACTGGGGCGGTATCGTCCAATACTAGGGCGGTATCGTTCGATACTAGGGCGGTATCGTCCGATACTGGGGCGGTATCGTCCGATACTAGGGCGGTATCGTTCGATACTAGGGCGGTATCGTCCGATACTAGGGCGGTATCGTCCGATACTAGGGCGGTATCGTCCGATACTGGGGCGGTATCGTCCGATACTAGGGCGGTATCGTCCGATACTAGGGCGGTATCGTCCGATACTGGGGCGGTAGATTTTAAGAATTATTCAAATATGAAAAAATACAAATACGCAGATGGACCAAGATCAAAATACTGAGACCTTGGGTTTAAACCGCCCCTTCTTTATATTTTGCAGGAGGCGGTGGCCTACGGTTGCATAAAATACGCCGATCTCTCCAAGAACAGAATCAACGATTACGTTTTCTCCTTCGACAAAATGTTGGACGACCGAGGAAACACGGCTGCCTACCTCCTATACGCATACACCAGGATAAAGTAAAATATACTGCTACCTTCTGTAACAGAGGTTCTTAAACTTTTTGAGACACGCCCTCTTTTACAATTTTAACAAAACTCACGCCCCACCTTGTTTCAAAAAAAAAAAAAAATAGAGCAGAACAGCAATTTATTTCCAGGTAAGTTGCATTAATTTGAAGGAAGTAACTGTTTTTTGGAAACAAATGTATTAGTAGCAGGGAAATATCACTTCTCCTTAAGGTTTAATTGGTTTGTCAATTTCATAAAGTGTTTGTCAATTTCTCGCGCCCCCAAGGGCGGCGTGCCCCCCCAGTTTAAGAACCACTGTTCTATACGCATACACCAGGGTGAAGTAAGATGTATTGGATCGATATCGATAGTATTAGCACTCGTCCGATAATATCGTTATTCGTCCTCTACAATAGTTATAACGATTTGAATGTTGCCCATTTTATAATTTCGTCACTTGATATTTGCCTCATAATATCGAAACAATATGTTTTACCCGATTTTTTCCCTAACAACTTTTTCCTCGCAGGTCGATCGCCCGAGTTGCAAAAGTTCCCCAGGAAGAATTGGAGTCTGCCGCGCAAAAATGCTACGGTGGGTACAGGGGAATGAACATACAATAATACCTAAAAAGCAACAACACCTAAAGCAAAAAAATCAATAAAACCACAGTGTTAAGACCAACGACATAATAAAGCCTAATACGCAGTAATATTCAGAATTAGATCGAAATCGCCTGAATAAGTCCTAAATTCATCGGAATAAGCCCTAAATGGCCAAAATAACGCCTGGAACCTGGAACAATCCAAATTCCCCCCCCCCTATAGGTAGGGGGTATGGGACGATTAAGGGCCATCAGTCTGGCATCGGCCGTTTTGGTGTTGACATTAAGACGCCTTAGTTCGCAGGGGGGCGCCGCGGTTTTGGCGCTGGATTTGTTTTCCTGTTTGGGGTTATAGGTGGGTAATGGGTGGGATTAGAAAAATGATTAGGGTTGAAATTATTAGGGGAGTTAGTGATGTACTTAGGGGTGGGGTTAGGGGTTCGATAAAGTGTTGTTTAGGCTTGATTCTGACCTTTTAGGTCTTATTCCGACGGATTCATGACGTAATCCGATTTAGACGGTACAACGATCATTAGGTATTAGTCCTCTATTTTGGTAATATTCCGAATTTTGTTTTATTCTGAGGGTGATGTTGTTTTTATCTCGGTCTCATGGTCCGAGTCCCAGGGAAGCACTACATGACTTTTCGTTCTAGTATCAGCTTTCAAAATGATGAAATATTTAATGTTAATTTCGATGAAGGTCGTTTTGGGGTTGCGTATTCATTAATTATTTGATTCAAAACTTTATAATTTCCAAATGAGTAAATTAAAATTAATCAAAAGAGTTTCAAATGATGGTTTGACATTGTTAGTGAAGTATTGTTTTTAATAAAATGAAGTATTGTTTTCAACAAAATGAAGTTTACTTAAACCACAAAATAACAAAATTGCATTAGTTAGGTTAAGCCCAAAAAGATTCAAAACTCTGTTACCACCACTTTTCGTGATGAGTCACGCCATCAAATTGCTGAGTAATTGTTCCCCTCTTTAGCGTCCCCCAGCGGCGTGCACGTGGACCACCCGAAGGAGTTGAAGTTATTACGTCACATCCTGCGTTTCCCGGAAGTGCTTGGTCGCGTGGAGGAAGACCTGACGCCCAACCTCCTTTGTGACTTCATATACGAGCTCTCGACGTCATTCACAGAGTTCTACGACAATTGTTATTGCATCGAGAAGGATCGACAGTCAGGTGCCTTAAATAGGGCGATTATTAAAAAATATAAAATTTACAAGTTGGGTCATAATTTGTCAAATTATTTCCGATCAATATCGTTTACAAAATCCAAAAAATTGTTACAAAATTAACAAAAACTGTATTTAGCTTTTTGAAATTTTCGGTCTGTAAAATATTTATCAGAAGTTGGTTTAGAATAAAAAAACTACTGTTTGATTTATTAGGACGACCGGTACAACATTTTGTTCTGATATTTCAGGCAAGATAATGTCGCCCGATCCATCCCTGGTATCGTGCGGCACATCCAATCCGATATTATCGGACACCCCTGATTATGACGTAACCTACTTATGACGTATTTCAGGTGACGTCGTCAATCGTCTCCTTCTCTGTGAAGCCACTGCGAAGGTCATGGATCGCTGCTTCGCAATCCTCGGCATTAAACCAGTTCATAAGATGTAGTGACGTCATAACTGAGTATTGTTGACGTCATCACGTCACGCTGTGACGTCACCCATCGTGCCAATGTTGTTTAAAGGAAAAGAACAAGTTTTCTGGGAAATGGATTTATATTTAATGTTGCGGTGTTTTTCGCTTTTTTAAGGAAATGCTGAAGTTTTACACAAAGTTTCTCTCCGGGACTTCACGCCTTTTCGTCGTTTTTCAAAACATAATTTTTTTCACGTTAATTAACGGCATTTTCATCTTGATTTGGTGTTAGCTTCACAATATATCAATCAAGGATTAAATAGTAAATAAATCGCGGATTGAAGGGTTAATGTTTGTCAAGCTCTTGCTGCGTCGTGGTTCCAACATCAACCTCAGGCTCTCGACCTTTACAGCATTTCTGGGTCGTGATAAAAAATAGACTTTTGGTTTCAAATCAGATTTACCAAACTTTTTGTTTATCCAGTACTTTTTATGTAAAATACGGTTAAAAAACGTCGCCTGGGGGCTGGATCCCCACCGGACCTCAGGCACGACGCGACGAAACATGTCTGACTGTTGACTTGTCGCGTCATGCCTGAAAGCGACTCTGTCCAATCCCCACCGACGAAGCGCGCGAAACTTGAACTGGTCAAAGCTAAGCGATATAATTCAGTTGTGATCATGGCGAAGGCAAATAAAATGTAAATTTTGGAAGAAATATGTATTTGGAAACGTAACCAGCAGTTTATACGACAACACAAGTACTGGGTACAACCTATTTGTGAAAAAAAGGTAAAGAGGTTTCTTTCCATGTACTTTTTCGCACTTTAATAAAACATGAAAATAAGTTTCAAAATTACGCAAGGGTGGCTTTAACTAGTCAAGCTGGTAAAATCATACATGGAAAAGAAAGATACGAATTAAAAGGCTTTTAGACCTTTTTTAAAAATTTTTATTGGAATTAAAAAAATACCTGCTTAACCTTTTAAAGTAACATTCCTACAATAAAAGCTTGAAAAGCTCAACCGCTCCGAACAAAAATCAGTCAGCAAGCTCCAAGACTAATAAAAATATGCATCCTACTATAAAACGCATAAAAACCCGTAAAAAAAATCCTGGTTTCTATCAAAAAGCATCTTCAGACACGGTAAAAAAGTAGTGCACGCGCTATCTCGCTAAAAACGCGTTTAGTCGTGTCTGTCTGCTGTGCGTAAGATTTGCGTCAAGTCTGGTCGGTGGAGACGCGACAACAAAAGAAATAGCGTTCCATCTCATTAGTCGCGATCAGACTGCTTTAAAGCGTTTTTGTCTAACCGATGGGATTCTGCCTAAGAAAAAAAATTGATAAATGCTTTACATTACAGCTTTTAAATCATGAATTGACTAACAAATATTTTTATCCGTTTGGGGAAATCCCGAGAAAAACATGTGACGACAAATAAAATTTGAAAATTACGTCAGGAATAAAAGTTGGTATTAGAAACTGTTTCCCAAAATTTTAAACTTTTTGCATTAAATTTGTTTAGGGATTGGAAGAGCTAGTTGCTGCGGGTAGATTTAATATTGTACTTCAACATTTTATTTATTTTTAACTAAATAAAAGGTTAAACATCTTTAAATGAATCAACTGGCGAATTTGACATGGGCGGTTATGCATGACAAGCAACTTGGGAACTTTCGTTATATCATGGATGAAAATGTCAACATGGTTACGTCATAAATTTGTAATTTAGCGGAAAAACTTCTGCACAAAGTGGATTTTAAAGCAGCAAAGTGAAGATCGGGGCGCTAAGAAGGTAGGTTTAACGACAACATACAGCGACGATACGATTGTCTATGTTTGGTGACCAGGATACTTAATGTGTATAATTAATAAAAGCTGATGTATTGCCCGCTTTGGTTCCTATACACCAGTGGTTCTCAAACTTTTTTAAAAAAAATTACGCAACGGTCCCCCAGCAATTTTTTTAATTGTTCACGGTCCCTTAAAAATATACCAATAAACACAAAATAACATGTTGTTTTTAATGGTATCAATGAGACGGGTGCACTTGCTTCTTTGCTATCAGCTCGGCTTTGTTAACCTCTAACAAATCACTTATTTGAGTGAAGCAATCACGAACAGTTTTAAAACCGTGACCGTACAGCCTACAGTGGCAGCGCAGCAAGCTGTAAAAACGTAGTTCCCACTAGCACAATGCAACACTATGACGTCACAATGGACAATTTAACTTGAAGCGTGCAATGACGTCAATGGACAACTAATAATCAACTTGGTTTGGAAAAGTAAGCTGCCGCAAAATTTTATTGCACAAAAAATTTTCTTCTTCAGGAGCGTCGTGTTGATTTTTTGTTAGGTGCTTCGCGGTCCCAGAAAATTGTCTCGCGGAGCCTAAAAGGACCGCGGAGCCCCAGTTTGAGAACCACTGATATACACTGAGACAGATTAGGGATAATAACATAAAGTCAATTACTTAGGGCGCTGGTCTAGAATCCTACCACAACGAACATTATTTGAGTTAGGTGCGGGTTAGCGTTTGGGTTTAGATGAGAGTATTATTATTGTATTTATCCGGCGCTGGTGTAGAATCCTACCATTGCATTTCCTGAGTAATTTTCGTCGAACCCTCGGGTGTGCAAGGGACTTTTAATCCCTTATACTCAACTTTAGCTGAACATGAAGTTGTTAGGTGGGCACACATTTAAATGCAGACTGGCATAGACCCAGGAGTGATTGTATATGGGTTTAAACTAGTCCTCCTATTAGTTTTTAAACTCATACTAAATTGTTTGTCAATAATTATCACAAGTGATCTTTTTAACAAGATTGCTGCTAAAAGTGCCGAAAGCATCATTTTTTCGTAATGGATCAGCTTGTTCTTACTCCACTCACAATAATGGAGACAAAATTCATGGATATCAAATTAAAAGAGTAAGTATTCTTAGGTTGTTTATTTAAAAAGGGTTCAGTTTCGGTTTCAAGCGTTTTCGAGTCGTTATTTCAGAACCGGTTCATAAAGTTCCGGTTCGGATACATTATAAGTTGCGTTAAATCTCAAAATGTGGGTCAATAAACGTAGAGAATATAAATTTGAACTGTAAGTGATTTAATCTAAGTTACATAACGTATTAAAAAAATAGCACTGATAATTAAAATATCAAGAAAAATCCTCGTTTTATTTAATCGTTATTCATATTTTATTCATAAAATTCCGCGCATGGCGTAACTTGACTCTTTAAAATACAAGTTGTTACGTCATCCTGGAGTAAACCAGTTTCTTGACAGGTTCGGGTTAGGTTAAGGTTCGGAAAAAATTGACCAAAAGTTCCGGTTTGGCACGCATGTGTGAATTGTGTGTGCGTATTTCATTGAATAGCCGCTTATATTATGCATTTTTCATTTTACATCGGTCTATGTAGTGACCTTTTTTACCAAGTTAATCATCATTAAAATATTGAATTTAGCAGTCAGTTATACCCCCTGCATATTACTCCGGTCATTTTTGATGGCAACGTTTTGCAACCACGTCTGTTGTATAAACACCAATGCGTTTTTGGCTTGGGCAGATTATTATAGTTGGTGTTGATTTGTGTAACTTTTAAGTGTTGAATTTTCGTTGAATCCCTTACTTAACCTTAACGCGTCTTTAACTCGCCTGTTGTATACTGAGCTGCTACTCGCCTGGGCGTCCCAAGCCAAGCCGAAGTGTCGGGTCAAGATTTATTTAGGTTTGTTTGCTTATCGATGCTGGTGTGTCTTACATAGCTGCTACAAGTGTTAATTGCCGAAGGAAAACTAATTAAAACTAACATTTGCAAATTTCTTCATCAAAATGGAATTTTAATTACGACAAATACACGCGCATAAAATCCAGACAGAATAAAGCACGAATAAATTTATTCAAATAAAATCAAGAAAAAACAGGCAAGTTTGAGCCTCGCATTAAACAAACGATCGAAGAAAATAAATATTTCATCAAACAAGGGAAATAACCGCTGCTGTGGCTTAACCCGTGGTACCCAAAGTGACCCAGGTGAAGCAGCAGTGGACCAAAAGATGGGTGTGGCCTGGGTCTTTGTGGGGATTCCTCGAGAAAACACAACCGTTCAGCGAAAGTTTTTAAAACATTATCGTCACTGTTCGGGTGTTTATAACTTTTAATTGCTAATTTGTTTGCTTGCTTTTTTAAACTAAGGGAAGTGATGGATGTTCAGGATAAAAGTATGTAGACCCAAGGAGATTAGGGTTTAAACATTATTACAAATTTACAGAAGAAACAACTGACAACATCAGGTTTAATAACTGCGAGCAAGTTACACAACACAACTCTGTAAATAAAGAAAAGTGGCTGCGTTGGTGAGAAGCATTGTAAGGTTTTTTATGTGGCATTGTTGAGGAAACGAACTTGCAAATCTGTGAGAAACCCGACAAAATATACAACCAATAAACAACAAAAAGAAATATGATAAGCTGACAGCAGTATGAGAAAAACTCCAAGAAATAAAATTCAGGTAGAATAAAGCACGAAGAAATTCATTCAAATAAAAGCAAGAAAACAACAGACAAGTTTGAGCCTCGCAATAAACAACTGATCGAAGCAAATAGATATTTCATCAACAAGGGAAACAACCGCTGCTGTGGCTTAACCCATCGTTACTGGCCGGTTGCTTGTAACTTTTAATTGGTAATTTGTTAATTGTTTCTACAAACTAATGTTAATTATGGATGTTCGGTAAAGAAGTCTGTAGACTCTTGCAAAGCTGTGAGAAACTCGACAGTTGGGTAAATATATAAGCAATAAACAAACTTAGAACAGCAAAAAGAAATATGATAAGCTGACAGCAGTTGGAGAAAAACTCTTAAGAATTAAAAAAATGTTTGATAATTACGATTCGATCACTTAACAGGAGTTTAAGCTTAAAAACACGAACAATGCACCGATATTAATTACAAATTAAATCATGTTTTTTGTTTCTGGAGAAATACAGTGGAAATGTCAATCACACAAAGCCACAGTGAATCGCGCAAGAATAAATTCGTTTACAAAAACAAGAAAATATAAAATAAAAAGCAAAGTTTCGCATAAAACAACAGATTAAAGCAAGCTGGGGGAATTCTGTCAAACAAAATCAAATCTAAAAAAAAAAACGCAAAGTGTGAAAACTTAGAAAATAAATTAAGATTTAAAAATTCTTGCGCCTTAAAAGTGCAAATCTGTAAAGTAATTTAAACAATATTTATGTGAAAAAAAAGGTTAATTCTAACAAAAATGCAGGGATCAGAATACAAAGGCCCTTTAATTGTCATTCAAGCGTGACGGTGATTAGGTCACGCCCGAACGATTCCACACCAGCAGTTATAATCTGGAGGTAGCACTTTGCGTAAAAAGTTGCTTCAATTTGAACAATTCCAACTTTGCGATGAAACTTCTTGGTCACGCATCGTTGCTTCACATCACGTGACAATTTGATCGTTTTTTGATTGGTCGATTTTTCGTCGAATCCCCTGATGTAGGAACGCTCACTGATGACTCCTAGTGGCGAAACATTGTTAATCAAACAAGGCAGACACGTTTAGAAAGTGATCTTAACTCTTAATAGATTAACTATGGTTTTCAAGATCCAGTATCGATAGTTGTCGGCAAAAGGTTCATCTTGTTGCGTTGCTTCATTTTAAACCAGGCTCTACTAAAATTATCGAGGAAAAATATCGATTCTGTTGTTTTTATCATAAAGCGACCATCAGCCGGTTGTCCAACTATCAGCAATATGCAAATTAATCAAACAGAGATTAGTTGAAACAAGTTCTCACTTGGTGGCGTCGTTTGGCCGATTCCAACTTTTGTTTTCCAGCTGATGTGAAGTTGCAGTTGGTAGTCCACAACAGTCCAATCTTTCCCCGGCATCTTGCCAACGCACTGGCCCCGCGGTCGCCGATTGGATTGTTGGTCACATCAAGAACCTCCATCTGCGAACAATTACAACTGGAGGTAACAACAAACTTATACTTAATGTTGACAACCAATATAGACTCATAATAGCTCATTTGAAATCTAGATACTCGACATTTTATTCCAAAAAGTATATACCAAATGACGTCATAGCTATCGTAAAAACAGTAAAATAATTGGAAATAAAATGTTAAAATATAATTTTTCTAGTTTAAAATTTGCTTTAGCCCTGGGAAGTTTCGCTACAATCAATTGTTTATGTAACATTTTTTCGATAAATATAAATTCACCTTCTAAGGTGAAATCACTGCGATGATCGCAAATCATGACCGAAATTGTAATATTAAATTGGCATATAAAGAAAAGGCACTCATACCACCCACGTATTGGCTGGGATTCGATATTATCAGACTTTAATCCTGAGAGTAATTGATGGACGGCTTACACTTCCTGCACATTAAGTTATATTAATTGACAAAATGTCGGTGTATTTCGCCACTAATTGTGTTCACCGCTGTATGAGGAAGAATATATAAAACAAACCAATAGAAACGAAATATGTATCGCAATGATAAGACTACCGACAGCCTCTTCATAATTCCACTATTTTATCTTTATACATTTCCTCTCTTATGTAATCCCAGGCCACGATTGAAATAGAACCTACTTTAGCCCAGACATTTTATCTACGCTGCTGAAAAGGCATTTATTGGACTTCAATAAAAAGCTAAAATAATATTTTTTAATAATTCAAAAATAATAAAAAAAAAAAAAAAAATAATATTTTTTTAATAATAATTTTTTTTTTAATAATTTTTTAATTTTTGTAATTTTGAATTCAACATTATGGTTACTCAGGGAATGATTAAATGAATATAAAGTTTAAATTAGTTTTGGTGGCGATCAACTTTTATCCAGCCCTGGTGATTAGCCACGTTTTGCGGGAATTTTTTGCGTATATTTTCACACAATAATGAATAATATTAATTCTAAAAACATATATGTATATACACTCCTAATGCACGCGCCCTAGGAACCACGATCGAGTTTGGATGAGGCAACTTACTGGATGCTCCCTGCGTGCGATTGCTTCGCTCAGTTCTCCAACTTCATCGATTCCACAATATCTCAACACCAGCTTGTTCACTTTGTGCGCAATTGTTGCCAGGCAACCAGCACCACGTGACCCGATCTTGTTTTCACTCAGGTCCAACAAATCCATCTGCATAAACACAAGGAGGTTTAGACAACAGAAATAAACAAGGGGCAACAAATCCATCTGCATAAACACAAGGAGGTTTAGACAACAGAAATAAACAAGGTCCAACAAATCCATCTGCATAAACACAAGGAGGTTTAGACAACAGAAGTAAACAAGGGACAACAAATCCACCTGCATAAACACAAGGAGGTTTAGACAACAGAAATAAACAAGGGGCAACAAATCCATCTGCATAAACACAAGGAGGTTTAGACAACAGAAGTAAACAAGGGACAACAAATCCATCTGCATAAACACAAGGAGGTTTAGACAACAGAAATAAACAAGGTCCAACAAATCCATCTGCATAAACACAAGGAGGTTTAGACAACAGAAGTAAACAAGGGACAACAAATCCATCTGCATAAACACAAGGAGGTTTAGACAACAGAAATAAACAAGGTCCAACAAATCCATCTGCATAAACACAAGGAGGTTTAGACAACAGAAGTAAACAAGGGACAACAAATCCACCTGCATAAACACAAGGAGGTTTAGACAACAGAAATAAACAAGGGGCAACAAATCCATCTGCATAAACACAAGGAGGTTTAGACAACAGAAATAAACAAGGTCCAACAAATCCATCTGCATAAACACAAGGAGGTTTAGACAACAGAAGTAAACAAGGGACAACAAATCCATCTGCATAAACACAAGGAGGTTTAGCAATCAGAAATAAACAAGGGGCAACAAATCCATCTGCATAAACACAAGGAGGTTTAGACAACAGAAATAAACAAGGTCCAACAAATCCATCTGCATAAACACAAGGAGGTTTAGACAACAGAAGTAAACAAGGGACAACAAATCCACCTGCATAAACACAAGGAGGTTTAGACAACAGAAATAAACAAGGGGCAACAAATCCATCTGCATAAACACAAGGAGGTTTAGACAACAGAAATAAACAAGGTCCAACAAATCCATCTGCATAAACACAAGGAGGTTTAGACAACAGAAGTAAACAAGGGACAACAAATCCATCTGCATAAACACAAGGAGGTTTAGACAACAGAAATAAACAAGGTCCAACAAATCCATCTGCATAAACACAAGGAGGTTTAGACAACAGAAGTAAACAAGGGACAACAAATCCACCTGCATAAACACAAGGAGGTTTAGACAACAGAAATAAACAAGGGGCAACAAATCCATCTGCATAAACACAAGGAGGTTTAGACAACAGAAATAAACAAGGGCCAACAAATCCATCTGCATAAACACAAGGAGGTTTAGACAACAGATATAAACAAGGGGCAACAAATCCATCTGCATAAACACAAGGAGGTTTAGACAACAGAAATAAACAAGGGGCAACAAATCCATCTGCATAAACACAAGGAGGTTTAGACAACAGATATAAACAAGGGGCAACAAATCCATCTGCATAAACACAAGGAGGTTTAGACAACAAAATAAACAAGGGGCAACAAATCCATCTGCATTAACACAAGGAGGTTTAGACAACAGAAATAAACAAGGGGCAACAAATCCATCTGCATAAACACAAGGAGGTTTAGACAACAGAAATAAACAAGGGGCAACAAATCCATCTGCATAAACACAAGGAGGTTTAGACAACAAAATAAACAAGGTCCAACAAATCCATCTGAATAAACACAAGGAGGTTTAGCAATCAGAAATAAACAAGGGGCAACAAATCCATCTGCATAAACACAAGGAGGTTTAGACAACAGAAATAAACAAGGGGCAACAAATCCATCTGCATTAACACAAGGAGGTTTAGACAACAGAAATAAACAAGGGGCAACAAATCCATCTGCATAAACACAAGGAGGTTTAGACAACAGAAATAAACAAGGGGCAACAAATCCATCTGCATAAACACAAGGAGGTTTAGACAACAGAAATAAACAAGGGGCAACAAATCCATCTGCATAAACACAAGGAGGTTTAGACAACAGAAATAAACAAGGGCCAACAAATCCATCTGCATAAACACAAGGAGGTTTAGACAACAAAATAAACAAGGTCCAACAAATCCATCTGAATAAACACAAGGAGGTTTAGCAATCAGAAATAAACAAGGGGCAACAAATCCATCTGCATAAACACAAGGAGGTTTAGACAACAAAATAAACAAGGTCCAACAAATCCATCTGAATAAACACAAGGAGGTTTAGCAATCAGAAATAAACAAGGGGCAACAAATCCATCTGCATAAACACAAGGAGGTTTAGACAACAGAAATAAACAAGGGGCAACAAATCCATCTGCATAAACACAAGGAGGTTTAGACAACAGATATAAACAAGGGGCAACAAATCCATCTGCATAAACACAAGGAGGTTTAGACAACAAAATAAACAAGGTCCAACAAATCCATCTGAATAAACACAAGGAGGTTTAGCAATCAGAAATAAACAAGGGGCAACAAATCCATCTGCATAAACACAAGGAGGTTTAGACAACAGAAATAAACAAGGGGCAACAAATCCATCTGCATAAACACAAGGAGGTTTAGACAACAGAAATAAACAAGGGGCAACAAATCCATCTGCATAAACACAAGGAGGTTTAGACAACAGAAATAAACAAGGGGCAACAAATCCATCTGCATAAACACAAGGAGGTTTAGACAACAGAAATAAACAAGGGGCAACAAATCCATCTGCATAAACACAAGGAGGTTTAGACAACAGAAATAAACAAGGGGCAACAAATCCATCTGCATAAACACAAGGAGGTTTAGACAACAGAAATAAACAAGGGGCAACAAATCCATCTGCATAAACACAAGGAGGTTTAGACAACAGAAATAAACAAGGGGCAACAAATCCATCTGCATAAACACAAGGAGGTTTAGACAACAGAAATAAACAAGGGGCAACAAATCCATCTGCATAAACACAAGGAGGTTTAGACAACAGAAATAAACAAGGGGCAACAAATCCATCTGCATAAACACAAGGAGGTTTAGACAACAGAAATAAACAAGGGGCAACAAATCCATCTGCATTAACACAAGGAGGTTTAGACAACAGAAATAAACAAGGGGCAACAAATCCATCTGCATAAACACAAGGAGGTTTAGACAACAGAAATAAACAAGGGGCAACAAATCCATCTGCATAAACACAAGGAGGTTTAGACAACAGAAATAAACAAGGGCCAACAAAACCATCTGCATAAACACAAGGAGGTTTAGACAACAAAATAAACAAGGTCCAACAAATCCATCTGAATAAACACAAGGAGGTTTAGCAATCAGAAATAAACAAGGGGCAACAAATCCATCTGCATAAACACAAGGAGGTTTAGACAACAGAAATAAACAAGGGGCAACAAATCCATCTGAATAAACACAAGGAGGTTTAGACATCAGAAATAAACAAGGGGCAACAAATCCATCTGCATAAACACAAGGAGGTTTAGACAACAGAAATAAACAAGGGCCAACAAATCCATCTGCATAAACACAAGGAGGTTTAAACAACAGAAATAAACAAGGGGCAACAAATCCATCTGCATAAACACAAGGAGGTTTAGACAGCAGAAATAAACAAGGATCAACAATATTGCTTTCTGGTATTCTTTCACGTTGCTCAAATTTTCGTTGCTCAAATCCTTGTTAATGGTTTGTGTTGTTGAAAGTCCCAAACAGGGGCCAAAGCATTTTAACAAGGAAAAATACAATAGAAAAAATATTGAAAAATATTCTAAAAATACTGAATTGTAAACAAATTGTGTATTTGTATAAAATAAACACGATGCTGCGTCGTTCAACGACATTTAACTAAACATATGAATTGTAAATTAAGTATTTGGTTGATTAATTGTTCGCAGCCCCGGGTTCCTTTATCACTCTATTCGTCCCTGGTCTGACAGAGGACGACCATTGCACGGAAATGTCGGGTTGGGCAATCAAGAGGTTCGAAGCCTCAGTGCTTTGTGAACTCACGGGATGTTGTCGTTGTTCGATGCTGCTCGCCAACACCGGGAGATGGTCGGATGTGAGTCCGCATCGCCTGAGTTGAAGCCTCTCGATGTAGGGAATGCACCCAGATAGCAGCTTCACCCCAGCTTCATCCAGATTGTTGTAGCTCAAATGAAGAAACTCAATCTACATGCAACAAAGTAGATGAAGTTGTACCAGTTGGTTGTCTGGGGTGACTGTATGTTACGTCACAGTACGAAAATATTAGTGGGATTACACTAACTCCGAAATTCTAAGCCCAAACAGGGGCAAACAACCGGTGCCAAAATTAGGAGGCCTAAACAGTGGCACCAAATCGGCCGATGCCAGGCCTTTGCCCCAAATCAACCCCCGCCCTACAGTTTGACATGTCATTTGGACTTTAGATCTAAATCTGAATAATTTATTACTTTTCCACCAGGTTCAGGTATTATTTCGTCACAGATATTACTGTATTTGGTTTTATTATGTTGTTGGTCGTAAAATAATGCTGTTACAGATAATTCTGCTTTCTATAGCGTTGCTTAGTACGTCTTATTGTGTGTTCCACTTGTATAGGATGAGTGTCGATAATATCACACAATATTACTACACTTTGTTAAAACTCACGGGATGTTGTCGTTGTTTGATGCTGCTCGCCAACACCAGGAGATGGTCGGATGTGAGTCCGCATCGCGTGAGATTAAGCCTCTCGATGTAGGGGATGCACCCGGATAGCAGCTTCACCCCAGCTTCATCCAGATTGTTGTAGCTCAAATCAAGAAACTCAATCTACATGCAACAAAGTAGATGAAATTGTACCAGTTGGTTGTCTGGGGTGACTGTATGTCACGTCATATTAAGCAAGTGACGTAACTAGAATTACAGGTTTCACATATCAACATTGACACCTGCATCTAATATAATAGTGAATGGCTTGGTGTTTACCATGTTTATACTTTTGTGTTTTTTTTATTACTTTAGAAAGAAATTATTTACTCTCAAATAATTCATGCTCTGTCATAACACATACAGCTTATAAATTCAATTATTATGTGTGATATATGTATTAGTACCGGTTGTGTTTTCCTTTGCAAGTTTTCGCAGATAAGTTTGATGTCGTCGGCAGAAAGGTTGCTGCGTATGATCGCCAATTCTTGCATCTGTGGAATCATCGGTGCTAGAATTGTCATGCTGGTGGTGGCCTCATCTACGTGGAACTTGCGAATCTGAAATATAGCAGAGTGTGAAAACTCAAATGATAGATTAGACTTCCTAGGTGCGCTAAATCAAACGTTTTCATCAAGGGCGGGATTTCGCACCAGATTGACTTGATTACTCTAAGTCAAAGAAAACCCTTAGATTTATTTTCCATAAAAGAAACTGAGCTTATGAAACTGACGTTTAGTGTGAATTAGGTTTAAAATTGAGCTTAGATTTGTACCCGATAAAGTTTCGTTAATAAACCATAGATCAGCTTGTTTACGGATTATTAGGAAGATATGCCGAGGGCCGGATGAATTAAACTGGTGGGCCGAACCTGACCCACATACCATAGTTTGGTAACCCCTGGTATAAGGCAATCGTATTTTACCAATGCATGTTATAAGTCATGCTGAGAGGTAGTAAAAAAACACTGTAGGCTACTTTGCCGGAAAAGTTTTCATACAAAAATAAATAAGGTTCACTATTCGATTGCAAGCTATATCTAACACTTGGCATCAGGTATCGTCTCCAAATCGATATTATCGGACACAGTTAATGAAAACGGGCGTCATAAATGTGAAGTAATCAACGCTTCTGTCATTCGGTGGCTGCCAAGTTTTTAATAAGGTTTTGCAAAAATCCGATTGCAAATAATTTTAGTCACTCAGCCATGTTCAGTTTTTATACTGGAACATTACATCAAATATTTGCAAATTTATTTATTTTGCTATTTAAGCTTAGTAATGACGTTATTGGGTATGGGACCGGGTCGCGGTACTTTTGACCAAAACATCAAGAATAAATAAGGTAATCCTTCTTACAAAGTGAAAAAACTGTAAAGTTCGCTATTCTTTGGTTTAGGAATGTTTTCTTGAAAAGTAGGGGAAAGCGGGACAAAACTGATTCCTCACTCTTTTAGTTAACGAAAATTGCCAGCGTCAATATTTGTTTGCTGAACAATGACTATCGGCGAAAAAACGTTTGTGGCTAAAAAATAGGCAGATTCGATTTTTCACAAACCAGGGAGGGGAGAAAATGTGTTCGGGGGATATTGATATAAGGATAGCGCAGTTAAAAGATGCCTTTATAACTAAAGTTCAAGTAAAGGCGAAGTAATTTTTTTGCTAAATAATTTTTAGGTAAGGGTCTGTTTATTAATATCGTTTGTTTTTTAGTGGACTTTTAAACAATAATTTTGTTATAATTCGAATAGGTATGGGTTTTGTTAAGTGAAGTTTTACCTGTATTTGTAATATTTCTTACAAACATGTTGATACGGAGATCCATTTTAACCAGGTGCATTTCTTAACGTATTTTATGGATAGGAAAACCATGTAAAATGTTTTACGACATACATCAAAAAATTAAAACTAACTATATTAAAATTTGTTAAAAAAAATCTTTTGAACTATAACAAAATGTTAGCTTCTTAAAAAGAGGTATGGCTAGTCCAATTTTTTGTCACAATAACCCAAAATGTAGGTTGTAACAAATAGTTCCTCACTTGGGAACGGCCTGTCCCATCTTACGCACCCCACATCACCATATACAGAAAATATACTGGCTGCTTATAGGTACAAGATAATAAAAAAAACTTACTTGTAGAAGTAAGCCTCGTAAGTTACCCATACATCAGTTAAAAATGAATTTTATACAACTTCAACAAATATGAAATAACATAGATATAAAAACAATTAAACTAGCAAAAAAACACCCTTATATTCTTTAAATTGATATATTGTAAAAACGCCGTCAGCCTACTGAAATGTTTTTGTGTTAAAATGATGGCTACCATTGGGTGCTTCAAAAAATAATTACGAATTGGCGCCACCAAAAAACGCGTTGACGTAATCCCAAGGTCCCGACTCAGGCAACGTCCCATCTAGGGCAACCCTCCCCCATACCAGTCCTGGACTGGCGAAACCACTGACCCGCGGGTCACAAAGTGACCCACCACAGATTTTCAATGACCCACCTGTCTCTCTAGAAATATCAAAATTTTGTCAATCATTTTTCTGCAATCCCATAAAAAAATGCTGCAACATTTGTTAACTATTTAGCTTCTTAATTTTCGTGGGAATTCGTATTTGGAAATCGCCCAAAAACCTTGAATTACCACCCCAAGACAATAACACTTGCAACGACGCAGCAGCAAAATTTTGCATCAAATTATCATTATATTACAAAACGACCCCCTTGTGCATTTTGCAACGATCGGGATTGCGTTTGTGACCCGCGCGATGAAAAGGTTCACCATCCCTGCCCTATACCATTACTTAAATTATGACGTCATGTTGTGACGTAACTTGTGACAATATCTCTGAAAATTTCTACTCGTCACTTGAACACAAATCATTTATCCAGCATTTCCACACAACAAATCATTTAAATTAAATTTTATAAGTGGGGTTCGTTTTGCCCCGTTTAAAAATCGACAACAAAAGTTAATTTATTCAGAAGGTACGGTGTTTCTTTCAGTTGTTTTTTTAGCATAGGAGTAACTTTCAGAAAGACCTTTCAGTTAATAGGCTACTCATCAAAAAATATTTGTGAAACTCGAAATATAGCATTTAATCCTTATGGGGTCCGTTTTGCCCCGCCTTCCCCTACGACAAGTTGGCTAACTGTGACTGTCGTGCGAGTTTTATAGTCGCCAATTTTATGTAATGATAGTCACCGAAAAATTATTCTCTATAAGCATATCCTAAGACTACGTGTTAAGTGTGTAAATGAGACAACTTGTTTTACCTCCACCGCAGCTTGTATTTTAGCTTACTTAATTGGCACACTGTTCAGCGCAGATGTTGTACTAATCGTGACATAAAACACCCCAAAAAAACGTTCTTCGTTTAGTATTGCACGTGGCGAGGAGTGTTGACGACGCACCTGTTCGCTTTGCGTCTAAATCTTTGCTTTTGCTGGGCGTTTATTGGCGAATTCTAATTAGCTTTTTCCTATTGACGTCAGGCCGATTGATTTTGGCAACACTCACCCAAATCTTGGTTTAAATAATCTGAGCAATAAATAGAAATGCTAAAAATGATCCAAGCAAGTTTAGATTCTGTAATTTGTACAAACAATGCTAACAACAATATGATCGACAAAATACAATATTTTATACTTTATAAATAACCAACCGTGTGTTGTGTTTCAGCAACGGTCTCGATCAGCATCTTCAATCCATCCGCGATGAACTTGGCTCGTTCCCCGAAAGCTCCAACGTTGATGGTGATTGGATGGTCGGCGGCGCGAAGCACGTGACAGAGACTTGCCACGTGGTTGGGAAGAATCGTGCGCGAAAGCAAAACCATGTCCGGGAAAACTTCCACCACTGATCTTGTGATGTCATCAAGCATAGACTCGTAGGCGAGACTGCACAGCGTGAACAACTTCTTGTCGTCTGGACGAGCGTTGAACTCTCCGTATTTTACAAGAGCCTCAACACCAAATTCATACAATAAAGCGAGTGAAACTGGGAAATCCTTCACAGATGTTTGGGCGAAATCTTTGGTCATGGAAACAAGCAGTTCCTTGAGCAGGCCTCTCTTGGCAGAAACATCAGCTGAAGAGATTGGAAACAGCGCGTTTAGCTTGCATTGGAGTTTCGGATTAAGCAGACCGAAGAGAAATTGAAGAACCATTTCCCAATCGCCAGTTTTCAAGTTTTTCAGTAGCTCTTTAAACCGTTTAATGGGGGTGTCAAACATAATCTTGAGTGCTGCGAAGAACTCTTGCAGGAGCTTGTGATTGAACAAAATTGTTCTGTCTCCTTCCAAGATTTTAAGGCTGATATCACTGGACCGACCTTGAACTTTGAGAAAATCCCCTAAACCTTTTGTTTCAAGTTCAACGTTGTTGAAATCTTGTGCTTCAAAGGTGACTTTCTTCTTAAGCATTCCATACAAAGCTAAATCAGAGAGCTTGCGAAGTACCTTTTCGTCTTTCTTGAAGTGAGGTGAGCGAATGCAGTCGTTCAGAAACGATGTGAACACATCAGTAGTAGTAAATGCACCACCATCCAATCCATGCTTTAGAATGTATTTTGGAATTGCTTTGGCAAATAATGGGATGAAGCTTAATGCATTGGCTGCTGGATTTTGGTTGAGAACCTCTTTCACTTTTTCGTATTTCTTCTGACTTTTGCAAATTTTCTTGAAAAGCAAATCCTGTGAATTTTCGCCGAGACCAAGTACCTCAAGTGGGAAGTGTGACTTGCAGTCTGGGTTCAACTGGAGATATGCTTCCGGTCGTGTAATAAGATACTTGAAAGCATTGCCAAGAACGTCAGACCGCAAAAGGTTTTGGAGAATGACTTCTGGTTTTGCTCTATCGTACAAACCAATGACTGGTGCTTTCATTGAAAGATTAAAACCTGTTTCATCCATTGAATCCATGATGATCAACACATTATTTGATTTGGAGATTCTTTCTAGAATTTTATTGTCTGTTTCCAAATGATATTTCCAGTTGGAGTTGAATAGCTTTATCAGGAACTCAAAAACACTCATTTCTTTGCTGTTGTCTAACGATGGCAGGTTTACATAGAAGATGTAGCCAGATGCAGGTTGAGTATCACAACCATATTGCAGAATTTGTATCCCTAAGGTGGTTTTGCCATAACCAGCTCCACCAATAATAACTATGAAGTTGCCATACTTTCCAATGAAATTAATTTTCGCTGCCTGGTCGCTGAACTTAGATTCTGCTTCTTTGATTGCATTTTCTTTTGCAGCCTGAGAGAATTCATCCACCTCAAAAAACGTAACATTTTTCTCATTTGCTCTATAGAGCAACATTGCGTTAAAACCTTCTTCTTCGACATTCTTCCTGTTAATGACCAGGAGTTTAACCAAGATTGTTTCTTGAGATTTGATTTTGATGTTGGCCACTTTTTTCTGGTTCGCTCGCAAAGCTGCATCTGAGAATTAAAAAACTGGACTAAAATTGAAGAACTTGAACTGAAACTCAACACTTGAAAAACAGATAATATGAAATGGAACTTTAAGCCCTGCACAATCAAACAGATTTTTGCAAAAGCACAACTTCAAGAAACAACACAAAATAAGGAAACGCAGCTATGGTGACAATTACGAAACAGTAAGCAGCATTTGAAACCACTGGTCTACTATAATGAGTGAAATGAAAAGGTCGTTTACAATACACCTTTTTCAAAGCTTTAGATTTTAATTAATCATTTCTTTTCCAAAAAGTCTGTGTAACAATAATTTGGAAGGCACCTCTACATAGAACAGGGGTCGGGAACCTTTAGCTTGCGAGCCATATATGGCTCTAGTGATGAAAGAATCTTTCCTGCAGATAAATCATTTCACAGCATAATCTGAAATTGTAAGCGGCTAAACGACGGCTTTCCTAACTTTATATTTCCTTTTTATTACACAAATTATCAAATTTTTGGCGCTTCGCGCGAATCTCTTTATATCCGAAAGGCCCTATTCTTTCAACAGAACTCCGTAACCAAAGCTGTTTTTTTGGGAAATTTTTGGTTTTGTCCTTTAAATGAGAACCAAATAAACGGCCCTGAACAATTTATAGTTTTTGCCAGATGTTAAAAGTATTATACGTCTCTCAAAATCAAGAATATTTTACTTTCATGACTCCCTTCTAGCTAAAAAGGTTCCCGACCTCTGAAATAGAACAAAAACTAACATCAAGGAAAGTTCTTTCGACATTTGAGGGTGTTAGAAAAATTTACCACAGCAATAGACACTTTAAACCTTTACACTTGCTTATATGCAAATTACACACAAACTTCCGCGGTGAAACCATTTAAAGAAATTTTGATTCTCCAAATACATGAATAAACAGCAGTATTTCGAATAAAAAATCTGAGAGTTTTTATCTTTCAGACCCCATATTCTACTTTTTGAAAAGTACACCTTTTTAGCTTGTGTTCGCCAAATTTGCTGTGGGCAAATGTTTTCCTTTTCTAGAATGCAGATTTTTTTATGCGATTAACCGGTTAGGTTAAAGTACAGATATCCAGATATATCCGTTATTCAAATACTAATAGCTCTTAATATCCAAATGAACCCTACTTTGAACATCGCTAGCCGACAAATTGGGGCCTTGTAATGGTTTAATGAGTTGAACAAAAGTTTAAAATAAATCAAACGAAGAAAAAGTTTAAATCTGAGTCAACATACAATGATAATATTACATTTCAAACTGGATTTGAGAGATGACAGAAAAGAGACTGCAATTCTATAAAGCAGGGATCGACAACCTGTGGACTGACAAATGCAAATCATCCGGCCTGCCTCTTTTCAAAACCAAGCACAGGTTTAGACCAGACATCACATTTAACGGCTATTATGCAATCCTAGAAACAATTCATCCAAATAACTTCTCCACTCTGGACGACCACAACAATGCAATGAACACATCGATATTATGTGACTAGATTGCCCGGAGGTTTCAGATCCACTTTAACTCAAAAAATAACTGTTAGAACTGTGTCAGAACTGTTGCAACCTAATATGTCCACTAAACTAGCCAGTGAAACAATACACAAGTTGGTGTCCACTGTCAAAATATACAAAGACGCATATTTACATAACAACATGAGAATATAAAATATTTCATGTAATTTGAGTGGTTTGTGGAATATTTAGCAAAATACATGTTCATTAAAGCCAGTGTTCACAAAGAAATAAAAAGATAACATTGGTAATACTACTTGTTGCTGCTCAGTGGCATGGTGGGGTTTGTAGCTTGGCACACTATATATTAGAAAACTGATAACTTTAAGACATTTACCAATTGCCTTGCCATGTATGAAGGGCAATTGTCAAGTTATAAAATTGTTTTTATAGAAAGTGTGTTGCGATTTTTGTAGTGTGCCACAAACATTAGAGACCTACTGCATTAAAGCCTCAATTCTCACAACTGGTCACCCAAAAAAATATTGTTCTATCACATATCAACAACAGAACTCGATTTGATACAGAAATCTATTTCAAATGTGACGGATATTTATTTCGGTGACTGAGCCAAAATTCGGAGTTCAACGAAAGATTTCGTAATTTGTCGAACTCGGCAATTACAGAGGTTAAGAGTCACTGCTACAATATGGCTACCATATTTTCAGCACCAAAAAAGAGGACATTTTTTGCCAGCAATTAAAACGAAAGTAGAATTGTTACTTTTAAGTTTAATAATGTTTTATGGTGACTTTCGGTATGTTTGGTTGTTTTGGGAATCTCGAATTAATTTTCGATAGGAAATTTTGTGTTGCTGGTTGACTCGAGCGCAAATATTGATCTATTTGTTGCAAATTTTGCTGTTGGCGGCTACGAAGAGAGTTATAAGTCAAGGTTTAAAAATGCTACTTTTCAAAGTGAATAATCACAAACCTTTGCTTCAATAATGGGCCTTTTTACATGTGAGGTTCGGTTGCAATTTCTCTGGTGCAATGTTTGCAATAACACCAAGAACAGGGGTGGGTAATTATTTTTAACCGCGGGCCGCACGAGAAACTTAAATATTGCGGCGGCCGAGTCTAAAATAGGATCTCAATGACACGCAATATGACGTCATACTCTGACGCAATAAAACAAATAAGCTAACGAACTTGTTATTAGTCATAATTAAACAAAAAAATTGCGACTATATTGGTTTCAATTGAGCACAGATAAAAAAAAAAAAAATACATTGCTTGATATTTTGGCGTTTACCAAGTTGCGGGAGCGTTGACCAAAAATTTAACATTAAAATAGCCTACGTAAAAAAGTCGCACAAAAAACCTAAAATGCTTTTTTTTTTCTTTTAAGGCTTTCATCGCTTTTATTTCTTATCTTACCACGTTTTCTCTTGACATTAATATAAAGTTGAGCAAGCTTTGCCACGTTTTCTCAATAATTAGGTTTTATCAACTTTCACAGAATGGACGAAAATGAATCAGGGAAAAAATAATTAACACTCTAGGATTCGGAGTTGATTAATTATTGTACAGATCACGGTAACACATTTAAATAACTAGTTACCACTGCAGCAATGACGTCTTTTGATTGCCGGTAAACAATTTTTTAAAACGGGACAAGGAGTCTTTATTACGAGTTTCGAACATGACCTCCATTAACCTTATTATTTGTGTAGGGTTGAATGTATTTGCGCCTTAGTGTTTAAGGAAATAACTGGCGCTAAGTAATATTTTGCCTTAGTGGTGTTTAGCACAAATTGCCCTACACTAACTAATTAAATTCCTCGCCGAAGTCACTCGCCAATCATGCGAGTGGGTGTCAATCGTCACTCGACCGAAGCGAACAAACCAAAATGCCCTTTTTTGTGCTTAACCCCTACAAAATAGAACCAGATAATAATTTGCTTATATAGGATGGCTACAGAAAATAACTAAACATATCTGCATTTTGTTCCCTTTTTGAACACAGCATCCAACAACCTTTTCACCAAACTACTCAGTGACCAGCCATATCAAGAATAAGGAAGACATTATAATTGCAAAGAAATTATAAATAAATTATATTACTAAGTAAATGAGACTAGGAAAGCAAAATAATGCAGTACAACTTACAACAGATTAACAGAACAATTTTTGTAGTTCAACAGCGATGACAAAAAACATAAAATATCATAATTAAAGCAATTTAAAAGAGTTGGTAGGATATACAGTAAGATTTTTTAAATATTTAAATAATTTAAATTTCAAATATTTAAATATTTTTTAAGTAACACGGTGGACAAGTGGTATTAAAGAAACAAATTGGATAAAGAATGAAATTTTAAGCAAGTGTTTTACAAAATGCTAAAACCTAACAGTTTGGCAATAGCAACATCAGTCATAAGCAGCCAATGCCGTAAATGTACAATAAGAATAATAAAAGTTTAAAACAAGTGAAAGAATACGTTTGTGGTCGCCACTCAAATTACACAAAATATTTCATAATATCTTCTATTAAGCAAAACAACAGCGTCCGTTAAATTGCTTGCTTACAAGTTACAATAATCGAATAACTTCACAATGTACTGCTGATAATAACAATATGAGCATTTTTTAGCCTTTATTTTTTAAGAAAGATTGGGGCTATTTCGTTTTGATACGTAGAAGGTAACGCAAAAAAATTAAAACCATCTGCGAATTACGCTCATTACAATCCGACCACAACGCACACTATTTGGGTTAGAATCCTGAAAGTTTTAGTTTTATGAAACCACAACATCCAGCTCGTTACCATAAAAATATAAATTAAACCAAGTTTTAAATTCGGAAGAGGACCCTTACCAGTTTCTTCCGAATTAAAACTTGTTTTCATTTATATAAACCGGGTAAATAGACAAAGGGAACTTTCTGAAGCTATTTACCCGGCTAAAAATAAATTAAAGCAATGTTTAAAATTTAATTGAAAAAAAAATGACGTCATTATAACGAGTTTATATCTTCACACGGATTCAGCCAGCACCCAATAAAACAAATCATATTTTGGGACGGGGTTTAGAATGTTTTTATTTGTACTTTTACCGTCGTAGCAAAAGTCGCAACTTACCCACAAAAGCCACACAAACGCATGCATAAGTAAGGTGGGCTCAAGTTAAAACTCCATGTTCATTATAAGTGGATATTCACCCTAAACTTCAAAGTATTCTATCGGCGTTCAGATAATTAGAAAGCGTTTATAATCCAATTTCATAAAGTATTAGAAATAAATATTTTCATATTATAACCGAACCCGAACCAGAACGTTATTGTTATGTAAGATATTAAGGAGACGACCTGGAATGGAGCCGAATATTACACAATTATGTTTTAAGGGGTCCGCAAAAACTTCTAAATATACCTTCTGTAAATTAATTGACGCTTGAAAACTTACTTAATCACAATCTTGGTAAGTGACAAAATCACGTTGTAACTTGTAAATCGCATTTAATGTGACGTAACAGGTCTACTTAAAAGAACTAAACGCAGATATTACACCAGAAAAATGAAGGGACCACTAGAAAGCATCAACAAGGGGCCACGGACACAAAAGGTTAAGAACCACTGGTTTAAAGGGACAAGTTATAAAATATTAGGTTAACATTAAATAAATGTGAAACCATAAAAGTAGGCCTACTTGCCAAAGTTAAGCCTAATAAGGCTATTAGAGACAAAAGAATCAAAATTAATAAAGTATACATCATTGGTTTTGCACCCGTGACTCCTTTTTAATGCTTTCAAATAGTCGAGGACCCTTTCATTATTTGTGGTGTAATATCTGCGTTTAATTCTTTCCAATAAAGTAACATAGCACAATATAGGACAATAGAACATACTGTAGCAGTGTGGCTTTTCACTATCGTCGTAAATCCTAACTTAAGATAATTGCATATCTTCTTAATTTCGACATGACTAGCTGTCTTACAGAACAACAGCATAAACTCAAATTCAGTACATGCGAGCTTTTTTAAGTGCTGGCTTCCATTTGACAATTTAATTGTGTTACATCACAATGGAAGTGCTACGTCTCAACTTGCTGTAATGTGTTTTTATTTTTTTGTCAGTTAGCATAGGCGTAGCCAGGGGGGATGAGGGACCATGCCCCCCCCCCCCCCAGAAAAAAAAATATTTATAAATATTTTCCTCTTAATAATTTGTTTATAAGCATTTATGAGCAGTACCACAACAGTCAATCACAGGCATGCCACGCCTTCAATTGTCATGCATTGTTACGTCACAAACGATGTAGTTTTAATACAACGTTTGCTATACAGTAATGTAGTTTTACTACTTTTAGACGGACTCCAGCCATAAGACCGAGAAGAGAACAACATCAATAAACACAATTCGGAATAAGACCAAAATAGGACCAATACCTAATGGTATTAATACCGTCTAAATCGCAATTATTCCTAAAACCGTCGGAATAATACTTAAAGGGTTAGAATTAGGCCTATATAACGTACAATCACTAACTTCCGTAATAATTCCAACCCTAACCCATTTTATAATCCCACCCATTACCCACCTATAACCCCAAACAGGAGAAACAATCCAGTGCCAAACAGCACCGGTCAAAACTAGGGCGTCCAAACGTCGTCACCAAAACGGCCGATGTCAGACCGACGACCCCCGATTGTCCCATACCCTCTACCTACAGTTATAGGGATTATTTTACACATTTAGGCCTTATTCCAGGGGTTACCAACCGGGGGTACCGGGGGAGATTGAACATCAAGGGGTACGAAGATCCTTGGGCCACGGAGCAGCTTTTCAAACATATTTTACAATATAGTTTTATTTTACAATTTTCAACCATATTAGGCTATATCATTAAGTGTTTGCGTTAAAAAAAATAATTTCTACAAATACTTGTTATTTAGTAAGAAACCTCATTACTCATAACAATGCGTTTTTTAACTGCAGATGATTTCTGTGTCGCCTTGAGTATAATCGAACCATCGTTTGAGCGAATTTTATTAATGAAGCAACAAATATCTAACTGAGAAGTGACAAACAAAACAACTGGCATTTAATTTATTTCTGATTTTTTGAATTGTTTAGTAAAATACCAGTTTAACTTTTAATTGAGCTATAAAAGCAAAGTCATTTAGCACTATATATTTGAAAAATTCCATCAGAATTGTTTGGGGGTACGAAGAACGCTGACAAAGGGGTACAAGAAGCCAAAAAGGTTAGCACCCCTGCCTTATTCCGATGATTTTACGACGTATTCCGGCAGATTTAGGTCTTATTCAGACGATTTTGATCTTATGCTGTACTGGACATTACTGCGTATTTGGCTTTATTATGTCGTTGGTCTTAATACTATGGTTTTATAGATTTTTCTGCTTTAGGTATTGTTGCTTTTTAGGTCTTATTGTGTGTTCCCACCACCACATCTTGTCTATTTTGAGGCCATCGGACCGTAAGCTTATGCCGTCATTGTGTGTGTTTGTTACTTCAAATATTAGGCTACTATTCAAAAACAATGCTAAAACAAAGCACAATAAGCTACCTTAATTAACTTATGTTTGACTCAGCCAGATTGTTACAATACCTCAGTGTTAACGTCAGTAAAGTCGTCATATGGCCCACAGATCAACCCGCCAATATGTAGGGGAACTGTCAAGTGTGATGGGGGGGAAATGAAAATTTAGTGTGGCAGCCCCGATGTACAGTGACTTCTTGCAGAAAGATTTAGTATCTCAGCTGAGACCTGTTCCACATTTAAAAGGTTTGCATTGCAACTTTCAGAGGGATTGGCAGCCTACGTTTCTGCTTTCGTCTCTTGTTTATAAATTTTAAATAAATGTGAAAGCATACTTTTAATTTTTTTTTAGCACCTATACGATATCGCTTTGTGGTTGTTAAATAAAATTTATTTTAAACGTGACTTAAAAAATTTAGTGCCTCACCATCTAAGAACCTCGCCGCACGTCACTGAGTTCAAATATATTCGACAGATCTATAAAATCACAAGTGCCACACAACCTAGCCGAGGACGATTTGGCGCCGGCAATAAGCGTTTGTTTTAATTGCTGGATCCGCGCGGGCTGTGTCCTTTATTAATAGTATAGTGGGGACATTTTACCACAATAAGCTGCAAACATCACAGGGACCACCAGCGCCTTTGCTAATATGCAATACTGTTGCTACTTCCACAAGAAAAATACAAATGTAAAGGACACGTAACGCAATAGGCGCATAATAGAGATTCGCATATTGCTTGATGGCATTTATAATTATAAACTCTAAAGAGAAACTGCTTTTTTTCGAATTTGTAAGTTCACACTTCACAACATGGTAGGCTATACTTTGAATTGCGCTTTTAACTGAATAAATTTTCCCAAAACGGGCGAAACATACTCATAACAGAAGGAAGGTTATATCGGAAAACTTTTGCATTCGTTTCCTCACCTCGTGCAGTGACGTCATCTGCTTCTACAACGTTGCCAAGGTTACCGAAGTAGGCGTCACCCGCGACCATGTTTTGAACGTTGTACTCGTTACGCACTTCTGTCACTTCTGTGACGTTACGTACTTCTGTGACGTTACGTACTTCTGTGACGTTACGCACTTCTGTGACGTAGGTATTTTGCGTCACTTCTGTGACGTTGGTATTTTGCGTCACTTCTGTAACGTTGATATTTTGCGTCACTTCTGTCAGGTGAACTTCTGCTCCAGCGAAAATAGTTGCGTTGTTCTGTTGAGATGAAAAAGGTAAGTTAACATCAATATATAGCAATACGACCGAAATCTAAATAACGTTAACGTCAAAATAAGACTAAAAATAGGATTAATAGCTAATAGACGGAACAAAGTCTTAATAAGATCTAAATCTAGACTTGCCATTTTTTAGAAACGTAAATCCGGGACGCATATTGAAAAATGCAAACAAACTTAATGTAGACCTAATACAAAATAATTTAATGCAGGTAATTAACTAAACGGGGTTGCGGTTGTTTGATATTTTGTCAGCGGGTATTTTTCAGGGCCCTATTTAGAAGGTTAGTTTCTCTAAGTAATTTAAATTGTAACCGATAGTAATGTTCTGTATAATAAAAAAATTAGTCGGGTAATTACTTTATACAATCAAAGTAGGACGCGGCCCTCGTGAAAGCAGCAACAATATTAGGCCCTACATATTGGAAAAGCGGTGTGTCCATAACAAATTCGTATTCCCCGAATCATTCCCGAGTTTGGGTTAAACAAAATGTAAGATTCCATCAAGCTGTGGCCTCTTAAAACTATTACATATTATGTTGTACTTTGCGTCATTTGCTTGAGCCGCGTTTTATTGCTGATGATTTAAAAAATGTAATTTGTCATGTTACTAAAAAGTAATGTTACGGATAGCGTAATTTCCTGGCTTGAGTGCTAAATAGTTCGTAACATTTTAATTTTTTCTAAATAAAACATTTTAATTTTTCTAATCGTTAATTGTTACAGCACAGATGTTGGTCGTCCTTTGACTATTTTTCTTTGCTTATTGTGCATGAAATGGGTTAACTAAAAATGATTCCCCACAAATGGAGTCACATTATTTAGCCTGTGTGGAAGCAGCATTTAATCGAATGGCGTGTTATAAATTATCGTATTTATCTGCGTTACTGTGAAACATCGTAATTGTTCGTCTTCGCAAACTAACATTTTACATTTTGTTGAAACAAAATTGCAAATAATGTGTGCTTATTTGAAATGAAACGACTAAATACCAAACGGCTAAGCACGTCAAACATATTTTACGTAACGAAAACCACTGACCACTCACAAACGTAAAACCTTAGTTGTAGCAGCCATTGTTCGCATTACGTGATATTCAGCAAATAAGTAATCCTGGTGTCATACTGCGTCCAACGTAAGTAAATCTCGTTTGAACTGAAAATTGGTTACAATTAAAACCGCCGCATTAAATGCGAAATTTTGCGAACTTTACCTAAATTACTTACCATAAACAAGAAAGAAACTAGCCCCAGCAACCTCAACCCCAGAAAAATATTTCTTAAAACCCGCTGGAAAAATAATTAATTTATGTTAAACAAATTGCTCAGCCTTACCAACCAAAAATGAAAAGTAAAAAGTGTTACTTAGTTTTGAGAAAGAATTGCTAATTGGCTAACTTAAGAGTTTTTACATTTTTTATTTTTTTTTTTGTAAATCTCAAATTGAAAAATCCGGGACAAATTGGTTAACCGGGCGGGACACCGGGACAAGTCCTTTAAACCGGGACGTATGACAATCCTACCTAAACCCACGATATTGTTGGTTTGTAAACCTCACTCTATGTTTCCACAAAGTTGTCACGAAATATTTAGTTTAAAATTGAACAAACTCACCAAGTTAATATCTTGAACATTTTCAACAATCTCCTGTTCAGCTTCGGCTGCTTCGGCCATTTTCACTCGCAAGTTTAACTTTACACAAAACTCTTAAACAAGGCTTGGTATGTTCATGTAAAGATTAACATATATCACTACCTCACAATATATGACGTAATTCGTTATGGTATTTGACAAATGAATTCACAAGTTTAACTTTACACAAAGCTGCTCAAATAAGGCTTGATATGTTTATGCAAAGTTTGATATATAACATTACTACGTCACGATATGACGTAATGCGTTATAGTATGTGACAAATAAATTCACAAGTTTAACTTTAAACAAAGCCGTTCAAACAAGACTGGGTATGTTCATGTTAAGTTTAACATGTCACATTACTACGTCACGATATTAGATTGACTGATATAAGGTTTGTACGTTGTAAAGCAACCTGACATTCCAGTTCATATACCAACACAACATTTCGCGTTCACCTCAGTACAGCAGTAAAGCGCTTGCATCAAGCTGCAGGCAACAACCAAACGCTAGCTCTTTGTTGAAGGCGGACTGCAAGTATTTCCTTGTTCTAAAGGAAATGACGTTAAGGCTCCATCCATTCAGTTTGGCCCCCAACGCCTTTACTCATTTTCCGCCTGTTAATCACGCGAGCTATTGTAAAGGTGGTTAAACAGTTAACTTGACGTGACCCCTCCAAACTTTATTTTTAGGCCTTTTCAACTCAGTATATTAAATTTTAGGAGGGCTCCGCGAAATTCTAATTATGTTGAGTGGATTAAATTACCCTGGGAAAATGTTTCAGGAAGTGTTTTATATTTGGATGTGTACACTACAGAAACCATTTCAACTAGGTATATTGGAAATTGTTCTTAATATGTTGCTCAATGCTTATTTTGACAAATTGTTTTGTCCCAAAGGCGTCGTACGACCTATCGCAACATCGAAAATTTTTGGAAAACCAAAAGCTCTAGCGATATAAATGCGTCTTTCGTTTTGCGCGAATTAATAACAACGCAACAGTTTTTGTATTAAAAGTAACAACTCTCCAATCTAAAACTTTAAAAAAATAAAAATTGTGTACAAAAGGTTACGTAGCTATGTGACGTCACGTAATAACTTAAATTGTCTGTAAAGATAATAACTTAGTTGTGTGTGGTCGCTCTTAAAAAAACGTTGTTTAGCGCATTTTTATATTTTTTTATGTGTAGTTTTTCTTGTGTGCTGTTGGGCGTGATAAAGACGGGGATGCGAAAATTCTTTGCACAATTCGCGCGAAAATGCGCAAAAAGTGGGCACACTGGTTCTTTCAAAATGTGCGCACATTTTTTGATAAAAATGGTAAATTTAACTCTAACTCAAGAATGTGCGCACTTTTTTTAAAGGCAGTTTAAAATATGCGCACATTTTTGCACAGTAACCCCACGTCCCCTGTTTATGCATCGGGCAAAGCAATAAGTACCAGAAGAATTTATTTTCAGACCGTTTTTTAAATCTAACTAAATCCTGGTTAAACGGGCTTACTGGGTTGATGTGCATATTTATGTGACTTGGTCAAGCATCCCGTTTATCTTTTATATATTTTTAATTAGTTTAACATGACAATAAGCACACAAGTATAATGTAATAAATTAATCAAATTTTCCTACATTGTGCACAGTTGATGCTTGTTGTTTTAATTAATTTAATATGAAAACACAGTAAATTCAAAAATGCCAGTGAGGTTATCGCAATCTATCACTCCTTTTTGCGGGCGCCGTTGCCCAAAAAGTTAACAACTACCGACTATGTTGTTATTTGAAAATATCGCATTGTTGTTTGACTGTTGTGCGAAGAATGTCGAGTGTTTCGTCACAACTGACTCACAATGCGTGTAATTCTTGCTCTCTTCTCAGGAAATTTACCTGTTTCGTTTGACTAGACACCAGGTCATACGACAGAATTTGGCAACCTTTTGCGTTACAAGCAAGCTGTGGAGTTGAATGGACACACTTATAAGTGGATTGCCTTATACCTTATTTTAATTACGTAAATGGGTTAAATACAGATTTGGATGTCCAGTAAGACTACCCGAGTACGCAGTACGCATGCGCAGTACCAAATTCGAAACTGATAAGACCGAAGACTGTAATTTGTAAATGAGGAATATTTTCCAACCACGTATTGTAGATAGATGAGTTATGACACCCCACATCAATATAAAGCGATATATACCTTTGCCAGCAGTTTGAGTGTTTTTCTGGAAAACGTTGAACTATTGAATTCGCATCTTGCTTAAGTGGTTTTTATGAGGAGCTTGTCGATAGCAGGGGTTCTTAAACCTTTTGTAACGCACACCCCTGAAAACTTGCTGCTTTATGTGGACTAGGGTAGGCGTGAAATTTACAAAAATGACTTGATAAATTGAAGACATAAACAAGGCGACAAAGCGATTTTTATTTTATTTTTTTAAAAGTCTTAGAAAATATTATTTCATTTTAGACTAGCTAGAGCAACTATTAATAAACTTTTGAAAAAACTTTTGCTTTTCAATTATTATGCAACTAAATTCAAAGACATTGAAAGACTTTTATCGATTGAAACAATCGTTATAGAATGGGTGCCCTTGTCTAGCAGCAGCTTATTGGGTTTTAAGCAAACATACCTTACTCTCTTACTGGCTTTCTACTATTGGACACTTGTCTGCCGACTCTCGCTACGCGTGACTGATCACGGAAGGTCACTTAAGGTCATCGGGGAAACACGCGAGCTCTTATTCACAATCGGGGATTTCAATTTTCGCTTTCTTCTGGGCTCTTTGTTGTCTCATTCGAAATCTCCCTCCGCATTGTTGGTTCACAACCGCCATAACAATGAGCATTGTTACATCAGAAGGTTTGCTTGTGTTTGTTGGTATTTAAAGTGAAAGTTGTAGAGTTTTGCTTCCAAACAAAACAGCAATCCACTCATCTGTTAACCCCCTGGTTTCCATAATGTTGTTGGCTCAAAATTGCTTTCAAAGGTAAAAATGGCGGCAGCAAAACCAAACGGTGACCGATTGTGACAATTTGTTGCTATTTAAAATCAAAGGTACATATTTGATATATATCTATGTAAACGTAGCAACTGTCTTATTTGTTTGTTAAAACCAAAACACAGGTTTATTTTTAACGTTTAAAGCACACTTTCCCTTTTTGAACAAATTTAGGCAGTTTTTATATATTTACATTATACAATAATAGCAAAAAAAGCATAAGGGTTGGAGGTGAACGAATACAGTTATTCGAAACATTTAAAATGCTGCCTACCATTGTATTGTCTCTGTTATTCGTAATACAACAGGAAAAATTGTTTATTTTCAACAGGTCTATTTTGTCCAACTCTAAACCTCTGATATGAAACAACAGTTTTGTGTGGTTGTTAACCTCAAATGACAAAATCTGGTTGATTTCACCACTTTGAGTGAAACTAAAATAGGATTAATTGAACCCTCGCAAATTTCGCAATAAACAAGAGCTTATAGACCAGCATTATATAAAAGTAGACTTTATAAACGCAACATACACAGATAGTGGCTTATGACCTCTTGTTACCCCCAATGTGGGGTGATACTCGGGGTTAATATAGGTCAAACATATTTCCTTACACAGGAAGTAAATTTTCAGTTTCCTTAAAATGGTAAACCCCGTTTCAAAAAGTAACTCGACGTATTTCTGTTTTTTGTCTCTAGTTCTCCTTTCTACAACTCAATAACACTTTGGTTTCCACTTTTCAAATTAAAAAGGTCGTATCATAAGCAAGAGACTTTTTAGGATTAGGTCAGGCCAACATATTAACTGCTCTGTTGGTATTTTTGGGCGAGGGGCGTTTAAACTTTTCTTAACACATAGAGTTGGAGGCCAAAAAATGTTCGTGTTGGCCAAGGTCGATATGACGTCATAAATTGACGCCACAAAACAAGTAGACATAAGAAACCTTCTGATTTCGGTCCAAAAAAAGTGAAATTTTATCCAAGAAGGTGCAAAAACTATTTTTATTTACAGTTTTGCTCTTGAACATTTTCTTCGATTTTTTTAACTTATTCACTAACTAAGATTTAAGTAGGCCTTTGCAGACCCTTAAAACTGGTCCACATAACACCAAGTGACCCACGGAACCCAGTTTAAGAACCCTGTAGTTAAATACACGCAGTTGTTCTTGTGATCTGACACAGTGTTTCTCAACCTTTTTCCTGCGACCCAAGATACTAAGCGTTAGTATGACAACGAAGCTTTGGCGACCTCATATTTGCTGAACTGTTTTAAGCTTAACGCAAACAAAACATGAGACGTTATTTGGATAAATAAGTTCGAATTTAATCGTTTTATGAGCCATGCCTTCGTATTGTTTCTCAAATTTTGGAGCAATTTTTCCCAGAACCAATCTCAATAAATCTAACCATTTAAACTACCCAACCAAAACTGCCACACAAATGTGGGTCATGGCTCATGAGTTTACAAACACTGATGTAGCATATATGCGATAAAAGTTAAGTATGTTAACGACTAAGGGCTGTGATAGTGGAGCTCCAGTTATACATTACCTTCACTATTCAATTTTTAAATAATAAACCATTGTTAAAATTTGTTAGTTCATGTATCCCACCATAAAAAGCATCTCATTAATATCTTAAGAACGACGTGGAACTTTTCAGTGGGCTTTATAAACAAGCCAAAACGTTCATCTTGTATCGTGCTAACTAAGGATGTCCGATAATATCGGATCGGAGCCGATCCCCGATGCCAAGGGAAAATATCGGTTCTCTCCCGATACTAGGGTGGTATCGGTGCCGATCCGATACCAAATTAAACATTTTTGTTAATTGGTCGCTGCATTGAACAATATTAGTGAAATATACACTCCAGCCTTAAAGACCGAAATTAGAACAACATCAACGTCAGAATAAGACCAAAATAGGACTAATACCTCATGGTCGTATTTGGCTGTATTATGTCGGTGGCCTTAATACTATGATATTACATACTTTTCTGGTATTGTTGCCTTGTAGGTCTTATTGTGTGTTCCCAAATGTGCTTATATTTATATCCCAACAAACTGATTTTTGTTTTAAAGATTTATAGGCCTACTTAGTTTGATATTAACACTTTAGAACCGATCATTTTTCACCATTCACATTGAAGAACATTCTTTTATCCAGAGGGAAAAGCTGTGATTTCACCAGCGGTAAAACGGCAAACGTCAATAAGCCACCGCTTCAATATAACCATAGTTGCGAAACGAGAAGCATCTGAACGCGTTTTTCTGTCCAGTGTTGTCGCCATACAACTCAAAAGTGGAACTACCGAGTAGGTGTTTCCCCGGTGAAATGAGCGGTTATTTCCCGGGTATTTCTCTTCTTTTGCGCAAAACAAATTACATTTTAGGAGCGGTGGCCGCCCACAGGGAATTTTTTACTTCGGTGCTTTCTGAACTAGGGACTTTATGCTTCTGCTTTGGACTAAAATGGCGAGCTGCGATGTTTTGAGCAGTATTTGGAAGTGAACCTTTGGTAAGACGGGCATTTCGGTGGAGGAAAAGTCGATAACTAGGCCTACTGCTGCTGAAGTGCTGTAAAGACTTGGTGACTGACTCAAGTATACTTAGGTCATTGTTTTTAAATGATTGACTTGGACTGAAGTGTTTTGGACAAATGACTTAACTTGGGCTTGAGTGTTTTAGACAAATGACTAGACATTTATTGTGTCAAATGATTCTGGTTGAAATTATGTGTTTTTAATACATTTTGTTACTAAAATTGTTTTTATCCTTGTTTTTGCCAGTAAAACAATTTGCTTTGTGCCTTGTTTGCAATACTGCTGATTAATAATTAAGCGTCTAAAATAGTATTGCAAAAATTACTACTTTTTTAGTTTTTGAGATGCTGTATTTTAATTAAGTGTCTTTTTTGAGTTTTGATTTATTTCAGCCTGGTTGAATTACAAGGTAGCTCATTTTTTAAGGTTCTGTACATAGAATCAGTTTTTTTTTTCCTTAATCAAAAGGATCTCTCCGTATCAGACTTTCCAACTTTTTCTATTTAAAAATTTTTCTATTTTAAATTTTTTTACAATATTAAAGTTACAACATAGTTTGAAACCTCACTAGCTTCTACTGCAAGTTCATTGAATTCAATCATTCCCTAGATATCTGTTTTTTCATCTCTTCAAATTGAGCTTATGATGTAATTGCTGATAGATAGATTTATTTTTTTGGAAATGAAACAACTAAAACTCAGTACAAAGTAACAAAGAAAATTACAGTTGTTTGCTCCAGGATGCAGTAAATGACCGTCCGTAAGGTACATCGAGCCAACTGCACCCCATGTTAGTTAAACTAAACCCTTTGTGCTTTAATTGATGGTGGGTTTAATGATTTGAGTTCAGAGTGTTTTAATTCCTAATTATCTTTTTTATGTAAAAGGTTTGCTAAACGATAAACTTAGCAAAATCATTTAAATGCAAATATGTTTTAAAAGCTTGACATTTTAACAATGTGTGTCTTTTACTTTTTTAAGTTTTTCTTAAAATCTTGGTGCTAATTTCAACAAAAGAATGTCTGGGCAAAACGAGGAAGAAATGACTGTGTCTCCACCTAGTGAAATAATGGATAAAAGCGATTCTGAAGACGCAAACTCTGACAGCGAACAATCTGGCTCGAACGACGAGCCTGTCTTCACTTCCGTGCCAACCTTGGCGCGGCCTTCAACAAGCGATGATGTCACAAGTGGTGATAATGACCTCCCAAATGGTGTGGTGGATGCGGCCAAGGTGTGCGAGGATTTCGCTCGCAACCTAAAGACTCTTTACCCGAGGTACCTGGACGAGGTCGACGGAACCGGAATGGCCGTACCCCTCCTACTGCACAGCGCGGTATGTTTGTCGATAAAAATAAATAAAATATTATTAAGTATTTTTTTACGTTATGTCTGCAATAATTTTAACAGTTGGTTTATGCAATTTTTTTTTTAGGATATTTACACAAAATTGTCGTGACCTTCACTTTGTGAATAAATTCTTTAAAGCTAATTTGTTGAGTGTTTTTTGCTCTCTATGACTTGCTGCGATGATCGGAAATCATGTCTGTAATTTTTATATTAATTTAGTATCTGACAAGTACCGATACCGCCCTAGTGTCGGACAAGTACTGATACTAGCACTTGGCATCGGGTATCGGCTCTGATCTGATATTATCGGCCGTGCAAGTTTTAATTTGTTGTTCGTGATGCAGGCCTTTTGTGATGCTCTTATGAAAGAAAATGTGAAGACAAAGACTCAACTTGAGGAACTTAAGCAAAAATACGAAGCTCTTCAACAGAACACCAATCAGAAACTTGTTAAAGTCGACACTAGTGACCACTCGATGGCAGCAGACGATAATGTGGAGCTGCTGGCGAAACTTCAGGCCAGGGTTAAAAAGCTGGAAAGCCAGAGGACCGAGGTAAATAAACTTATTGTATATTAGAAGAAAGTGTTTAAAATAAGAAATATGGCAGAAAATTGCCTAAAAACTTAATTTCCTCGCACTTAAAGGTAAGCGATGCTTTTCTGTTTAAAATTCAGTCATTTATAAGTTTTTAATATCAATGAATTTCGACTAAAAAGGCAACATCAGTCTTTAGAGACATTATCTTATTATTTATTCGAAACATTACTTTTATGTGGGCTTCAATATTTCTATTATGTGACTGGTTTTAAATAAAATTTGATTTCCAGATTCTCCGCGTCAATCGACAGTGGGACACTCAGTATCGTCGTTTAAAGCACGAATTCGACACCAAGTCGGCGCTAGTTGTAGGGGAAACCCCTGCAAAGACCCCGACGAAGTTCCAGGTTGAACCGGGCCCCTCGGGTTCCACCACCAGCCAGAGTGGGGGTGAGCAAAAGCGGAGAAAAGATGTCGACATTTTGCTCGCAAATGCAAAAAAGGAAATCCGTGCTCTAATGGTGAGATAATTCTTAATTAATTTACCGAACTTTGTAAATTGTCGTATTTGTCTAATTCTAAAAAGCGTAATTAGATGGCACTATATAAAGACAAATTCTATGAAAATCTCAACAAGCTTTCACACAACTGCGCTTTAGCAAGTAAAAATGAAAGCAATTAACATACATGAAGTAGAAGCACAAGCGCGAGTAAAATGCCATAAGAGTCTAACATATCCACAGCACACCTGATATTTGATTTCAAGTTTAGCAGAATAGTCTAGCCAAGCTAGTAACTCAGGTCAGACACTATTTATAGATGTTAAAAGATATGTATATATATATTCTGCAGGCAAAGGCACTGTCACTATATTTGAATAATATAAGTGTATATATATCTTTCAATATATATCTATAAAAAGTGTCTGAGCTGAATTATTAGCTTTTTGGAGTATTGTCCTGTTACTGATCAGGAATTGAGGTCGGTCAAGGTGATTTCCAATATCACATATTCAGTGCTACATTGATTTTAGGTTTAAATTAAATAAAAAGTCAAAATGAATTAAGTAAACTGCTTGCTTATGTTACAGTTTGCAGGAATTAACTTTCTGAATTAGGGACGTCCCATAATATTGTATCGTTTCCGATACTAAGGCCATATTGCGGCCAATCTGATTCCAAATTATTTTGTACTTCGGGATCAAACTGAGCTTTTTCTATTTAATAAGTAATTTTTGTTTGAAAATATAATGTTAACAATAAGGTTGTTTTTGCCTAATAAAATATTATTTTGTAATGTTTTTTGACCAATTTTCTTAGGGATGAAATTGGATCCCAACATTTTTTGTTAAACTTATAAGGTTTCAGAATAAAGTATCGACTATTGGACCTTACAAGCCTGGACTTTAAAATTAACTGAATTATATTCAAAATAAATAATCTGAGCACATCAGTGGTCATCAACCTTTTTATTACTTAATCTCAATTTAGTTAAACTAGAATCAGCATTTACATGCAACCCAACTTTTCTGATGAGTAATACTTGAATTAAATAACACAAGCGATCGATTATATTATGCTTAAATTATACACAAGTTCAGATTCTTTTTTAAATTTTTTTTAGCAGTTTTAATACATTAATTGCGCTCGTCTATCGCAATCATATGCGTAGCCAGGGGTGTCACAACCCTTGCTCTTTAAATGGTTTTTCAGCATTGCTTTAAAACTCAGTCAGTTGCTGCTCGAAACGGTTTGCTAGCATATTTATTTGTGTTCAATACGGCAGTTCATACAATGGAAAAAGCTAAACAAAAAAGTTCAAACTTTTAGCCCCCCCCCTCCAGATAAAAATTGGGGGCTGGCTACGCCAATGATCGCAACGAAATCACTAAAACTGCAGAAATTGGTGATTGATGGCGACCTCACATTGGGTCGCGACCCATAGGTTGGAGACACTGCTCTGTGGATATACAGTATATATTTTTATGATTACAAGTTATATGTATATTAGCATATAGGATTGGCACTAATACCGCCCTAGCATCGGACCGGTTACCTCGATTGGAATCTAGTATCGGCCCCAAACTGATATTATTCTTTCCTGTCCTCGATATTATCCCACATATTAATAACAGAATTTTACTTTTTCGTTTTTTAAATTCATAATTCGTTTTTGCAGCAAGATAAAGGTGAATTGGCTCGGAATTTTGCCAACGCCCACTCTCTCAGCCAATCACTGAAGAGAGAGTTGAACCAATCAAAAGAAATAAGAAAAAAAGTTGAAATGGAGAAGAGACTGCTCGAGTCGGAGAACCAGCGACTTAACCTCGCACTTGAGTCAGCTTACAGGTAAATCACTTTGTTAGATCATGCCAAAAAAAGTATTTTTCTTAATTTTGCATTATTTTGAATTGCAATTAATTCACAAGCTCTTCAGATTTCGAATTATTTTTTAGGAATAATGAAAATCCTAATTTTTTTAATTTAATTAAGTTAGTTGTTGACTTTGCTGGCTCTGAATGATTTTTACAAATGGTGCCAAGCTAAGGATACAAAAGACACAAATAAATGAGTGTTTTACACTTTTTGGAAATGTTGATTTCGTGAAGATATGCTAAACACGGCTGCGGAGTCGGACTCGGGACTCAACAAAACTACTTACGTATGTTAAGTAAACCAACGCGAGTCCTGAGTCCGACGTGCGCATGCGCAAGTTTCGAAACCGTAAACTATGTTGGATAACAGGTATATTTTCCAACCATGTATTGCGGGTAGATGAGTTATATGACACCCTCTGAGTGGTTGATGAATATCCAGCTTATATAGTTACGTAGATGGTTGAAATACAGGCTGTAGGCTCTGGGTCCGACTCAATTTCAAATTTTCCGCTAGAGTCTTGTTATTAACCGACTCCGCAGCTCTGTGGCTAAGAAAGATTAAAATCATAGGCAATTTTTTTGTAAATTTACACACTAGTATTATTCGTCACGTTCCTTTTATCCTGACCTCGATTAAAAACAAGTAACACTCGATCTTTTGAAACCTAAACCTGCCAAAATCTTCGCAGCATCCAGCTCCAGCGAGCGCCCTCTGTACTGCACTCTAGCGGCGAACAACACCACCAGCAGCATCCGCTAGATAGCGACGTGTACAACGCGCTTGATGCGGAAAACCGGATGCGATCCTCACCTTCAGGAACAAACCTGGATGACTTGAAGACGCAAGTGGAAGTCCTACAAGAGCAGGTGGAGGAATAAGTGATCGTGGAGTTTAATAAGATGTTTTTTTCTGAAAACTCTACGATGATATTTTTTTAAAGTTCATTTTTCTATTGTTTTTTAAACTGGTGACAATGGCCATTGTTTGCAACTTCTTTATAACAATGCCTATAAGGGGGTACCCGATACCTGATATTTTGTTCAAAAAAAAAACATCACAATCCGATTCGATACCAAATGACGTCATAACTATGCGATATGTGGAATGGAAGCGTTCAATTTGCTTTTTTTACAGATTGTTAGCCAAAATTTGATTTACCATTATAAGTTCCGTTACTTCAAGTTTTTATATACCTATACAATAAAAACATTTACCTGCGCAGAATCGATTATTTGGTGAAAAATTTGGCTGAAATTACCATATTATTTGGTATCGGATCGGCACCGATACCACCAACTAGCACCGGGTCTGATCCGATGTTATCATACTTCCCCTTGTTCCCAGCTACTTTACAACAATGCCTATTGTTCGCAGCTTCTTTCGAACAATGCCTTTTATTGCAGGTGAAGATCTACCGCGAGGATTTCGAGACAGAGCGTCGCGATCGTGAGAAGAGCCAAGTTGAGAAGCAGAAGCTGTGCGACGAGTTGGTCGGAGCGAGGCACGAGTTGTCGGCACTCCAGCAACAAATCGTGCAACATGAGGCCGACTTTAAGCACGAGAGGCGAGACAAGGAGCGCCTTAAGCGACAGATGAACGCGGTTTGTGGCTTCTATGTTTGTTTGTTTGTTTTTTTACAGTCGATAACCCCAGATAAGTGGTAGTATCGCACTTATTTATTAGTTTTTTTAAACTCTTTTTAAAGTGCCATCAAAACATTTGTAAGGAGTGGTTTGTGATTTATTGTTTTTATTGTTAGTTTTTACTCTTTTAATTTAGCGTATTACTTTGGTGTAAGTTAATTAAATTAACATCATCATAATTAAGCATTTCAATGCGTATTTGTATCACTATAAGATAGATGGATATCATTTTATTTGGAACATAAAAAACATTTCTAAGGAGTGGTTTAAAAGATAGATGATCACGGTTTGCGCTGTATTTTAAATTTATTTATTTTTATTTACTAGTTTTAGACAAAAAAATCCTGTTATAATTAAACTGCGAAAGGTTGCTTCCCGGTTTTCAAACAATTTTCAAACTTTATGTGACGTCAGCACGATTATAATTCCCACCCATTGTTTCCAGATGCATCGCGATTCGTCGAGCCGGAACCGTTACCAGGGCGACGCCAATTTGTTCGGGGGAACCCCCCTCGATCCCCCCGACTACTTCGCACACCGGTTCGTGCAAATTAATAGTTAACATAAAAGTCTTTGACGATGGCTGTGTTTGTCTAATTTTAATTCTGGAAATCATGTGTCACCGTTAAAAGACGAATTCTTTATAATGTTGACAAAGATTTCGCACAACCACGCTTATAATCAGCTAGTGACGTCATGTTGCAATCAGAGTCATAATGACGTCATGCTTTTGTTTTGCTTAATTGCCGCTCGAGAATTTGTTGAAAGTGACAGAAGCAAGCTTCGGGTTCGCAGCTGATGAAAATATACAGATTTATAAAAAGGCAAACTGTCGCACAAACGTTCTTCATCACCAGATCAAGCGCAAATCCCAGCTCAGCTCGATTGTTTCCTTGCTTTTATTTCTTGAATAACGCCATCTTGTCCTCTTATTTGCAAATACGTTTGAACAAAAACAAGTTGATTGTTGACGTAACAATGCTTCCTTTGTTCAGATTCAACGGCGGAGAGGAGAACTTCCACCGGGGGGCGCTGCCGCGCAGGAGACCGAGGTCGACAACAAACAACACACAAGAGGTAATGACGTCACTAGGGGAGTCCGATAATATCGGATCGGGGCCGATACCCGATACCAAGTGGTTGTATCGGTTCTCGTCTGATACCGAAATTAATTTAGATATTTTAGTCATGATTTGCGATTCAGCAACTTCTACCTTAAAACCTAAATTCTTAATAATAGCAGGTTGATGATTGCTGGTAACTAAATATTTAACGCGGAGTAAACTTTGACCTGCTCACCTGGAAAATTGCCGTTAACTGCTTCAATTTAATCTATTTTGCTTGTTTAAACAAAGTAATGACGTCATTGGTAGGGGATCGCGTTAGTTTTGTCAAAAATACCGGGCATTGGTCATCTCTGTTTGCAACCGTTCCTGGGCAGATTCCCCAGCATACGAGCATATCACGTTGCTTGCACGAGTACATCGAAACATTTTTATAAAATCTTCAGCCTTCAGTGGTTTTAATTCGCCTTTAAAAGAAGGGTTTATAATCGTGTGCCACTAAAATACCTCTTCATCACAAAACCACGTTTGTTAAACCAAGTTGTTAAAAGTAAAATCTTGTGGAGAAACCAAAACGAATTATTCTTGTTTAAATCACCAATTTAAACATTCTCAACTTTTATTTTCAGGGGCGCAATCGGAACCAGCACGATTGGTTACGTCACAATGAAGTAGATATCGATAGAATGCTCTCCTACCCACCAGGCGACGCCAGAGATCAGACCAACTAATATCTGCTCTCTGGCGCCAACATGCGGATCCAGGTTTATCATGGGATCGTCGCTAGGTGGGGTTGCGCGGTTGCAGGAAGAAACGTGCAATTCTTGAAGAGGAAAGTGTAGAATGTATTGGTTTTAAACGGGGCTCTTAAGCTTGGGTTCATTGACCTCCTTGGGGCTACCTGGGGTAATTTTTTGGGTTCCATGAAGGCCCATTGAATTCTTATTGGACGATTTAAAATCGAAAGTAACAAACGCTTTGCAATCCATGTGATTTTTTGAGACAAGTTTAATATTTGCATAAAAGCAAGAACAGCAGGTTTCGTAAATATCTTGTGCTGTGACGTCATTTCTTTAAAACTTTCGTCCACCCTGGTCCATGTAAAATGTTTCGGGGGTCCAGAAAAAAGTTTACTAACCCCAGATCTAGCAGCTGGTTACCACGGGCATTTAATAAGCAACTTCAACCTGCCTATTTCCGCCAATAGTTTGGTGAATACCGCTTTTTAAAATCATTGGACATTTTAAAAACTCGCATTTGGTGTAAAATTATATGTTTTTCATTCTTGATGTCCCAAAAACCTAGAATCCCGAACTGTGTTAATGTGTTTCTTGCCCAGTTATACAAACTGTTGCTCTACCAGGCATAGTAATACTAATAAAAAACAACTCTTATAATAATTGTAAATGTTTACCAACGTTTCGGCAACCTATGCAAGCCGCCTTCGTCAGGGTGAATGACACTGAACGCTCATTGTGCAATATAAACGCATTTTTTCTTTTGTGTTTTTCCATATACTGTACTACGAGGGTTCAGTGTCATTCACCCTGACAAAGGCGACTTCCATAGTTTGCCGAAACGTTGGTAAAGAATTACAAATACCAGGGGAGCTGTTTTTCATTATTATCGCCCAGTTATGTTTTTTACCTTTCAATCAGTTCCGATTTTTTTATTTCGTTTTTTTTTTCGCTTTGCTTTTTTGACTTTGTATGGAGTCGACAGTGAGATCCGGACCATTGGAATCTTGTCAAATATTCCATTCCAAAAAGTCGGTGATTTACAAAGCGTCTTTCCAGTACTTTATTTCATTACAGTGTGTTGCGATTAAAATGCACATTTCTGCGCAGTTTACAACATAATATGTTTGTTTTTTAAACCAATAAACAAAATAAAGTTTTATGCGACTTGTATATGTTCATATTTTATGTCGATTTCATTATATGGGCCGAAAATTTATTTTCGGGACATATCTTGTTTTTGCCGTTATTATATGGGCCGAAAATTTATTTTCGGGACATATCTTGTTTTTGCCGTTATTCTTTTTTGGTTTCCTATGGTTTCCTATGGTTTCCTATGGTTTGTTTCAGACCGACTTTTGTCCGAAGCTTTATAGAAAAAGTAGACATCGTAGAACCTTCAAATTTTCAGACATGGCGTAGAGTGGTATGTAGGTGCTTTGTAAAAGTTTATGAGGCTGCACTCCCAGGGGCCTTTGCTTGGGGGGTAAAAACCTGAAATATTGCGTTTTAGCACTTTGTAGCTAACGACAGCCATCTAGCAGCAGAAAAACTTTCATACAGAATTCGTTCATATTCGCTTGCTTTGTCCAGCTCGCGTCGCGACGAGGCGGCTGCTGGCATCCCTGCTGCGCCCTATTGTCCCGCGCGTGCAACATTTGTGTTGGAAGTGGCTTGCCTAGTAAAACTATGCACATGCGACTTGCCTTTCATAAAGAGGCCTCTCTAAGTAAAAAAACCTATTGCTCTTACAACACAAAATATTTTACCACCGCAAATTTAAATGCGAATCCTACAGGCAGTGTACACATCTCTGTTAGCACATGTTGTAATTGTTGCACCATTCAAACATATCAACACCAGGTCTAAGCAAATATAATTATACAAGGGCCGCAACAACAAAAAGCTTAAGTTTAACGCATTCTTAACGACGACGTTACAAAGCTACGTCATAACATGGCGTCATAAATAAATAAATCTTGCGTTTATTGGATTTAAATTGGCAAAACTTTCAATATAAAACGTGGCTTATTAGGCACATAAACGTGTTTGCATATTGCTCAAAACTACAGATTTGAACTCTGTTTCAACAGTGATTGCTCAGACCAAGGCATGGTAAAAATTTACACAGTAAAAGTTGGAAAAAGTATAGCAAACCATAGACGTTAAATCATTTAGAGAGAATGAAAATATTGACTTTTTAAACATGCTAGCTGACCAAAATGTAATAACATGGCCGTAAGCATTATCTACGTAAATTTTTATTGATCAAATGTATGTTTCGATCATTTGCCAAAATCTACGCCATATTTGAACCCCCTTCGCTTCAAAGCCATAATTTATTATATTATTATACACAACTTATAATTGTGTGTAGATATGTTGGATTGGAGTAACATACAGAACAGGTGCAAATAGCAAATATTCTCCAAATACGATGTTTCCAATATTCTCCAAATCGTATTTCATCGTATTGTCGCGGTAATACACAAAGAGGTAAGGCCGTGAATAAAGTTTCACCCAGCGTACAATTAACGGAGGGAAGCATTGCGAGTAGAGATGTTCAAAGCAGAATATCGGCGACACATTTATAATGCTTGCTTTAAATGCAGCGTCAGCATTTTTTCGGGCGACCAATTACTTTGCGATAAGCTTCGCCTAATAATCAAGTGTCCGCTGCAAATTTAAATGCGAAATCTTAAGGCAGTGTACGCCTCTCTGTTAGCACCTGTTGTGCATGTTGCTCCAACCAACCTACCAACATCAGGCCTAAACAACTAGCAAAACTTTCGATTTAATAGTTTGCGTATTGAGAACATAATAGTGTGTTTCATATTGTTTAAAACTACAGATTTAAAGTCTGTTTTAACAGTGATTGCTCGGACCAAGCCATGGTAAAAATTTACCGAGTAAAAGTTTGCAAAAGTATAGCAAACCATAGGCGTTAAACCATTTTAAGTCTTTGGGAGAATGATAATATTTGTTTTTCAAACACGTAAGCTGGCCAAAATGTAATAAAATGGCCATACACACTATCTACGTAAATTCTATTTATCAAATATATGTTTCGATCATTTCCCAAAATCTACGCCATATTTGAATCCCTTTCGCATCAAAGGCTTAAGTGGGGAATTTTTCGGCCCATATCTGTTTTTGCTTGCAGAAACAAGTTAAGGAAAATGAAAAACAAAATATATAATATAAAATACACAATACAAAATTTAAAAAATAAAAAGTATTAAATAAAAAAAAAAATGAAAATAAAAATAAGACATAAAAAATGAAAAATTAAAACAAAAATCAAAAAAAAATAAATCAAAAAAATAAATAATAAAAATAAAAACATTAAAAAATAAAAATATTGAAAAATAAAAATAAATAATTAAGTCAATCAAAAATATTAAAAAAAAAATCGAAAAAAAAAAAAAATTAAAAATTAAAAAAAAATAACACTAAACCTTGAAAGTATACCCCCTGACAAAATAAACAACAACCGCACCCCCGTCTAGTTCTTTTTTGGTTTCCTATGGTTTCCTATGGTTTCCTATGGTTTGTTTCAGACCGACTTTTGTCCGAAGCTTTATAGAAAAAGTAGACTTTGGAGAACCTTCAAATTTTCAGACATGGCGTAGAGTGGTATGTAGGTGCTTTGTAAAAGTTTATGAGGCTGCACTCCCAGGGGCCTTTGCTTGGGGGGTAAAAACCTGAAATAGTGCGTTTTAGCACTTTGTAGCTAACGACAGCCATCTAGCAGCAGAAAAACTTTCATACAGAATTCGTTCATATTCGCTTGCTTTGTCCACCTCGCGTCGCGACGAGGCGGCTGCTGGCATCCCTGCTGCGCCCTATTGTCCCGCGCGTGCAACATTTGTGTTGGAAGTGGCTCGCCTAGTAAAACTATGAACATGCGACTTGCCTTTCATAAAGAGGCCTCTCTAAGTAAAAAAAACCTATTGCTCTTACAACACAAAATATTTTACCACCGCAAATTTAAATGCGAATCCTACAGGCAGTGTACACATCTCTGTTAGCACATGTTGTAATTGTTGCACCATTCAAACATATCAACACCAGGTCTAAGCAAATATAATTATACAAGGGCCGCAACAACAAAAAGCTTAAGTTTAACGCATTCTTAACGACGACGTTACAAAGCTACGTCATAACATGGCGTCATAAATAAATAAATCTTGCGTTTATTGGATTTAAATTGGCAAAACTTTCAATATAAAACGTGGCTTATTAGGCACATAAACGTGTTTGCATATTGCTCAAAACTACAGATTTAAACTCTGTTTCAACAGTGATTGCTCAGACCAAGGCATGGTAAAAATTTACACAGTAAAAGTTGGAAAAAGTATAGCAAACCATAGACGTTAAATCATTTAGAGAGAATGAAAATATTGACTTTTTAAACATGCTAGCTGACCAAAATGTGATAACATGGCCGTAAGCATTATCTACGTAAATTTTTATTGATCAAATGTATGTTTCGATCATTTGCCAAAATCTACGCCATATTTGAACCCCCTTCGCTTCAAAGCCATAAGTTATTATATTATTATACACAACTTATAATTGTGTGTAGATATGTTGGATTGGAGTAACATACAGAACAGGTGCAAATAGCAAATAATCTCCAAATACGATGTTTCCAATATTCTCCAAATCGTATTTCATCGTATTGTCGCGGTAATACACAAAGAGGTAAGGCCGTGAATAAAGTTTCACCCACCGTACAATTAATGGAGGGAAGCATTTCGAGTAGGGATGTTCAAGGCAGAATATCGGCGACACATTTATAATGCTTGCTTTAAATGCGGCGTCAGCATTTTTTGGGGCGACCAATTACTTCGCGATAAGCTTCACCTAATAATTAAGTGTCAATAGGGTGTATTTACCGCCGCAAGTTTAAATGCGAAATCTTAAGGCAGTCTACGCCTCTCTGTTAGCACCTGTTGTGCATCTTGCTCCAACCAGCATACCAACATCAGGCCTAAACTTATCTAGCAAAACTTTCGATTTAATAGTTTGCGTATTAGGCACGTAATAGTGTTTTTCATATTGTTTGAAACGACAGATTTAAAGCCTGTTTTAACAGTGATTGCTCGGACCAAGCTATGGTAAAAAAATTACCTAGTGAAAGTTTGCAAAAGTATAGCAAACCATAGGCGTTAAACCATTTTTAGTCTTTAAGAGAATGATAATATTTGATTTTCAAACACGTAAGCTGGTCAAAATTTAATAAAATAGCCATATGCATTATCTAAGTAAATTCTATTTATCAAATATATGTTTCGATCATTCCCCAAATTCTACGCCATATTTGAACCACTTTCGCATCAAAGGCATATTTTAAGTGGGGAAGTTTTCGGCCCATATCTGTTTTTGCTTGCAGAAACAAGTTAAGGAAAATGAAAAACAAAATATATAATATAAAGTACACAATACAAAATATTAAAAAAAAAATTAAAAAAAAAAAAATTAAAATAAAGTAAAAATTGAAAATAAACACTAAGCCCTGAAAATATATCCCCTGACAAAATATACAACAACCGCACCCCCGTCTAGTTTCTTTTTGTTAAAGTTTCGTCTTTTGTTGCGATTTTTGTTGACTGTGGCGCAAACTACGTCATACGTTCGTTTTGTAAAATACAAACTGGTGAACAAATTTAACCTCATCAAACTTGTTAAGTCAGTGAGTAGAAGATTTGCTAAAAGTGGAGTTCAAATTTACTCTTCTATCTACACTTTTTATGTTAAAATCAAAGATGCATCAATGACATGTTGGATAACCACAGGGGCAATAATTATCTACTTTTTTATGTTTTGCTTTATTTTGTAAAACAAACAATCCTTAACTATTTTCCCAACAAACAGGATTACTGAAGGTCAACATTTCCACGCGGATAAAGTATGATCTAAAATTCGGGAAATGATTGCAAAAAGTCCGAACGTAAGAATATCTGCTGTGGTAAATAAATCATTTATTGAAAGCCTAGGTTCATTCGTTTAAAGCAGGGCGAACCAGAGTACGGCCCGCAAACATTTTATCCTGCATATGACATGTGTTAAGCAATATTTGGCATAAATTGATTTTTGTTATGCTCTTAAACAATCATTCATTTACAGTTTCTATTGGACTTTGATATATGTTGTTTTAGTTTAGCTTTTTTTTTTCAATAAAATTAGTCTATTTTTTGTAATTTTGATGCATGAACACTTCCTATTTGTTGTGTTTTTTTAGTTGAGTTATTGCCCAAATAATCGGACGAGCTTTCCAATTTTAATAGTTCAACTTTTATTTTATCTCAGTTACTTGACTTGAAGTCGACTTGTTCTCATAATGACTTGATTTGTTACTTTTTAAAATTCTTGACTTTGACTTCAGTTATTTTACAAATGACTCTACTGGAACTAAAATGACTTGTTTATAAGAATCACAACGCATTAGTCTAAAACTTTGTGTCAGTATAACAATGGTTTTCTATTTTTAAAGAATTTAATGCATTTTTTGAAGATACTCTGCAAAATAGTTTTTGGTTAAGATGTGTTGCATTTGTATATTTCTTATAACTTTTGCATCATTTTTTTCTAACATGTGAACTAAATCACAAACAAACTGCAATTAAAAAAAATAATTTGGTAAAACCTACCAGGACACATTAAAGGCTTAACATTTGTGATCTATGACCCTCTTATAGTGTTCTACAGAAATTATGAATGGCATGGGATTATTTACACTGCTTAATAAATATACTTTTAGTTAACAAACTATTTTTATGATGTCTTTCTAATTATGTTATTCTCTTTGTTTTCAAGTTAATAACTAGCTATTTTTATGTTTTTTCTGGTTGTTTTTGAACTTACTTAAAAGTTGTGATTACATTTATATGTCAGCAAATAAAACTTTAGATATTGTGGTTTTTCAATTCCCTTATTTGATCGATTCGAAGTTGCTGCTGTGGCTTAGAAGGAAATACAAGAGAAAATTGTTTTCAATATTTCAATGGTGTTAATTAAAGATAGTAACATATTTGCAGATACACATTTTGTATTTGTGAGCAATGTATTGGTTTATATAACTAATGCTTCTTGGTTAATTGTAGGGCTTTTTGTTTAATGTAAGGCTATAATTGTGTTTTAACTTACTTTAAATTAGCCAAATTCATGTTTTAATGGACAAAAGGAAATTAGCGGATTCGTTAATTTGTGGTAATTCTTGATATTTATTGGGTGCCATTTTTCAGAACTCATATCTTTGCTTTTAAATGTTTATAATCTTTTTTGAAATATATTTTCACTCTGTATTACTTTAAATTGATTCAGTTTGTGATAACTATGTGAGCAAATAGAATTGTTTGATGACTTTTAAACTATTAATTAAAATTTCTGTTTATTATAACCATTCTTGAAGCACAATGGTTTGGAGGTTGATATAAAAAAAGTATCAAAGCCCATACAGAAGTAGGTGGCATTTTGAAAATATCGTTAATTTGGCCTTTTTATTGAAGTTCAAGAGTTTTTTTTTTCTTTTTGGTAAATATTACACTCAAATCATTTTGTCATTGGATTTCGGTAATAAGTTTTGGTCATACTGCCTTGAATTGACCCTGCATAAAAATGACGTTTAGAGTTCAGTAAACTTCCCACTTCAATTTAAATTATTTCCTCCAATCGAAGGTCCGTCTATTACATCACACATCTTCTTTTATGGCCTTAATTCCAGACTACATTGTTTCACTGTCGCACGTAACAGACCACCGAAGGCCAGCCATTGTGACGTTTGACGCAATTTCAGTTGCGTCTGTGACGTCAAACAGCAACTGGGGGAATCCCCAGTCAGCTGCTGTTAATGTACAACGCACGTTTAAGCTTAGGCAAGCTGCTGTTTGTAGTACACTGCTGATACCTACATATTGCTTAAAAGTTCGAGAAGTTGTGTTTTCAATTCTTGTGAGAATCCTAGGTCGTGAATGTTTAGAATATTGCCGCTTTCGTTAAAATTTATAAACTATTTGGAATAGCACACCGAAAACCATCGCAGTTGTTCAACACAAAAGTATGTGTATGTTCGTTATCTGACAGGTTATTATGTAAACTTTTGTACGTTTGTGCCTTGGCAGTGTATAATTTAGTTGCTTGTGTTCGTGCGCGATTAATACTCAATACTCTTCCTGTAGCAACAGTTCACTTACTAAACGAAAGAGGCTATTTACCCGGCTAATAAAAAGTCGGAAACCGATGTATGTTTGCTAATAGGTTTACTGTATTTGTACCACAGCAGGGGAAATAGGCAACGGGCACTTGCTGGAGCTATTTACTCGTATAAAAAAGTAATTTAAATGGACTTGGGAATAAATCATCGAAATAATGCGAAACAGGAAAGTAAACTTAAACCCAAATCGATATGTAATCACTAATGAGTGTATGTGTACCTGAGCGAGCCGGGCAAATAGCAACTTCCAAATTAAATTTATTGTGTTTTTGAGGCTGCAAACGCAAAGGGAAATAAATTATGTATTTATAAGGTAGTAAACTTTATCAAAAGTACGGCGAGGCAAACATGAGTAAATATACGATCACGGCTTTTTAAAGCCAATCTTGCAGCTAGAATTTTTAGTAATAAATATGCAAGTAATGAAAGAGTGAAGTTTTGATGAACAACATGGTTGAACGTTGGATTCTACCTATTTTATTGCAATTAATTATATTTTACATTTTGTAAAAAGGCGATATTTTTGTCGTCTTCGGTATACCACCGATACCAACACCACTCGGTATCGGTTCCGATCCGATATTATCGGACATCCCAGTTTCCGCTCACACCGCGATTCGTCAAGCGACGTAATTGTCACGCAACAATCATTTCCTCGCGAAAGTGCATTCAGCCCACAATCGGAAACCGCGATCTCCGCGGGAATTTCTGTCTTGATTTCCCGCCGAGAGGCAAAGTGCGGAAATCTGCGGGATTACCGGTTCTGCTGAGGGGGAAATAAATCAACTAAACGCGACCAGATATTTGCACAGCGGGTTAAACAACACCAGGCTAGCTGTTGTGCTTTTGAGAAATATTACCGATGGTTTAAACCGGGCATGTTTGTCCAATATTCAGGAACTTGTTTCAGTGCTGGCTCCGCTTTTTTTGATGTGTTTCATTGTGATGTCACTATACTAAAGATGTCTGATATTTCGTAGTCCCATACCTGATATTGTGGTAAAAAGTAGTCTGATACGATAAAATTAAAGCCAGGCAGGTAAGCAAAAATTAAGAATTTAAAAATGGAACATCCTTGTGCTCTAATTTACTTATATCCCTGTAGTTTACCCTAACGGTGAAAAGATTGCGTTGGATTGGTTTAAAGGTGATATTGGCAACGGTTGTCGTCCGATACTAGGCTGGTATCGGTGCCGATCTGATATTATCGGACACGCTCCACTGTTCACCGCCCCTTAACAAGCTTGCTAATGTAAAAGCCTATTTAGAAAAAACGTTTACGCAACTTCCGCTACTGCAGTTGAGCTTTGAATATTGTATATCTTACTGGAACCTTATGCTATTATGACGTCATTACTGTTAATTGTTGTATTGGAACGTTGAAACAATGAGCCTAACTTCTGTACGCGTTTACTTTAAAAATTTCCACTTAAAGTAATTTAATTATTTGAAGATGTATTTTACCGGAATAAGTTTATGAGCTCCAAATAGTTGTGACTGTAGTGTCTGTGCATTTGCATACAAGGCACAGAATGTGGGAATTTGTAGGTTTTTTGGATTCGAAGAAATGCAACGCAAAGCGAAAATAACCCACGGTCACAAGCTAAAGTTGTCTCATGCAAACCATTGAGAAAGGAAACAAGTGTTAATTGTTAGGTAGTAAATTGTGGCAGTTTAATATGCAATATTATTACATTGAAATCCTATTTATTTTTAAAATTCACACGAAACATTTACCAAAGTAAAGCTGAAACTTTCGACAATCGTTAAATTCTAAACGGAATATTTCGCCAGAAACTTTGAACCAAGACAAAACTTCACGTTTAAATGTGATGACGTAATACCAATCCGATGTTACGTGACCAAACGTCACAAAAGCGCCCCGAGCGCTTTACTGTAATCGCAAAAAGCCTTGTGTGACGTAAAACAGTAACTCCCCGCCCAAGGCACTGTTCTATGACGTCACAAACGTGTCTGCGCAGCGAACTTTCCGAAATGTAAAAACTTCGATGAAATGTTCGGAATCGTTAAATTCCACAAACTTTAGTGAGTTGGGAAATATTGCTAGATTTTGAAGTTTGAAATAACAAACTTCTATTTTAGTTTCTTAAGTTTTAAATGTATTTTTAATACTTATGTAGGCCTTGAGATGACCGCAAAAAGTGTTCGTTATTACAAAATGGATTTAAACTCATTAGTTGCTGTGGTTTATTTCCTTAAATTTAAATCTTGTTCAACTTCTATTTTATTAAACCTTCCCAAAAAATGTGGCACCTTTTCTTTTGTTGCTGTCACAAAGGTTTTCGCAGAAATTAAATTCCCCCCTTTGAAACTCCAAAAATGCAAAATAGATAGAAAACTCCAAACCATTGTTTGAAAGCGCTGTTTTCTATTGTCCCTATTGTTTCCCATGTTTGAAACAAACAACTCCCTTGATTTCGCGCACAAATATTTTCCGAAACTCATTTGTTTGCGAGTATTGCTCGTAACTCACCGGGTTTTTTTGCAAATTATTATTTTCTACCTTATCAGTTATCACCGGTTGGAAAATTAAATGATTCAGCGTCGTGTGATGTCACTGTCTAGCTTTTGTTGTCGTCACAATGCTGACTTGGATTTATATCCAAATTTCCGATGTGCGAGAGAAGAGAAAAGGAAAAAGGCAACGGGTCGTATAAAACCGAGCCTGAAATAAATTTTCGTGGCAGATTAAAATGTTAAGGCCGCATAAAACAAAGAGCTTTGTAACCTTAAAGTCGAGTGCAAAGTAGGCACGCTATGTTCACTTTATTTTAGGATGTTTGTGATTGTTCGGCATTTTTAGACATGTTCTCTTATCAACATAAAGTTAGAGAAGTTTGTTTTTATACGGCGAAAGAAATAATTTTGTTTATTCTGAGAAATGTCTGTTTTTTTACAGTCTTAATGCTGTTTGTGATTGTTTACAAAGTGTAACTAAAGCTTCTCTGATGTCTGCCAAGAAAGTTTCTAGCTCTGTTGACGAAAAAGATTTCGCCCAAAGCGACACAAGCACGAAAAAATGTGTTTCCCTTCCAGTGCTCCAACACATCGATAGAAAGGTGGGTGTATTTTGGTAGCTGGAAGTTTGTGTTTAATAGTAGTGTTTGGTGACGTCTAATAAAGTTCCACAATTATCTCTATATGCAACTATAGCTGAATAACGTTTTTTTTACATGACCATCGGATAAAATTGAGAGAAGGTGTAAGTCGAACGAAGCCAGGGCTGGGAACTCAGGATTCCAGTAGTGAATAAGTAGAGTCGAACTCTGGACTCGAGTAAGACCACGTAAAACTACCGGAGTACGACGTGCGCATGCGAACTATTTAATTTGGAAACTGCAAATTGTAAATGCGGAATATTATATGGTGGATATTTTCCAACCTTATTATGTTCGGATGAGTTATATGACACCTCTATAAGTGGATTGCTCAATATCCACCGCATTTAGTTTCGTAAATGGACGGAATACAGGCTCTAGAGTCAGGGCCGGACTCTTAATTTTAGGCCGGTTTCAATTTTCAGGACGTAGCCGGACTCTGATATTTTTAGCCGACTTAGCAGCCCTGATAACAACACCTCAAAAAATCACTGGTATTTACAAATTATTGACACGGCAGTAATTTGACGTAATCCTTATTTCTAATTTTAAGTCTCAAACAAAGAAGTTTGCGTTGTTTAATCGACAATGTAAAAAAAGTATAGGTTATTTATTCAGTCAAAACAACTCCACAGTCAAGTTATCATTTTGTTGTAATTGGTCATTCTCTAAAAATTCTTTCAAATTATTTTTGTTGTTTGATTTAATTTTAAACTGATGCAAAAAGTACGAAAAAGAGTCCTTAAGTATGCCCAAAAATTGTTTAGTTTTCTGGAAAATTGCGTAAAAAACAACGTTTATTCCAAAGTCTTGGAAAATTGCGCGCTTTTATACAAACTACGCGTTTTTTCTCGGAACAATGTGCTTCGTCAACCTTTGGAATTAACGTTCTTACGTCATAATGCCATATGTAACGTTGCTCTAGAGCGGGTGATTTTTTGTTGTATTTTAAAACAAACATTCGTAAAGCTGTTAGGCGTGTTTAAACTCTTATTTACAAATATTTGGAACCACTGGGATCATTTGAAAATCCCCTTTAAGTTTTTCTGAGCTGAAATTACCGCTACAAAACACTTTACTGCAGCGTCACTAACTAAGCTTTCGCAATATTGAATCGACCTACTTCGTTAATCGTATTCCTGCGCCTTAGGCGTGGGATCAGCTTTACGTTGATCCATCGGGTTTTTATTATTTGTTCCACATTTTTGAGCAAACAAGTTGTTTCTTTTTATACCAGCCGGTTCCTCTCGTCTATATATATTCAACAGAATTTTGACCAAAACAGTTTTTAGCGTGAATCTTTGACAAACACAAATTATGGAAAGCAGTAAAAAACACTAGGCGGTACGAGAAAAGAATAAGGTCAAGAAGCACTAGTTTAGATAAATCGATTTTATTCAAACACTTTTTGTTGCAGGAATCTCTCCAAGAAGCGGGGAATCCACGTTTGAACCCTGCAGTCGTGGAAAAATTGCTCGAGAGATTGTTTGCTTTGGAGGACGAAAGGTCAGAGGTCAGTTTGAAGTTGATACTTGCAATATAACCATCATCGTTCAAATATAAGACAGTTCAGGTTAAGTGCTAATTAGGACTAATGCCTAATAGTTGTAACCACGCCTAAACCTGTTCCTTACTACGATTGTTTTTCTCTTAAAAGTAATTTACGATCTGTTAGCGTGAAAAACACCAATGTTGTAAAAAGTCATTCCAAAATGACCCTAAAATAAATAAAAGTCAAGTCCCCAGTCCCAGTTGTTCCCAAACTATGTTTTGCAACGCTCTGTTGCGTCTGTTTAATCCACAAGGTGTCGCAGAATAAATCAGTTTCCTATCTAAGCCCAGGTTTTTTTTTAAGGTTTGGTTTGGGTGACCGCTAAGTAGTTTTAAGAGACCGCAAGTGTTTCATTTAAATACCAAAAAGTTGCAAGTCCAAAATTTGGGAAACCGCTGGAGAAACCGTTTCGGTCCCCCAAAACACCTTAAAAAAACACTGTCTAAGCCCATTGCGGTGAAATAATGCTTGCAAATATATTACTCCATGAAAAATAGATTTGGATTTTATATTTTAGAAAAATACACCAATTAATAATGGTTTTGTGATTCAGCGTATAAATAATAAAAGAAAAGTAGTGAAGTTCTTATTGCTGGGCGCGCCGCAAGTCCAAAAAAAGTTTTTAAAAGCATCACAAAAATATGTTTGAGAACCACTGCCCAGGGCGAGTCACAGTTTGAGAACATCTGGTTAATCCAGCCCTACAAAATAAAGGAGCACCTTGATGTCTACCGATCAACACGGATGGTTTAAATTTTATTTTGGTACAAAATATGAAACTGTCGTATTCTTGTGGCAACTGGTTTCACCTGAAAGTTAGCTATGGACGGCATATAATTTGTACGGTAAATAAACCACAAAGAACCGTTCGCATTTTACTAAACCGGCATGCTACAGTGTAGTATTTAAAAATCTTTGACTGTAAGTTCAAGAAAGTCTAGGCAACAAGGCTCAACAAAACACAGAGTGACCCACTTGATCTGAAATACCAGCTTTTTGTCGACTATAAGCAAACCTATTTGTTTAGCTTCTGGCGGCAAACCGAAGTTGGGAAAGCGAGTTGGCGCTAGTGCGCGAGCGACACCTGGTGGAAGTTGAGGGGCTCAGACGAAAGTTGGAGCAGCGCCCTCATGCGGCTGGGAAAGGGGGGATCCCCGCGGAAAAGTGGCGGGAAGTTAAGGAGCAGATGAGCTTGCTCAAACACCAGGTTGGTTATGCTATGAAAAAAAAATATCTTGAAAATGCAAGCCGAATCGATGATGGTCATCATCTTGCGTGTCGAAACGCACTTGTATCATCTTCGGTAATGGAAACATGAGGTCTTTGACATTTATGTTCAAGATAAATTAAAAACCATGTGAAATTGAAAGTAATTAAAATCATATATTAAATATATTTAGTAGAAAGCTGTATAACTATTTTAAATACACTAAATCTCCCTTAAAAATATTAATGGGCTTCATTGCGTTTCATAAATACTTATGTTTGGTGAACTGTTAAAAATACTCAATTTGGACGAAAATGCTTCCAATTTCAACCAACCTTTTTTTCTTCTAGGCGCAAATTTATCGCGAAGATTTCCTCGAAGAACGAAAGGCTCGCGTTCGTGCGCATGCGCAGTTGGAAGTCCTGCGCACTGAGCTAAAGCGCAAGTCTCGTGCCAAGATGACGTCAGTTGTGCCCCCCAGCTCGATAATAGACGAGGGGGTCTACAAGTGAGGACTGCGCATGCGCAAAGAAATCGACAAGGTGGTCGCGTTTTGGGGAAAGTCCCGAGGAAACTCCCCTGTACGCGGGGATATTCGTAAAAAATATGCTTGCGCATGCGCAGAACGTCGTAATGCTGTGACACGTAACGTAAGGTTTTTTCTTTATTTTTGTTTAAATTTTGATTTTTCTACATGGGTCGTTAACATTGTGCTAAATGAAAAAGATGCCTCTGTAGTACAGGACCTTTAAAGAACAGCTTATCGAAAAATATCGACTTCTACCACATAATAACATAACTTCGAACAATTTATATGAAAAACACTTGTTATTCTGGAGTGAACTCGTGTAAAAAATATTTTATTTGTATTAAACTGTCAACACTTTTGATTTCCAAGGTGGCTTATCGTAGGCACATAAAACTGACAAAAACATAAAAGAAAAAGTTCGAAAAAAAAGTTCACAAAAGCATTGATGACCTTTGGCCCGGTGACCCCTCCATCTAAACCCCCCCCCCCCCCCTCCCTTTTTGCGACAAACTTTTTGCAAACTAACTGTGTAGCGGCCACCACAACTGGCTAATCCACGTATAGACTGCTATGGAATGGCAAAAACACCCGCACTTTAAACCACTCTATGCGACGCTTTATTTATACCTTCTCCTACGGTAATTTGAAAACTAGTTAGCAAATAATTCTTTCTTTTAAAATTTATAGCTTTGGTTCAAAGTTAACTTTGTTTTTGTTTGCTAAAGTGTTTTTGTGTTTTATTACAAAACGTGTTTCTCGGCTGCTTATTTCGTTATATTTTGTGTAGGCTTTTTTATTTGTATATTTTTGCTGCAATTATTCGATGTTATCCTTTTATGTTTTTTTTACTTATTTTATTTTTTCACTGTGGATGTTATACTAATGGTGTTTTGTGCTGCGTCATGGCAATAAACTTTATCATGGAAATATATTGAGACATCATCTAAAGCAGATGTTTTCAGTTTGTCTTTGTATTCTCACAAACACACATTATCATGACTGAAATACTTAGATGTAATTTTGGTATCGAATCGGCACTGATATCACCCTAGTATCGGACAACGACCGATACTATTACTTGGTAAAGTATTGACTGAAACACGTTTTGTAAAAGTAATTACGTACTAGAACTATTTTTATTTTCCCGCAAATGTGAAGTTTATTGCACTTGACACTTTGAGATAAAAGTTTTACAAAACAAAGAAACCGTGTATTTAGAATTCAGGGGCCGGCAAACTTCTTTCATAAAGGGCCGGATGATTAAAAGGTCTGGCCATTGCGGGACGGGTATAAAGTTTAGTGTCGAAATATACTAACTGGATTATCGTTAAACGACATAAATATAAATAACTAAATGCCATAAAAACTATTGTAAGCCTTAATGTATTATCGCTCAGATCCTAATTTTATCAAAATTCAGTTTTGCAGGGATTCGACAACATTTTAACTGCACTTCATCTTTACTAAGAAAATGTGCAGCGGGCCGGATTAATTAATTATTTGGGAATATCTGGCCGTAGTTTGGTCCCTTGGTTTAGATGTTTAACACAAATGTATTTCACCCCATCACAAGATTCTACAAACACAAAAAATACAAAGTGCGGCGATAAAAATAACACAAAAATAATCTAACTTCATAGAACTATGAAGGAAATCTACTGTCTTAGATCCTTAAATTTTGCTACTTTATCACATAACAATGTCACGTTGTTACGTCACTGAGACGCTTTAAATCGCACGCGACCGTGTTCCGTTTAATGACGCACAATGCCGATTGTCTAGTGACGCGAAACATTCTATTTCTGCCACGAAGCCATGATAACAGCGTATCGTATTGTGACGTAAATGGAGTTTTGCTTTGTACATAATGACGTCACTCAGGTTGAATATCATTGACGATTTTCAAATATTTGTTTAAATTCTCACAAATACCCCTTATATGCCCCATTTATGGGGATGCCCCTTTAAAACTCCCCCTAGTTGGTTGAACTTTCACCCAATTTACTTCGGTTTAGCGGTAAAAGTTGTTCAAGGTTGAACTAATACTTGTTTAACTTACTAATTGCGCGGCATATTTCAGTAAGTATTGTTTTTCACCGTCGTTTAAAGTTCACCGGCAAAACTGCTTTTATTCAAACACGTGCTGTTTAAGTTTTATTTCATCAACATTGACTTTTCAACTCTTTACAGACGCCGTGTGATTATTTCACATTAAATAATTGTTATTTTTGAACCAGGCCATTCCGGTATCTCCTTCAATGCATTTCACAAATACTTGAGGTACATATAACTGCACGACATCAAACGAAAACCTTAAGTTTTACAGGTTTCTCTTTTAAACTTCAGTTATGACGCGTGACGTCATCCTCGTACGTTATAGTACAACATTTTTTGCCGTTCCTATAAATCTCATTTTACCCCTGGGTATCAAGTTATAATACAAGATTTCTTAATTGTTATTAAAGTTGTCGATATTAGGCGGTTTCGCAATACCACGAAAACTTAAAGTAGTTAAAATCTACTGAAGGTGTTATAACAACTTTTTGAACCACACCCGAAAATGTAGTTATTAGCTGTGGCGGAGGTTGTTAAACTGTGCGTCGCGATGCCTTCGTGCGTCGTTTTAATCTAAACATGGACGTCGCTTAATTATTTCGTTTTTATCGAGATTGGTGTTAAGCAAAATTTTCCGAAATTTTTTTATAGATTGCGGAAGTAATACCCTTGGTAATAATACAAAACAAGAAATGTATGGATATAAAATGGCGTGCAAATATTAAACCAAGAGGTAAGAATATGCGTCATTATCGCTAAGGACAATTGTTTTTATTTCAAGATTTTCTGCAAATTTTTTAAACATGTAAACAGCAAAAATGCAACGAACTTTAATATAGTTTTTGAACTTCTACAAAAAGCTTAAAATGGCGGAAAACTCAGCCTTGCTGGAAAAAAGCTGTTTTTTCACTCGACCTCCAGACAAACGATGGAAACGAATTTCTTTTCAAGTAAGAATTGTTTGATTCCATTATTATTGAAACAGATTTTATTAACACGTAATTAAATATCAACAAAAACAAATTAGATTCAATTTTGCATCATGCATAACTTGGACAAAATTGGTCTGATATATTTATTTATTTTTGTACCAGTGCCCCAAGGCTGCATTTCATTTTGTAAAACTATGTTATTACAGTCATGGAATTTTAAGCTGCATAAGCATCTTCATACACCCAGTCTGCCCCCGATGTTTTTCTGGTAATCTCCAAAGTTACCTATTTGGGATGGTGAGATGCATAAAAGGTCAAAAGTGCACCCTGTTAGTGCCAGATTGGAAACTTTGGATTTTGCGCCGGGTATTTAGGCCTTACTTTCCAACCTGGTGTTAGTGAAATGTACAAAAAAATATGGGTGCATATTCGATTTTGGGGGGCATGTTTGGTCTGTTGAGAAAACAGGTAGCTATATTCCCTTATTAATAATTTAAACCTCAACGCGCAACTCCTACAGGTTTAAGTGGATATTAAAACACAAATCCTTCGATGTCAACATCTGCTATTTTTGTCAAATTTAATGCCCCACTAAATGTCGCATGTTATTTCATGTTCCATAGTTTTTAATATTTGTTTGGCAAAACCTCCTTTTATAAATTTGTTTTATAAACGCTTTGTGATTTAACCCTGATTACAAGGTATATATATATTTGATCCAGGATTTAAACGATGAAAACATCTGCGAAAGTCTTTGGAACGATCTTGTGGCTGGTGAGATCTTGGTCAACAAACAGGGTGTTGAAAATACAGCGCTGGACAGTGATTCTAGCCTGGATACCTTGTTGTGGGATTGGGGAAATGTTCCAGGTTTGTTGGGATGTGTTTGTTGACTTTTACTATATATCTATTTACACTTTCTGTCACTGATAACACACTTAAAACCAGGGATGGAATCGGTTAATAATAACCCAAATCCAACTCCGGCCAAATGTTAGATTTCATCTGACTCTACAACTTGTATTCCGCCAAATTACGTAACTAAAACAAGATGGATATTCAACAATCCACTTATATAGCTTTGTCATCTTGCATCCATCCACAATACATGGTTGGAAAATATTTCACCAAATGTTGTTACGACTTTTCAATTTACAGTTGGCGGCCTTGTCAGTTTCAATGTTAGGAACTGTTCATGTCAGAGTCGTGACTCGGGTCCAACACAGACTCTGCACTACTTGAAACTTTGCAGTCTGGAAGTTTAATTTAAATATTTCTGTAGGGTGGCATTTTAACCCCAAAAGGTTTGTAACCACTGGATGAATAAGCAATAGGCATAAAGCCTAAACCCTATCAAACTTAAACTGTTTCTAATTTAAGATACTTACCTGAGTTTCCTAGATATTTTTTTGTTGTTTTTTCTCTATTTTTTTCTGTTTTATTTTATTATTTTTATTATTTTTTTTTCTCTTTTTTCTACAAAGGTGAGAAACAGCTGTTGGATTATGTCTCTCAACTCAAGAATGAACAGGAAGATTTATGCAAAGTCTCAGCACTGAAGTCAAAATCAACAAGTTTGATGCTGAAGCAGCTTTATGTAGTTGCGTACCATTATTGGGCCGTGTCGGCTGCTTACGAGAAAGCAACAATAAAAAGCGAAAAGCCTTCCAACAAAGTTGATCTCAAACCAATGGATAACACAAAGTAAGTTATTATGCTGGGGATTTTTTGTTCGTAGGATTTTAACTAAATACTTTAGGGTTTAACGATTCTTTAACTTTTTAGTTTTGTTAGGAATGCGACTAAATGCTACATCCCATTCACCCAAATGAAAAACAATGTCATTCTAAACTCCCAACTATAGATAAGGATTTTTTTAGGTTTTGTCATATTGGAAATTTTAACAAGTTGACTCTGGGTTCAATACACCAAAAACCACCGCAGACTAACCAAATATTTTCGATCAATGATGCAAGCAGAGCAGGCTAAAAAACAACTAGCCTGCAATGAGATTCAAACTCACGACCTCCGGTCAAGCCAGGACCGTTGCTCTACCAACTGAACTACACAGGCTCAGAGGGGAGCAAGTCGAGAAACAACCATAGCATGTTGCATGCTGCATCATTAGGACAAACAACTCCACATTGAATGTCTGTGTTAATTGATGTTTTACGAACAGCACTGAAGCGATTGGGGAAGTGACTCCGAGCAGACACGACCTCCCCGGGCAACTAATGCGCATTGGGAGTCGCTTCACGTTGTCGTTTGCGTTCCTTTTCCTTCGTAAAATGTGGAGGATGGGCGAGGACTCGGACCTTTGCACGGAAATATTACAGGTGACTATGATTAACAGTAAGAATATCTGATAATATTGGACCTGAGATGCTGCCAAGTGTAGTATCGATACTCGTCCAATACTAGGGTTTCATCAATGCCGATCTACTAAATTAATATAGGAATTCAGCCGTGGTTCATGATCAACTGGAATGATTTCTGATATCGCTACCCAAAAATCTAATTTATAAAAACAACAGATTAATAACTAGGTAACTTTCTTAACGCTGAAGCAAGTATTCCTAATAACCTGAAAAAAATTGTCTATTTTATCTGTTTTGCTTGTTTAAGCATAGTTATGATGTTGTTTGTGTCGGATTGGATGCTAAGTGGTAGTATCGGTACTTGTCCAATATAAGTGTGGTATCGGTGCCGATCCTTTACCAATTTATAATTGTAATTAACCCATGATTTGTGATTTCTTCGCTTGATTTAATCTCTAAATTTAAATCTCAAATTTGGCTCAATATTTGTAAAAAGTTACCTTTGATTGTGTTTTCTTGTTTGAGCATAGGAATGTTATGGCTTGGTAACCCCCTTATTTTTTATTCTGTTCATTTTTGCCACTAATGTTAAGCAGTGGCTTTAAAGATTTTTGGCTAAGGCAACCAACCGATAAAAAAATGAACGATTATAGCCTAAGTGGCATTTACGCCAAGTAATCAACTGTAATGTTATAAAAATGTGTAAAAATGCATATTAAGTAGCGAAAGTTTCATGTTTATTTAACTCTGATCAAACAATACACTAACAGTAGAAAAGAAATCAAAATATTTCATTTGCCATCCTTAAGTATTAGAAACGCCCCAGTTGAGAGCTGTGTTGTAATGTAACTTTTTAGTTTACTTTTTAATAAAAGTTTCCACCAAATGTTTAAGTTGCATTGTTTCAGGACACACTCGATGCGATTCGTGAGCTGCCCCTGGCTTCCTTCTATGATTGTGAAAACCTCCCAATCGCGTGGCAAGAAGTTGTTGACAGATGTAATGCTTTCCTAAGGTCAGCTGTTAAAAGGTAAGTCCTGTGTATAGCTAATGCGAGTGCAATTTGCTCTGGGTGAGTGCTGATTGACAACCCCTCGCTTGACTGACGAGAGCCCTAAGCACAAATCGGTTGCTGTCAGACCTATATTGGACTAAGTTTGCGACAGATTGCACGTTATACACCTTTAGGCAGATTATTAAGTAAATCGCAAACGATACAGGCTTTGCATTTACTGACTTAAACAAACGTATCTCACTTCGTAATCATGCCACGCATTCAATAGTCTGGCAAACAACCCCCAAGCATACGAGGATTTGTATTAATACATGTTGAAATACCAAGGCTGGTTACATTTATGGAAAAACAATTAATAGGACAAAAATTTGCGGACGACATGCCAACAGTTATGGCGAAGTGTGATTTTGTCCGGGCATGTGTTATAAATTTCAATTCAAGACCAACCCTGTTGTATTTAAAACATAGATTTGTGAATGAGTCAGACCCAAACCGATATTTTTCAACTCACCAGTGTCGATGCGCCCTCCACTGGCCACTGTGGCATCCCGGAGCACGACCAGCACATCGCACTGAACCTCCTTCTTGAGTTGGCTTTACAGCGAGGAACTTTGTCTCATCTCCTCGATATTGTTGTATTTCTCATCAATATTTGGGAATCACGACGCCAGCTGCCAGACAACAGGTTTTTTATGGGGTTGTTATTGGTGGATTTTTTTAGTTTTTTCTTTTTTCTGCATTTTCACTCGACTTGGTCTAGTTTTTATGCTTTTTTGGTTTGTTAAATTTCCACTTTTTTTAATTTTTTTCTCATTACTAACTTTTTTCTTTTTTTTAATTTTGTTTTATTTCCCAAGCTTGCCTTAATATTAGAATTTATCAATTTTTGTATTTTTAATTGTTGTATAATCTGTCCATTTTTTTTTAGTTTGCACTTTTAAAATTATGTTCTTATTTTTTAGATCTGTCTTGTTTTTTTATATTTTTTAATTTTCTTTAAAACTGTTCTAGTTTAGACATTTCTTACAGTAATAGACTTATAATTGATTAAAACACTAATTTTTCTTATAATTTTCCAGGAAAGAAGGATTTGGCTCAAGTGCGCCCCTCGGTGTATTTTTGGGAAGAATCGCTAAGTTGGAGTCGTGCGAATATTTTACGGATATTACTAAAAAGATGAACATAACTTTTTCTGTCACCAACTCTGTTACACCGGACGCAAAAAAAGAAGACGGAAATATTGGTAAGCTGTTACTTTGACAGATTAAGTTACTTACTACCAACAAAAGTTTTTTTTTACTTAGTTGTTATTTTTTTTTTCTTTCAATATATTTGTGTAATTGTAGAAAAGTGAAAACATTAACAAACTTGATTTCATCATTTTAATAAGTAAAAATAACCAAACTGTATTTCAGTTTTTTATTTAAACCATGTGTATTAAAATTGTAAGTTAAGAAATTGAGAATGTACCTTTTTGTTCAATCTAATATTTTGACTGTTTACCAAAAGTAGTTACAAAGTGTTTCCTAAAATTAACAAAGTACATATTTTTCCAGGTAAAAAAAACAGGCATTGTCCGTTTCTGGAAAAAAAGCAAGCTAGTCCTCAAAGTGCTTATTCTTTATATTAAACAATAAACAGTTATCCATTAATTTTATAACTGTAATATAGCCTGAATATTAATGCCCACACATTGCGATAGATTTACGTCAGGCAGCGGTAATGATAATGTCCCACGTTGGAAAGATGTCGCAGCGATTGTTCACTGCGGTCGGGTGTAGCGATCTCAACGATGATGCGACTGCAAAAGACCAACAGGCCGATGGAAAAGTCCAGGTTAAACGCATAAAATGACAAGCATATATTTCTGACATTTTTGATTAACATTAAAAAAACAAAGAAATGGGTTTTTGAGCTTACAGTGGTTATAATATTTACCTCGGGGAATCATCATGCTTTTAAACACTTTTTGTCAAAAATGTCATATGGATTGCTTTAGTTTTTCTTTGTGTGATGTTGCCTACTTTTTAAGGGTTAATTTGTTTCTTTTTTAAACAAAACAATAAACTTCGTTTTTTGGTACACAACTTTTTTTATTAAAAAATGGTAAACTTGTGAAAAATAAGGATTTCTGTAAATTTTACCACTGAATCATAGTAAAATATCAACAAAATGACATATTTTTTAAAAATCCTAATAATTTGTAGTATGCCTAAAAAATTATGCTTAAAATTTACCATTTTTAACCAAAATTATTCTTAAAATTTACCATTCTTGGTATATTCTCCTTAAAATTCACCATTCTTGGTAAAATTATTCTTAAAATTTACCATTTGTAGCCAAAATTGTGCTTAGAATTACCATTTTACTAAAATTCTGCCTAAAAATATCATTTTGGTCCAAAGTGTGGCTAAAAATTTACCATGTTTTGTGAAATTCTCTTTAAAACATTTCAATGTTTCGTTCCAGGTGTTTTGCTCCAGTTTAGAATTCCAGGGAACTTTGGAAAACCTTGATTACGTGAAAGTGAAGCAGATTTGTGCGGGGAAGAAGTCGGTTGTGGTTCTCACCCACTCCGGGGACCTCCATCGATTCAATTACGACAACGTTTCATCAAAATTCCTCGAACAACAACCAGAACTGATAAGCAACGAGTGCTTCGTCAAAGTTGCGATGCATCCTGATGGATTACACCTACTCGCTCTCACTAAAGAAGGTTAGAGTTGAAATAATGTTTTGAATAAAATCATTTGCCGGAGTCCAAAGGGTGAAAGACGAAGCTTTCTGGTTGATAATGCTCATATTAAGCAAAATATATTTAATGCAAAACAACCTGATTTAGGGTTTTATGATTTTTTGCTTAGCTTTTTACAGTGAAACAAATACTTACTAAGGTCTTGAAATATGATCCTGTATTTTAGTTGTATTTTTAACTTACGTATGGGTTGTTTATAAACCAGCGTAGCATTTATTTCATTGTTACACAAATCCTTTTGTTTATTCCTTTTACTTCAGATTTAGCTTTATTGTCTATATTACAAAAAGTTTTAAACAAAACCAATTTGAGGAACACCAAACAGTTTTTTTCCTTTATTGTGTTTCTTGTATAAACATATTTTTCGCCTATTGTTGAAATTATATTGCCCTGAAGAAGTTTGCCCGAATAGGTGGTCAACGGTTGGTAATTTAATAAAATTTTGCCGGAAGAACAATTATACAATTAAAATAATGACTGGCAGCAACAGTATATTCACTAAACCGAAAATTGTTTACGATCTGTATAATTAAATTAACCTCAAATTTCCATAGAGCAGGGGTTCTTAAACTTTTTTTACCGCGGACCACTAAAAATCCTTTTTGCTTCGCACGGACCAGCGAAGGCAAGAAATTTTTAGTGATGACGTCATAATACAAACAGACTTCAGAAATTTGCTCTTTTCGGTCCAAAAAATGTAAAATGAAATTAAGTCCAAGTATATATTCAGTGAAAAAATGTTTTATTTTTAACTATAGCCTACTCTTTTCTTTGAAAAATAGATTGCTAGAATATACACTAATAGTTCAATTAGGCCTTCATGGACCCCCTAAAAAATGGGTCGATGGACCCCAGTTTAAGAACCCCTGTCATAGAGGGTATTATACGCCATTATCTTCTTACATTTTGTCACAAATATAATTACTAAATCTGCAGCGCTGATATAAACTCAGTTTCTTACATTAATGTTCCTCAGGCAATGTATATTCGTACGGCAACAACGAAGGAGGTCGGTTGGGTCATGGAGACGTTACGTCATGTTGGTCGTTGAAGGTGATTTCCGTGTTCGGTCTCGCATCTGGACGATTTGTGAGTGACATCGCGTGTGGGTGCAACTACAGCGCAGCCGTCACTGATAAAGGTTTGGGCATCTTGTATATTTTCTCTTAAAATACTTTATAAATGAGATGGTATATTTGCTAGTGATTTTATAAAAAATAAACATTTGTTTTAATGTTTCTTTGATAAATCCTGTAAAAATGTTATTCCATAATGAGTCTCAAAGCCAAATAGTAAATCGACATCATCTTGATCAGATTCACATTAATTGAAGATGATACAAGTTCGCATCTAAACGTCCTGCTGTCGATCTACTCGACCTTTTTGGCTTTGCAATTGATTATTAAGCTACATTACAGATCCGTGCATAGTGGACCTAAGTTTGTTTAAAAAGTATAACATTGTTAATCAAAACTAACAACATATTTAATGTTTAGGTATTTTTTTAATAACATGTTTAAGTGATAGTTTAGTAAAATAAACAGTTTAAACATTGTTTGTTGAGCAATTGTAGCACATTTTAAAACCTAACTTGCATCAATTAGTAGTTTAATAGTAAATAATCTAAAGTTGAAAAGTACCTAAAAGTAAAGCTAGAAGGCTCATGCTTAAAAAAAATAGCTAAATCTTATTACTTTTTGTAGTTCTTCGAAAGCTACTCTCTGTTTCAAAGTGGCTTGTACACTTTTAAATATAAAAAAATCTCCTGCAGACAATAAAACATAAAATGAAGATTTTTGCCTTAAATCAACTTGTTTGACCAATAAGTAAGTTTCTTGTCCGAGGTTTTACATTTTTTCTGATTGCAGGGGAGCTATACACATGGGGGTGCGGAACCTATGGTCGGTTGGGCCATGGAACCAGTGAGGACCAGTTGGTTCCAACACGGGTCACTGCACTCCAGGAACACCGGATCGTTGCTGTGTCATGCGGAACCGCAGATGCACACACGATGGCGCTAACTGACAAGGGGAGAGTAAGAATGAGAATTTAATTTTTTTTACATTTTAATGAAATGCTTTTTTAATAAAAAAAATCAAATTTGTTTTTAATTTTTATATTCGTTTAAGTTGGTTGAAACTTTTTGAATTTTGTTTTAACTTTAAATGTTATTCGATCAAAATTGAAATGTCACTAGTTACTAAAATTTAAAGTTTTCCTGATTTATAGTTTACATATTTTTGTCTGTTTAAAAATGTACTCAACGAAAATCGCTCATAGTTAGCCTGAAAATAATATTGCCTGATTTATTTGTTTGGATGTTTAAAAGAAAATTTGTAAAAAATTCACAAAAATAAAAAAGTAACTATCAATAAACAAGATTTTTATTGTTTTTTTTTACTTTTAAATTCCCGTAAATATAAATGTGATTTTCATATTCAGGTTAAAATTAAGTAGAGATTATCAATACACAACCATATTTGCGTGTAGGTGTTTTCGTGCAAATGTGTTATCAATACACAACCATATTTGCGTGTAGGTGTTTTCGTGCAAATGTGTTATCAATACACAACAATATTTGCGTGTAGGTGTTTTCGTGCAAATGTGTTATCAATACACAAACATATTTGCGTGTAGGTGTTTTCGTGGGGTGACGTGTTATCAATACACAAACATATTTGCGTGTAGGTGTTTTCGTGGGGTGATGGCGATCACGGGAAACTCGGACTTGGTCACGTGATGAGCAAACGGAGTCCTCAGATCATTAGATCACTTAAGGGGTCAAAGGTTACTAAAGTTCACTGCGGACAAGAGTTCTCATTGGCTGTAGCAAGTGGTGGAAAGTTATTTGCCTGGGGTGAGTGATTTAATGATTGAAAGATAATTTTAAACTGTTTTTCTTTTTCTTTTTATAGTTAAAGATTATTTAATGAATTATTTTTTAACCTGTTTTTTACAAAAGTTTTTATTAATACGTTAAAAACTTTTCCTTTTGGTTTAAAATAAATGTGTGGTCAATAGTTTTCTACTGTAACAACATTGTCACATTTCTTACCTGAAAAATCAAAACTATTTGTTTGGGAATTTAAAAGGTTAAAAAATAACTTAAATCTGTAAAAATCTCTTCCACTACGGCAAACTACTGAAATGTTGAATATGTTAGGCAAATAGTTAACAGTAAGCCACAATTTTATTTTTAAAATATCAATGTTTAATCGTTTTCCAAGCTAGTTGACCGAAAACCATTGATTTAATTAACATTTTTTGTTACTTTGGTTCAAGTGGTACTCAGTAACTGTGGCAAGATAATAAATGCCGAAGCTAAAAAATCGAGTAAACCAACATAATCTTCAGTAATGCGACTATTGCATTCAATGCTCGCTTATAAAAGGCGGAACGTCAGTCTTCTGTTTAAAAACACTTGGCACCTGTTTTTATTTGGCACTGGCAGTCAAAAAATTAACTGATTAGAAGCAAAAATCTTACTTTTACATTTATTGCAGGAAATTCCTCATATACAAAGATGTTATTGACATTTAGAGGGTCGTAAGTTTTTTTACAAATTAAAAAAATATGTACAGAAAATGCCTTACACTGCACTTAAAAATGCTATAAAAATTCCACAGTGATTATCAGTAAAAAATGGCCGAGTACAAACAAATATTGTTCCTCATTGACCTTAACTTTGTAGCTGCTGATTTACAGTTACTTTGCCAGATTAACGTTCTGCTAAAGAAAACAACAAAAATCAAAAAAATGTTCAATTGACCTTTAACCCCTGCATTCAGGCAAAGCCTCCCCGCTTTTTTCCGGCCCACCGCACGATTACAGCAGCGAGGATATCGATGAACCGAAACTTTGTCCGATCGAAGATGTAGTCGATGTTGAATCGGCAGGGGACAAGATCGTGGTTGTCACTGGCAACGGGAAGGTGGGATGTTGTTTCTATGAACCTTTATTTCATGTACTAAATGGTATTTTTCTGATATCGTTGAAAAACAATAAAGCGCAAACTGCAATTAACAAGTGTTTCAAGGGGCAGGAATGGCCTCTTAAATTTCTACGAAAGTCTTTCAAAATATAATCTACTTGAGCCACAGCAGACAATTAGTAATTGGTGCTTAAATGAAATAATCGGGTCTTTTAAAACGCCTTGGTGGTCGCCAAATACATGACCCTAAAAAAACTCTGCAAAAATCATATATTTCGCTTGACCTAATGGCAGAACCTTGATTGTTGTATAGTTTTATATATTAATGCATTTTGTTGTAATTGTCAGCTGATGCAGTTTAATTCCGTCGGTGATTTGCTAAACCCATCTGGAACCCACCAACTTGTTAAGGACTTAAAAGAAGATGAATACAAAGGTATTTAAAAGTTGTAGATTTTATTTTCAATATGTATAGTTTTGTTTTTAAGTTCTATTTCCAAGTTGTTTAGTTTTGTTTTTGAGTTATTTACTTTTTTTAAGTAGTATATTTTTTATTTTTAAATTGTTGATTTTTATTTTTTTTAAATGTAGAATTAATATATAGGGCCGCCTATAAAAGTAAAAAACACCTGCAAAAGTCTAAGGCAAAAACAACAACATAGCGAAGAACAATTCGCAAAGCAAGAAAAAGTTAAACTACCAAGTGGTTGTATTGTCCGTAATATTAAAAATCAAATGAAAAAAATTAAAACTAGTTTCTAGCCAAAAAGTTTGAGCAAATTTAACTTTTGAGAAGTTTACCTTTAAATAAGAATTAGTGTATTTTATTATCATTTATTTAAATTTTTTATTATTTATTTTACAAACTTATAATTTTAAAGCATCACTCTATTACTGAAAGACTTGTTGCAACTCTGTGTTGAAACTGCGTTAATTTGGTGTAAACACGATGTTTTCTGCAGGGCTAGCAGTCGGACACCCGATGTTGTTCATTCTTTACCAAAAGTTGGATATTCATCCCAACATTCCCCAGCATCTGCCATTTGTGATCGACACTTCAGCCCAGACCTTCCAATGCTTGGATACGTTATTTACTAAGGTTATAGTCGATTGAAACCAGTTTCATTAGATTATTTTTACGTTTAAAAATTGCTTTAAATTAGTGTTATCAACATTTTTTCGGATTAACGTAAGCATAACAGCGGAACTTTGGCGGCACAAATATCTTTAATTAACTTTTTGGAAGCTTAAAGTTTACAATAAAGAAATTAGACTATAATAAATTAGACTTTAATTAATATGCAAGGGATTCGAATAAGCGCTTAATAAAAACTAGTTCTGCCAAACCACTGAAACATTCGCACGCAGTTGTGCACCACTGTTTGTTTGCATCGCTTTGAGGAAGGTAGATACTTTGTTGACCCGCACCCGACCCACGTGTCGTGGTTTGCCCACCCCTGGTTTAAGTTGATGTAAATTGCTGGCAGACTTGCACCTCTACCGACCAACTTTCCCAGGACAAGGAGTCGCTCGTGATCTCCTGCATCGAGATCCTGCAAGTTCAACTTTGCGTGATTTCATCTTCACACACAAAAATCGAACAAGGTGTCGAAACTAACGCTTTAAATGTAGAAGCTAAAAACCTGTTGTCGGGTTGATAATTTCACTACTTTAGCAACTTTAAACTTATAATACAATATAATTTATAATATATTAAAAGAAAATTATAGGCACTCACTTTTTTTTTATAAGTACATTATTTATATTTTCTATTATTATATATTTGTTGTAGAGGAGACATTCTTATAGTGACTGCACATCCCAATATATTGTTAAAAAGCTTGAATTTGTTATTGGTTTATGTTTATTTAAAAGTAAAATGTCTGATATAATTATAGCAAAGTCGATTTTTTTCCTTCAATAATCTCATATATTGATTGGCAGGTCCACAGCGAAATAAATCTCTAGCCAACATCAAGGCTAGGGTTGTGTTCCTGGCAAGCAGACCTGGTGAGGAATATATCGTGTATTACATTAAATAATTATCTTACTGTTGGAATCCTATGTTTGGCTAATTAATGTATAAATACAAGCAAATGTGGCATACATAAACACATAGCTGGTGGATGTTTTAAATTTATCAATATAAAAAGAGCTTGTGTCCGGCTGTTGTATATATTTTGTCAAGTTCAAACATGGACACGTACAATGGAACCTGAGTCAGAAAAACAATTTTTGTTTGATACAACGCCTGGCAGCAGTGGATTAACAAAATAAGTCAATTGTAATAAACACTCGCCCATTGACCACATACGCACAATACAAATTTGTCTATTTAATCTACAAATTGATTAGATTTGTTATTCTTCATACAGTAATTAACCAAACATATGCTTTCAACATTAAGATAAGCAATTAATCTATTTAAACCAAAATATACTGCGGATGGGCGTTGTTATTTGAAAAAGTTTGAATCTACTTAACCGTTGCCATTTTGCCCCGTCAACAATAAAAATTAAGAAACCAATTTTATTTTTAAAGCAATTCAGCTTCTTCTAAAGCGGAACCTTTGACACAAAACGCTTTCTGTGATGCAACAAGCTACAAAGTTTGAATTAAACTAAGCTGCTCAGCAGCGCCACCTAGCTGACTTAACACATATATATTCTAACCACTAGGTGTGCCACCGAGCATCCAGTCTGCAGCCCAACAGTGCCTCCTAGTGGGCTGGAAGGAGCTCCTTCCAACAGCTGAAGAGCGATCCGCCGTCCTCTCATTCCTCCTCTCATCATCACGCACATCTCTCGCCGGGAAGGTGAGACATATTCGTTGAAAAGAGAAACACTTGCCGTAAATTTAAAACGTTCACATACGGTCTGGCGCCGGGCAACTTTGCCTCGTCCTCATATTTGGCCCAAGTGGCCGCCGCAACGTGGAACCGGAAACAAATCTTAACCCGGTTATTTTTTTAATCGTTGGCCAGTACGACTCCAGGGTCTTGATCGCAGAATACACATTTTGTGAGCGTTTTGACTTGTGAACCAGAATTGGGTTTAAACTTTGAGCTTTCATGGGACGCCTGCCACAACTACTATTAAATCACACTCATTGTGCAAATGAAGTCAAAACACAACCGTTACTTGCAAAATGTTTCAAGCATATCTTGTTTTTTAAACTACTTTTTTTCTTAATAGTTTATTTCCATTTAACTGAAGATGATATCACATTAACGTGACACTCGGAACGCGATTGTCTGATGTTGCGCTCTCGTATGTTGTTCCGCAACGTTTGTTCAAATACTCGTTACTTAATACTTCTTCTTTTGTCAAAAACAAGACGACAAACTTTTTAAATACAACTATAAAACAAAGCTTGTTTTATGCTTTTTAATCCCTGTAGAATTTTGGTTGTATGCAACTGAAACAGATCTAAAGATGCCGTTTTTAACATCACTTCGGTATTCTGTGTTTTTATAAATGTAATATAAATGTTTAAGTTTTTTTAGATCTTTTTTAAACCTAATTGGAGTTAAAGACATAGATAGAAGAGCTAAAAAACTAAAAGGCCAAGGAAATGTAAATATGCTTCTTCATTGAAATGTGTTCATAGTTTGTACATTTTCACTTAATGTAAACACCCAGGACAAGTTTATGAACAGCAAGTTGTTTTTACTTCCAGAGCTTTATGACAAACCTCCTTGTCCGGAGCCTTCTCGCCGAAAACAGTTTGGAAATGTTCTTCAAGCGATCCATAGAAGGGCATCACGTAACTGAAGAGGTGACTTACATGTATTTGATTCAACAAAAATAAAAACATGTCCTGTACTTTTATTGTAACATTAAAAAAGAATCAATAAAATTTATAATAAGGTTTTAAAAATTTGTTTTAATTTTTTTTTTTACGAATTTAAATTTATTTTAGCAATTCGTGTGCATTAATTTTGCCTATTTTGCAATAATTTTATGCAATTACATACAATTACTGAAAAAGTTTTTATAAAATATAGTATCGTAAGTGTTTGACATATATAGGAGGGGCGGCGAGCCTACTTATTGCTAAGGGCCGCATGAAATGTGCAACGTTTGGACAAAAACAACCGTAGAGTCAAGTCAAAATGTTTAAAATGTGAAAGTTCTATTAGTTCTGGGCGGAAGTAGATCTTCTTGTGGCTGTAGCATTGTTGTTGGGGCTAAAAAGGTGAAATAAAGTAAGTAGACAAGCGGGCCGCAGGTTTTCCAACCCCGGTTGAAACTGGAGATCGACCGATATCGACTTTTCAACCGATATCCGATACCGATTTTTATATTACTCACCCATAGTCAAAATTTAAATTAATGAAAAATGAAATCCAAATAATACTTTAGTTTATCTAGCTATATATTTTTTAATTTCCTAGTCTTTGGTTTTAACTTGGCATCATACCAACCATGATTTTGTTTTTGTAAATATTTGCTTTATGAGGAAAAAATCATATTTTTATGAGAATTATCGGCAAAAATTGTCCGATACCGATATCCTTAAAAGCAAAATATCGGCTGATATTATTGGTAAACCGGTGTATCGGTCTATCTCAAATTGAACTTGAAATGTGTTACTGAAACATTCATACACGATTGTGTACAACTGCGATCCAGCCTTGCTTGCATCATTGATCAACTGGATTCGTTAAGCCTTCCAAAGACTCCCGTTGTACTATTATATGTGTTTGTTCATCGTTGGTTAGTTCGACTTCTGATGGTTGAGATCGCAGTTGTCCACAGTTTTGTATAGACTTTTTACTTTTCAGCATCTTAAATATATGTGATTATGGTGAATATGTTGTAAATTTCCAGGGAAAGGAAATAAACGAGCAAGAATCAAGTTCGAGCAAGAGAGAAGACAAACAAAGCAAGATGGACTCGATCGAGTTCTTTAGCGAGGAAAAAGTCACATTGGCGCGACTCATTGAACAACTCCTGACATTCGTGCAAGAGTAAGATGGACTTGTTAAAAATCATAAACTTGTTAAAAAAATAAATTAAATAAAGTTTTTTTTTACCTATACTTTTGTAGCTGTCAAAAAGCTGTTCTGTGGGAACCATTAATAAGGTTTACTAGGGATGTCCGATAATATCGGATCAGAACCGATATCCGATATTAAGTTGTAGTATCGGTATTCGGTGCTCGTCCGATACCAATTTATTTCTGCACTTAAGCCTTTGTTTGCGATCTAACAAAACGATTTCCACCTTTAGAAAATTTTTGAGCAAACTGTGTAATAATTCAAAATAATCTTCCTTTTTAACGCGGAAGCAGATTTTTGCCTTATTCCACCTACATTTCATTTGCATCTTGTGACGTCACCACTTTTCTATTTCACAAGAGTAGTGACGTCACTTTGTTTCGGATCAGACGGCCATATTGTTTGATCATTTAAAGCAGTTTAATTACAGGGGCTTTGAAAAAAAGTTTTATTGCACAAAAAATTTTCTTCTTCAGGAGCGTCGTGTTGATTTTTTGTTAGGTGCTTCGCGGTCCCAGAAAATTGTCTTGCGGAGCCCAGTTTGAGAATCACTTGTCTATAACAATGAATAGTGTGCTTATTTTGAGCAGTATACAGTGGTGGAAAAGTTATGTGGTATCTGGACAAATAAGCATTAAATTATAAAAATGTCGTTAATACTTTTGTTGTATCATCAATAGAAACACATTATCTGAGATATCTCAGCTGAGCGATACGGTCCAGCGATCACGGAAGCTCACACACAACAATCCACAAAGTGAAGCAGCTTTGAAGATCCTACAAAGATTTCAAACTCTCATGTTCGCTCATGCATTTGCAACAGAATGCAACCAGGTGAAGTTTATTAACAAATGCTCGGGAGCATTTTGTCAAGGTTTCGAATAAATCTTAAGATAATGGCTGGAGGTTGTAGTTATGTGTAGATTGAATATCAAAGCCCATACAGAAGTAGGCAGCATTTTGTTAGCGTTTTGACCAAATTTTGAATAATGTCTGGAGGTTGTAGTTGGACGTTGAATGAATACTAAATCTTTTTTGTTCTGAACCGTTTTGAATAAATATATATATTTTTATTATTACTTTCTTTCTTTCATTTCATGTTTACTACTTAGTGACAGTCTTCTGTGTTTGACATTCAATGCGCGAAAATCTATTTGATTTATTTTTAATTTGAACTATGGTTTAAGCGTTTAAATTAGAAATGGTAAAATAAATAGAAAGAAATCCAACGGAACTGATTAAATATACACATACGTTTGCAAAATATGATTTTTATCTTTTTAAACGCTTTTTCCACAGAATGCGGTGAAACTTTTGACTGGTTACATCCGATTGATGTGCAACCACACTTTGGCGGTTATTGCCCCGCTTTTACCCCTAATCACCCCTCCCCAAGCCCCACCGAACAACGCGCATCTCATGAAAGTTGTCAACAACGGGGTGTTGGGGTCGCTACTGCCAGCATTTGTAGGTTTCTGGGATATTTATGTAATCTGTTGCTTCTAGGCATAGTAATTATTATCAAGACAGCTCCTCTGGTATTTGTAATTGTAACCAACGTTTCGGCAAACTATGAAAGTCGCCTTCGTCAGGGCGAAGGACATCGAACGTTCGTAGCACAACACGTGAAAAAATTTTTTTTTTTTTTTTGTATTTTTTTCACGTGTTGTGCTACGAGCGTTCGATGTCCTTCACCCTGACGAAGGCGACTTTCATAGTTTGCCGAAACGTTGGTCAAGAATTACAAATACCAGAGGAGCTGTTTTTAATTATTATCTTTGCGCGATATTTGTTGAGGTTTTTGGTTGCCACATATACACGACCATTAATCGGTATATAAGAGGTTTTTATAAAAATTTATTATGTATACAGCTTTACCACAAATGTGCTTTAGCACAGCAATATGTGACATTTACATTCTTATGAGAATAAATTGTGATTTACACTAAGTTAATGTGAATAAATTAATGTCATTCAAATTATAGTTTCTAAGAGTTTTAATCTAATTTAGAAAAAAATTAAATCCATTGGATACATTATGCACAGATCTGTGATGTAGCTCGATTAAAGCCCAAAAGGTCGTGATCGACATTATATTAATTATGACGTTTGGAAACGAACTTGTCATCTTCAATTGATGTTTTTAAAGATGATGCAAGTTCGTACAAGGTGATGTCGATCTACTCGACCTTTTTGACTTTGCAAATTTTTTATCAAAATAAATCTATTTCAAGTTATTAACCAGTCATGTTCATTCACAACCTAGGTGTTATCCCTCACACTTCTACAATCCAGTGGAAAGCTTCACAAGTTGTTGGCCGGTTGTAATGGCGCCTCATCGATGTGGGAAAAACTGAACAAGATAAACAACAACTTGAACTCAATCAACTCCGCATCAAGCAACTTGCAACACAAGATCAGGTCGGATCTAGCCTGGCCTGAGACGACATCCGATGATAATGAGTCAGGTTGGGCTTTGTACTTGTATATTAAGTAATTTGTAACATAATTATGTTTTTAATTTTTTAGTTGTGTTTTGTATAATATAAACTACAAGCAAATGACCACTATTGCTTCAAAGAAATCATATAGTTAAAGTCATTAATTTTAATACATAATTAGAAAAATATAGTTGCCTATAAATAATAGCATCATTAGTCTCTTATTCAGTTAGAATCTAGCCAGAATTGAAGAATGTAGTAGGATGTTGTATAATGTATATATAATATTAACGAAGATGGTAAAGTTAGTAAAAAATTGCCTTAAAACTCAAAAACTTACATAAAGGGCCGGATGACTGTAACGATTATTATAGATCGCGTGCCGGAAAAATAATTTTGATTCAATCTTATTTAATTTCAATATTAATACAAACATACATTAAACATGAGCTGTCCTGGCCTGAGACGACATCCGATGATAATGAGTCAGGTTGTACTTTGTAACTTGTTTTTTAACTAATTTGTTAGTTTGAACATAATTGAACGTTCGTTGTCTACATTGTATGTAATTTGTGGCTTAGCTCTTCTTAAGTAATACAGATAAATGATAACAGATCAAGTGTTGTACACTGGATGTCTTCGGAGAGGCTCACCAATATCAGACCCATGTTTGGCCGAGGTCGTGAGTTCGAACCTCACCACAGACAAGTTGTTTTTCAAGCCTGGCATTGCTTGCATTATAATCCTGATCAGGCCGAATGACATCGGTAGGCCTACGAAGATATCCTGTGTACTGTATAGTGTGCGCCTTTATCTAATGTTTAAATTTAATATTCAAATTGGCTGTTTAAAAATGTTGTATCAGTTTCAGAGTGATCCTACATTGTTTTCCAAGCTATTCTTACAATTTTGAAATTTATTTCCAATTTTTGTTTTAATATCCCTAGATTTCTGCACAAAGTCGTTAGTTTAAAAAAAATAAAATAAATAGTTAGTCTTTCTATGTTAGTAGTCCTAGGTGTCTTTTTTCGTTTAGAAACATTAACTTATGGAGAACCTTTTTAAAAAATTGGATTTTCGTAACAGTAATAAAGATGTCAGTTAGCAATTTAAACATTTTCAGACGAGGACGCGGATTTAAAGACTTGTGTTGAGGAACGTGAAGCTTCTGGTTGTTGTGGATTCGACGGTGGGCCTTCTTTCTACCACACACAACACCTCGTAGCACTGCTCATATCTTCACACTACAAAAGCATAGCGGTAAGTTGCCAGTGTTTTAACAAGACACAATTCTTCTTAAATAATCTATATAAAATCATTGTTACATTTATCTGGTCGCCCCTAAAAATATATTTAAATATGTTTTATTTATCCCACTACAAAAGTCTAGGCCTGTGTTTATCGAACTCTTTGCGGCTGCCCGGAAATGAAGCATCAGCATAACATCTACAAGCTTTTGCCACCCAACTATCTTGGCTAAACTTTTATAAGTAAACAAAACACAAGAAATTAGCATTTATAAAAATAATGTGCTACATGCCTTCGCATTGCTTTCCCAGTTATCTTAAATTTTAGAGAATTAAGGTTTGGACCGATCAGCTGTGTTAAGGAACTTCAGTCGGCGACCCAACCAAGCCGCGCGGCATCCAAATTTAGGTCGCGACCAATGCGTTGTGAAACATTGGTTTGGGCATTAGGCCTAGAGTAATTGAATTTCACCATTTCCCTGTTAGACGATTTAAAATATTTTCCAAAAATTTGTAAAAGTTTATTGAATTAGCCTGATAATAAATTTCAAAGCCAAAAAGGTCGAGTAGATCGACAGCATCTTGATTAAGACGTTTCGATACGAGCTTCTATCATCTTCGGTTAACTATTTTTTCTCCTGGCTAGGCTTTAATAATAGTTTAAAACTTCTGTGTTTTTGTGTTGTTTTTAATTAAGCACACTTGTTCACAAATATTTATTTTTTATTTTTTTGCATTTACAAATTATTTTTTTTTGTTCCAGGATATAGTGCCACCTAGTGGTGACCAGGAATGGGTGAAATCCCAGTTATTTTCTGGCGGATTGCAAAAATCTAATCTTACCGCCTTCACCGATGCAGACTTACCAAGATTTAAAAGTGAGTTAATCCTTGTTGAAAGTCGGTAACGCCTTTTTTTGTTTTGTTACCCGATTGATGAAATCTGTCCATTTTTTGCGCTCTGATTCACCAACAACCTTCAACACCCATTCTTTCGTAGCTCTAAAACCCTTTTACTTTTCAAACTAAATTTAAACGCAACGTTTTGGACGAAACCTTAAAAAAAAGTTTTCGGTTGTTGTGGAAATATGAAGGGTATTATTTTTTTTTTATATTTTTTGTTGTACCCTCCCAAACCCACGAAAACAAACCCACGGACCCCAGTTTAAGCTCAAATCATCGTCTCATAGAAGTAAATTATACTAAATTACACTTAATTTACTTCACTAAATAGACACATACAAAGTATATGTTGGATTTTTAACTCAGACATACAAGTTGAAGAATCTAATGAATCCAAAAATTTAGTAAGAGTAAAAACAGCATAAGAAGGAGGTCGTTTTCGTGGAATAACTTCTAATATTTGCAGGTGCTTTCGCACAAGCAAATTCATTTTATGTACATCAATTTTTAATTACGCACAATTTTTGCAATAACCCTCATAAACCTCGAAAACAAACCCACGGACCCTAGTTTAAGTTTCTGAGTTAAACCTTACAATCTGCATCCAGGTGTTTTCGCACAAGCAACCACAGAGAGCGAACTGGATGGACCAGGAGCAACAGGAGAAGGAAGGGGAGGAGCAAGAGCAGGAGTGGGAGGAGTGGGAGCGGTTGAGGAGGAGTTTCTGCGGAGGTTGGCAGATGGTTGCCGTGACGACGGTGCTCTCTCCAGTGGTGTGTTCCTCAAAAAGATGAGGAGGTTCTTCTCAGATCGATCTTTGGTCCTCCCTCCATCGTTCAACCAGGAACATCCGGTGCAGAAGGTAAGTTGGGTTTGGAACGACTAAAGGTTATAGACCCGGAACCAGTGGTTTTCCACCTGGGGTTCTGGGGTCCCAAACCTTTTTATTAACCCAATTTTACATAAAATAAAATCAGTATTAAGCGGTTGATTAGTGAATATGCCCATTACCAAAATGAGAAGTTTAAATTTACACATGGATTTACACAAATACGGCCATTGATAAAGTTTGTTTATAGCATGATCCCTGTTCACTTCCACCCCAGGTTGGTCGCTTGTTGCTCGCTTGTCTCCTCAAGCACCACGACCTCACCAACGCTTCAATCTGCATCTCGCAACATCCGGACCTTGATCTTCCTCCTTCAATCACCCAACTATTCCGAGTCGTCCATTCATTCCGCTATAAACTCATCCATTTGCACCAAACAAGCAAGAGGTTAGCACAAGTACCAGGGTTGCGGGTTCGAACCCCCACCCAGATAACTACCATCGTTTGTAGCTAAGTTCTTGATTTCAGTTTTAAGCCACTAGGCCAGGCTTTTAAAATAAAGTAGGTGTGTGCCTGTGGAATCTAAATTAACCTTTTCAATTTTATAAACTAAAAAACAATTTGCTTAAGATTATTTGTAAAAGCAAAACTACCAGCAAAATTCTAAAATTGCCAAAAACAACAACTACATGTTTTTCAGTAATCATGATTTAAGAATCCTTGTATTTATAAACAACAAGATTTGCAGAAATTTTAATTATCCTTGTATGATTATAACTTCCAAAACCTTGGAAGTTGCTTGTATAAACAGAAGTTCCCCAAAATTGTAACAAAACAAAACAAACATTACAATTATCTATTTTTTTTATAACTACACCAATTTCTTGGAAAATCGCTTTCAATATTTAAAACACCTGTGTATCTGGGAAATCCCCGCAGATCGTACAAGGAGATAACATCTTCGATGAAGCAAAGACTCAGATTCCTTCTCAACGAACTATCACCTGCCACGCCCCCTTCAATGCGCCCCGCCCCCTCTGGACGATGGCGTCGCGCGCTCGCCCTCCTGCGGCGTCGTGGTATGACGTCACAGAGACGAGGTGACGTCACAATGGACATCGGTAGTGTTGTGGCCCAGGTGTTGGACGATTGCTTGTGTAAGGTGGATGGGAACTTGGGATTTGAAAAGTCTTCAAACGTTTGTCAGGTTTGGAAAAGTCAATTTTGAGCGATGTCTCGGTTGAGTGTTGCTTGTGTACGGGGTTCCCACAAAGTATTTGAATATTTGAATTAATTTGCATATTGAAAAGTATTTTTAAAGTCCTCTTTTTTTTTGTCAAATACGTGCTGACAAAAAGATTTGTCTGGAATAATAAGAGTAGCGTAAAAAACGATTGTTAGTTTTGAAACCTTAATATATATTTACAACAACAGTTCTAGCTTTTCTCGTAGAACTTCTAGTTTCGTTTAAATTAAAGTTGTACATTTTTTTTATTTCATTTTTAATTATTTTAGAACACTCAATATTACGTACTACATAAAGAAATAATATAATTCTTATTTGTTTTCTGTCTCAAAACAAATCTCAACCATTATGACGTATTAAATGCTAATTGTTTTATTAGAATGTCGACTCAATGCCACTTTGTCCTTCTTACATTACCCCCTGACTTCGTTGTTTTTTCAGAAGAACTGGGACTTGTTGTTCGAGGTCTCATCGGATCCAGGGAAGCGACGGATGCTGTCAGAGCGGATGAGCGGAAGGAAAAGTATTTCCCAAGATTTAACAACTGAGATCGAGGATTTTGCCTTGAAAGAAGGTGACTGTGTAGTTGAAACATCTGTTGTACTACAATTAAAATACTTTTGCTAAGTATTGTTAACACTGAGGGTTACTTTTGCTAAACTTTTGCTAAGTATAGCTATGCAATTTTTTTTAATTATTAACAATTTTTTGCCAGCCATACAAACTGATTGCTGAAATTTGATGTCGACTGAAGTCTTTATCAGTTAACAGTCAATAAACACAATGATAGTTGCAACAACTTAGTTCCTTGTTTAAATGAATCAAATAAATAAAGTTTGCCATCACATAATTACAAGGCGGTGTAATGTTGGGTCGTTACCAATAGGTTAAGAAACGCTGTGTTAATATAAAAGAAACAAAAGTGTGTGGAACGTACCAACTTGCTATTTCACTAGTTTATCTTTGCGTTTAGTCGCATATTTATACCCGAAACTATAGGCATGGTGTATTTAGTCAAAAAGCAGCTCCTTTGGAAATTGTAAGTGGTAATTACCGAAGAAGCTATTTTGTGTAACATTATGCCTGGTAGCAACAGTTTATAAATGGAGTATTTATCCTGTGAGTGGTTGAGTGACTTAAATATCCCAAAGCTTCTTAAGCAGTTTCATTGCAGATTGCTGTGGCGATGAGTTAGATGCGATGCGTGGAGAGATGTCGGCTTGGTCACAAAGTGCAGTTGACTCGTACAAAGCAAACTCCGCCATGATGAATATACTCGGTGGTGAGCGGACATTAGCTCCAATGCTGCACACACTGCTGTACGGATGGACACATCAACTACCCAAGGTGACAACTTAAACGATTGTACTCTGTAATTAAAGGTTTTTAAAAAATGTTTTTTTTGAAAAATTATTTTAGAACAACAGGGGTCACCCATCTCTGGCCCGACGGGTCAAATAATCCGCCCGCAGCATATTTCCTTAATGAAGATAATGTAAAGTGGACATGAGTTGAATGCTAATAAAAATTAAATTTTGGTTAAATTTTAAAAAGAACGGCAATATATTAAGGCTCACTACAGTTTTATTGCATTGTTATCTATATATATTTTGCATATCGGTAATTAGGTTAATAAAGTTGAAAAAAAAAGTTTGTTGGCATCTTTAATAGAGGTTCCTAGAATTGTTTTTTATTCATAATAGATTAAGGTTTTGCAGAGACATGGAAGCAATATTGAAGAACATGTGCGTACTGTAACGTCCTAATCAAGATGATGTTTCGGCCTTTTGGGCTTTGACATTCATTTTCAAGCTACATTACAGATCCGTACACAGTATAGCCAAAAATATTCAAGTCCATATAAAATGTGGCATTGTTTAAACGTTCCACTAAAACAATACCCATTATCAATGTCATAATGCTTCATGTTGTTATAAGTCGTAGAGGATGTATCAAAAGTCCGTGCAGAAACAAAAAGTACTTACAATCATTTCAAAGTACCTCCGACAACTAACTTATTTGCAGATTGAAATTCCCGCCCATCCAGTGTGCCCCGCCCCTGCCCCTCCCCCACATGGCGGGGGCGTCCCCTACTGTGGAACTGCTGGTAACCTTCTATTGGTGGAACAACGAAGGGAGATCACAAAGTTCGCTTCCACGATGTTGAGGCGATCCTTGGGAGAAAATGACACTGGTTTGGATCGAGCCAGTCTATTGCGCAACGCCAGGTTTGTAAACTGAGTGTATCGACAACCCACTTCGCACTAATGGAGGAAGGAGTCCACTCGTTTTGCTTCATTTGCACTTATAATAAGACAAACTTTTAACCGTGCCTCATTTTGTGGAAGTTAGAATCCTTAAATCATTGGTTCCCAAACTTTTATGGCTTGCCGTACCCCTAAGAAATAGTAAATATATTGCGGCACCCCTAATAGAATTTCGTAAAGTGGTTTAATTTGGCAAAATGTTCACATTTCTAGACAATTGTATCAAAATTTCCCCCATGTCCGGATTTACCACGGATCATGCAATAATCACCGAAGTTACGGAACTTTAAGGTTTATTGGCCTGATCTTTCCATTGTACCAACCCCTTTATGTTTTTTTCAGTGTGAGACAATATATAGAAAGTATAAATTTAAGACAGCCAAACATGTCTTGAATATTATTAGTTTTTTACCAATAGGTTTATTCATTTAATTTTTTCTCTTTTTTTCACTTTTGATGGTAAGTTTTAATTTCTAGAACATGAAGCAGCAAGAGTCTTCCTTATACTGTTTTTTATGCTGTCGCTCATTACTATATCATCTGCTATAAAAGTTTTAATTTACATGATGAAACTGGCAAGTAAAAATCAATTATATTAGGCAAATATATTTTAGTCTATTTAAAATTCATTTCCCGCTTAAATCTGCCTTTAAAGTGAGTCCCAAGCACTAAACATGCCGACCGTACAGTTTCCTTGTTGTAAAGTGTAATCGCGTAAATGTTTGAGATTTATACCTCATTAAAATATGAGTGTGATTCGTTTGATTTTTTGCTTTACCCAAATCTTTTTGTCAAAGACGTAATAAGAAAATCAAAGCCCATACAGAAGTAGGAAGTATTCTGAACGTTTCAAATAACTGTTTATTCGTTTTCAACAATGTCACAAAATGCTACCTACTTCTGTATGGGCTTTGATATTCTTATTACGTCTTACTACAACCTCCAACCATTATGCTCCAAAATTTTATCTAAGGTTCCTTATATTCGGCTTCCAAATCCTCTCAGCCAACAGCCAAGTGTTGGAATGCAGCCAAGTTTTTGAGAAGTTCGCTTCTCGGTTGAGGGGATTGCTGTTTCCACCTGACCCTGGTAAATTATGTTTAACTTAATCGTTTACAACGCATTGATAGTTGGGCACAGAACTGTAATGTAGCTTGATAATGAATTTTAAATCCATTATCTTGATAAAGACCGATGGTGTTACCTGTTGTACATTAACTGATGATGATACAAGTTCGTATCGAAACGTCTTATCCAGGGTGTTGTCAAACTGCTCTTATTTTCTTAACTTGTTTGAGTAATGGATGCCAATCTATAAGTACGCTATGCACAGGTCTGTAATGAAGCTTAGTAATGAATTGCAAAGCCATAAAGTAGATCGACATCATCTTGATAAAGCTGATTCGATACAAACTTGTATCATCATCAGTTAATGTCACTTAAATATATTCAAACATCACTTGTAAAAGATGGGAATCAACTCTTATCACTAGAAAAGGTAAATAATAAGATTTTGTAAATACTTTCAATCCAGTTTTAGGGCTAAAATAGTAATCGATATTATTTGGGCCTATGAAGGCGGACCAATGAAAAAATTGTGTGATTTTTACGACAAATTCCAAATTTGTTCAGAATCATCATCCGCACCAGCCAAACCTGGGTGCTTCCCCATCGTTGAAACCCAAAGTAAAAAGAAGAAAAAGAAAAATAACTCACTTCAATAGTAAGTTGATCAAGTTTATTATTTTTTCCCAGAGACCAAAATCCTAAGCTTGAGTACAGCGGAGTTTTGCGCAAAATTATCTTCACTGAAGGAAAGTCTAAAGCGAACATAAGACATTTGCATGAAGTTCGAATTAAATTAATGTGAGTTGTGTCTTTAAATCGCTTCGGAAATGTTTTTAAATCTTGGAGCAATCTTGTTGAAACCAATCCCAATAAATCTGCGGCGACCAAACCAAATGGGTTGAGGAGCAATGATTTAATAAGTCGTTGATTAAAATATCTCTATTACTTGGTATGGTTAAAAAATCATCGGAGTCAACATATGAATTAAACCACATGAGAGATAGGAAAACATAGAACAATAAGTAGCAATATTTTAAAAACAGCCTAACAAATGTTGTTAAAATGAAATATTTATATAATGACTACTCAGTTTTAAGCTGTAAAACTAATTTATTTATAGCTATTCAATTGCAAAGCAATGCAAAAAAGTAGAAAAAATTTTTTCAGAGGAGGATAATTTATTTTTTTCCAAAATTTTAGCCTAAATCTGAAATTTTAAATTGTCGTTGGTTAATACTGAACCAAACGTGCTCAGATTTGGTTTGTCGGGGTTTTAGACGCAACCTAACAATTCCAGGATTCCCCACTGAAATTTGACAAAAAAAGTGATTTTTGAACAACCCTAATATATATAATTATATATATGTGACATGTATAAGGATCTAAATAGTGTCTGACCTGAATTACTTGCTTTGCCGGACTATTATGCTGAAATATTGTTGTTACCACTTTTCCCCAACCTCTTAATGTTCCAGCGGTCCAGAGTTGGCTGCGCAGATGAAGGTTGGAGTGAAGGTTGTGCGAGGAAGGGATTGGAAGTGGCAGGACCAGGACGGGTTCGTGGAGGGAGTTGTGATCGGGGAAGTTGAAGAGGATGGATGGGTGAGGGTCCGCTGGAGCTCCGGAGCCACAAACTCCTACAGGTAAGACGAGGTTAGATCAGGTCAGTGTTGCAATGACTTCAGTGTGGTGCAATGCGGTGCTTGTCGCCCTGTTTGGAAGAGGAAACTTTTTACGTTTGCTGAAGAACTTGAACATACCTGTCTTTGCAATACACTAAGCTTATAAAACATATGCCATGCACTTAAACCAGGGTTCGCCAAACTACAGCTCGCGGTTTCCTTTTTTAATAGAGATGAGGTGGAGTTGAAATGTTGTCGGATGTTGCTTAAAACTAAATTTTGATTTAATTTTAAACTTTACCACAATTTATGCGCTCGAAGGCGATTCGGTCGCGGAAGCAAAACTTTCCAAGTTTGCCAACACGACATACTATAGGCTTATGACGTCAATAATGCAATTTGTTCTAGTGGAATATTGAAACAATACAACTCTTTCATATAAACTTTGTTGTTTTGTGTGGACAAGCATTTAACGTTTATTCTGTGACGATTTATTTTTTGTATTTATTGTGAGTTTGTGACCAAATAAACAATCATTTTATTTAAATCACATTGTGACGTCAATAAAGCTTATTGTTTTTATGGAACGTTTAAACAATGCGGTTTTGCGTCAGGATGGGCAAAGAGGACAAATACGACCTCCGATTGGCCAATCCGCCTGTTACGTCACAGGATGACGAGAGGAGTGGGGAGGAGCAGGAGGAGAGTGGGAGCGAGGTTGCTCCTGGGAGGAGCGAGACACGCCCACTACACGCCCTACTATGGATGGCTGAGGCTGTTCTTAAGGTAGATTAAGCTTATAATCGAAACTAATATACAATAGATATATATGAAGTGTTTGGCCAGGATATAATATCTATAAAACAGCTCTTTAGGCTATTTCCTTTCAAAAAATATCATAAAATAACAAATAAAAGGAGAAAAAGGCAACGCCACTTGTAGTTCATTATATATTATATTTTCCCAGAGACCAAAATACTAGGCTTAAGTGTAACAGCCGAGTTTTGCGCACAATTCTATTCACTGAACTTTTGGAAAGTCTAAAGCGAACATATGACATTTGCATAAAGTTCGAATTGAATTAATGTGAGAAAAAGTCTTTAAATCGCTTCGGAAACGTTTTTAAATCTTGGAGCAATCTTGTTGAAACCAATCCCAATAAATCTGCGGCGACCAAATCAAATGGGTTGAGGAGCAATGATTTAATAAGTTGTTGATTAATATATTTCGATTACTTGGTATTGTTAAAAAAATCACCGAAGTCTACACATGAATTAAACCACATGAGGTATAGGAAAACATAGGACAATTAACCAATTTAAGCAAAACTTTTTAAATTTGTAAACTTACATAAAATTTATTTTTATTTGTGAAGATAAACTGCCTGAAAATTTCGTTGAGTGATGATAATGTTGAGCCGAAATGTCTTTCATCGCTTTCAAGGTTTCTTCGAGAAAAATTGGAAGCAAACCTGCGTCCAGTTCATCAGGTAAATCACTGAATGCGCCGTGTACCTCTTGCACAGATGTCAATGGATGGACGGCTAACAGTTGATTAAACAAAATTGCTCATCAACGTTAACTGTTTTAAAAATACATATCAATCTTTAATTTTTTCGTTGTTATAAAAATGTTTCCGCAATTTCCAATTAATGAGTTTTTTCCCAAATTCTTGAAAAAATTAATAAAACATATATTTTTATCAAAATCATTCAGTTTTATTTTAATTTTTATTACCTTTTAAAACATAATGTACATAGTTTTCGATGTTATTTGTTAAGCTGTGATATTGTTTCGAACATTTTTTAACTTTATTGTTTCAAATTTTATGTTCAACCTTTTTTTAATTAACTTTGGCATTCATTAGAAACCTTCCCCACCCCCTTTCCTCGAGGAATGGGTCACTGTGGGGTTCGTTCGATCTCTCACAAGAAGCAGGAAGATTCGTGAGGAGTTCAGCGACGTGAGGTGGATCAACCTCTGCAGGAGTGAGTCGACACTTGGATGTAAAGTATCTGTAGAAATGTAACTATAACATGCACGACTGGTGATGATACTACAGAAAAAAATAACCACAAAGAAAAATGGCAACAAAAGGAAAAAGTTATCAACAATTAGTTGATGTATAAAAAGCGATTAACTATAAACTTAAAAATGTCCAAGTGAAATAGGTCGAGTGACATCACATTAACTAATGACGTCACAAGCTCGTATCGAAACGTTTTAATTCAATGTCACAAAAATCTTCTTCCATTACTTGAAAATAAAAACTTTTGGACACAGAACGCAATCGAAGTGTTTTACTAAAAATTTAAAAACAACAATAAAGTTCTTTATTGGAACTTCCCTTTGATTTAGATAAATAAGTGGTCACCTATGGTCATCTGGGCAAATTTTGGACTAACCTGGAAAATGACCTTTGCTTGTTTTAACAAAATAATGACGTCATTTGGTATCCTATCAGATCGCGGTAATTTTTTTTAAATATTTGAACTAAAAAATACGGCAAATCAGTTCTTTAATGAAACTCAACATGGCACCTGTGGTCCTCTGTTGTAGATCTGATCGGAGTGAGTGCGGATGAAGTCCTCTCTTCCTCCCCGGAGGAGCAAGTGATGCTTCTGCTCCTCCTACGCTCCGTGATGCGCTCCTGGAGCGGGAGGAGGAGCGAGGAGGAGATGTCCTACTTCCTACAATCGATCCTCCGACTCCTCGCGAGTCTCGTGCTCAGGGATGATCTGCTCGCATCGAAGCGAGATAGAGGTAAGAGTTCTGTCAAATTCAACACTTACTGTCGGATCTTATATTGCATAATATTTTAGGATAAACGTTGCAAAAAAGATAAAAAATCCAAATGTTTCGCAGGCTCTTTGTCAATTTGTGGGCATAATGTCGGATAATACTTTATTTCCAGTTACTTTAACGTTTATGTTTTATATTGTGCTATGCCTGGTAGCAATAGTTTATATATGACGTCATAAAGTTGCAATTAATTGTTAAGGCGCCTGTTTTTCCCATTTAACTTGCGCGCAAATAAACAGCATAAAGTCTAATCGCAACCACTATTTGCTTGACCATGACACTTAAAATATTTTATTTTTGAATTTTAGTAAAATCGAGTCGGCGAAGTACTTCAGAAGTCTCAATATCTGCGACTGTTTTTTCATAAAAATGTCTTGCAGCCCGGATTTTTAAATGCGATTTTAATCGGTTTCTTGTTTTAGTGGAAGAAGTGCGTTTCCTGCCGGGTATTTCCCTATCATGCGACCACCTTTCCACTGTGGCTGAAGAAATTGTTCATTTAATCAGGTTTGTGACCAACCTATTCAACTGCAGCTCGTAACGCCACATCTTTTAAATTAATTCATAAAATAAACCTTTTCAACTGGATCTCGAACTAGGATTCCGCCACGAAAGTTTCAAACACCGGCGCAGTATATTTTAAATGATTTGATGGATAAACTGGTATAAAGTCATATCATCTTTCTCATTGGATTATAATGATAGTAAATTAATTTCTCAGCTTGTGTGAAATAAGTAGTTGGTATCTGTAGTGCTGTCAATGTTACTGTTAGCATTGCAAGGTGATTATATTAATTTTCTTTTAGAGATTAAAAAGTAAAAGGTACAAAAAAGTGGAGTTTGAGATCCACTGTGTATCTCTTTTTTATCTGTTTAAAAGCCGCTTTACAATTACCCAATCCCATAGCTTTACCCTTTAACAAAATTTTAATAGTAACAAGTAATAAAGTAGTCAGTACGAGTAAGGGTTTAAAAGTTTGAATTATTATTCAACCGCAATTCTTTATAATTTTTATGTTTTTCTTGAGAATATAAAAAGCCAAAAAGTCTGCCCAGCGCAACAGTTTAAGAGCAGTGACTTACTAAACCCCCATAATCCTTGTTCCCCCCAGGATTCTGCACCAACTCCCAACATGGAATGACGTCATCAACAAGCAGATACTATCAGCACTAGGGGCGCTCGCGAACAACACTGGCGCTTCTATGACGCAAGAAACAGGTGATTGTTTTTTTTAATCGCAGATAATTTGCCACGTTCACATTTTTGTGCTTGGTTTTTATTGAACAAAATATTTATGATTTTTACTTTATTCGCGGTATTTATAATTTATTAGTGGTGGATTAATTAACATTCAAATTTAATGCTGGCCAACGTAACTTTCTTGCCGTGCTTTAAAAACTCAGCTACATTTAATATCGGGTCGCGATAGTTTTCACTCAAAACATCGGTTATCGGAATAAAGAGTATCGATCCAAAATCACATGCTTAAACACGTTTGTTGGTTTCATCAGAGATATAACGTTGTCTAATTAAGGAACTTTTCAGCTGTTGATCTAAACTTTTAGTTTTCCCACCAGAACTGCGTCACGTGATCGCGACCTTGTACGTCATCACTGGGGTGGATCCCCGGTTCCGCATCGGTGGTTCGGTCATCCATGCGTGCAAGGGAATCGGTAAAGTTAATAAGATCTGCCAAAACGGTTCCATCACTGCAGTGTACAGGTTTGTAAATTAAGTTGTTGGTTGTACCTAAAAATAAAAAAATCAGGTATATTATTCTTATGTTTCGGGGATGTAGCTTTTTAAAACATTAAGAATATTATGTTATCTACCTCTGGAGTGTAATGGCTGGAGGTTGTCGTAAAATGAATACCAAAGCCCATACAGAAGTAATTGCAAAGAGTTATTTGAAACGTTCCAAAAATGTGACCTAGTTTAATAATTTTGTTATGGTTCTTTCTCGACTCGCTCCCCTCTGAGCCTGTGTAGCTCAGTTGGTAGACCGACGGTCCCGGTATGACTGAGGTCGTGAGTTCGAACCCCACCACCGGCTTGTTTTCCTAACCTTACCTTGCATTATAATCCTGATTAAGCCAACTGATGGTAATAACCTTCCCGAAATCACCCACGCCCATAATATTCCACCATGTACTTACAGCACGGGCCAGCACACATTCCCCCACACACAACTACGAACCTTTCTTCCAACAAGCTTAAGGTTTGACCCCACTCTCCTGCCCTGGAAATCCCCCATGCTGGGGCGATGTGGGGCTCTCATGAGGCTGGCGCTTTGTGGACCCACTGGAAGGGACTTCCCCGCAAAGGTGGGTCAAAATATTGATGGTTTTGATAAACTGAACTAATCTATTTTTAACTTTTAAAATATATCTAAAATTAATCTAAGATTGCTGGGTTTTGTAGCAAAAAGTACGTTTGTTCAATTTTTTTATTACAAAACATTGGAATTAAAAAAATAAAACAAAAATCACAAAATATGTTGTTATTTCGGGTTGTAATTTTGATACTTGGAATGCAATGTTTACAGCTTTAGTTTGTAATTGAGTCACTTCAAAATTAACAGTGGGAGACACACACCAACAGGCAGAAATGCCTAAATTGATTTGGTGTTGGATATCGGGTCCGCATCCCTGGTATCGGTCAAACGGCCCTTCTCATTATATCTCATCACTTTCCTCCAGGGAAGAGCGCTTGAGGAGGAGCGCATTCGATCTCTCCTGCTGCGAGCTCTTCCTATTCTGCTCCAAGATAAACAAGTCCTCCGAAAAGTCCTCATGCACCACAACAATCGCACTCTTGTTGCGTCACGTTCCTTTGTGACGTCGCGGCCCCTTGTGACGTCACGATCGCTTGGTGACATCACAATGGCGAACAATGATTCGAAGTTGGATTGTTCCGAAAATAAAGGAAAGGTGAAATTAAACGAGGTGTTAAAAATGGACATCAAATGTTTTGCTAGAATGTTTCTTTTAAAATAAATAAAAAGCACAAAGCACTTATTTACTAAAATTAACATTTAGAAAAAAAATTACATTGAAATAAGCATAAAATTAAACAATAAATTTCAAAAAAATTTAAATAACAATACTTTTAAATAAACACTAAGAAACATGCGTTTGTCATGAAAACTTGTTTCTTTAATTTTTAGGAAAAGCCAGAAATGTTCAATAGATTCCACAACAACAATTTTAAAATCTTTCTTTAGTTATACTGAACACAAGCTTTTATTCGTTACTTAGAGTCTATTTGATGACGTATTGCTACTGGCGGTCCAATCCTCCCCACTCAAGGCTGGTTATTGTGACGAAACAATAGCTCTGACGTCAGACAGCGTCATACAAGTTTTATCGGCAGCGAATGTTTCAACTCTTATGGAGGTTTTTGATTCTCGTTTGCTTATTATATACAATCTTCACCATTTGTTGATTCATTTTGATTCTAGAAGTTTAATTTGCGAAGCATAGAATCTAAAATATTAGCTCAAAGTTTTATTTAAAGGTGGTAATGCTTATACTTGGGCGTGATTGTGAAGTAATGTACAAGGTCTATTGTTGATATTATGATATTGTTTAAGGCTGAAGTATGGCACTGATTTCTCGATTAATATTTAAAATGGTGGGAAAAATTATCAGCAAGAAACCCTTTTAGACATGTTAAGGTCGATAAGGTGTAACTTGTTGTTCACCTGTATGCAAGAGTTGTTAATAAATCTAATTGAACAGCCCAATATTTCATGGTTAGGGGTAATTTGACCCGCTTGGTAATTCACTGTTTTTCATTTCACATGTGATAATGGAAATCAGCTTGACGCTTGCGAGATAAATGTCGACCTCAATCCATAATCAGTAACAGCAGAATACTCTAGCAAGGATAGCTGATTCATTCGAATTAAGATATACGGGCTCTGCCTCTGCGAAATATATAAATATAATTTTAAACATGTATAAATAGTGTCTGACCTGAATTACAAGCTTTGCCTGAGTACTCTGCTGCCAAACATTTAAGGTCGTTAATCTAAAATGTGAAACTTGACTTATTCGTTTAAGCTCCTTTTTGTTGCAGTCCATGTCGGACTTCCTGGATCCTGAACTTGGGAAGTCACAATCACAGATCAAAGAAGAGCCGAGAAGACTCGACAAGAACGCACCTGTCAATCAACCATCACCTGTCAATCAACCGACATCTGTCAATCAACGGATATCTGTCAATCAACCGATATCTGTCAATCAATCGACATTTGTCGATCAAGTTGCTCCTGTCAATCATCGGAGGGAGCACCGTCGTCGGCGCCGATTGAACCGTAACGCGAGGTCTGCCTTCCCACTCCTCTCCTCTTTCGGGAGGAGCAATGAGCAGCTCTTCAGAGGAGGAGCAACCAGGCTGTCACGCTCCATTGCGCGCTGCCTAAGGGATATCGACAACGGGTGAGTGGAGTGGAGAGTTGCAAAGCTGGACGACGATTCAGTGGCGAATTAAGCTTGCTTTTGTTCCTAACCAATTTAAAACTACCAAAAGTGAAAGATACCCGGTTATCCTTGTAGTTGTGTTTAGTTTTTGGAAGCAATATAACACATTTGTTATGTGTGACGTAAACAATATAGCACATTGACTGTGTGTGACGTAAACAATATAGCATGCGTGTTTGTTTATACTTTTTCACTTCTGTGCTTTTTTAAGTTTGAACCTCGCACAAGTTTTTTAAATTGTTCAAGTTTTTTTATAACATAAAAAAAAAGGTTGAATGACCAACACTCGTTATTGTGATGCCTGACCTTCAAGCGATAATTCACCCTTAACTTCCGGGTATTCCCCAGGGGTGAGCTGCCCCACACGTCGCGATCCCTGGGTTCGATCCCGGTCAAGTTCGACGAGCTTTTCCCCTCGGAGTTCGAGCAGCTTGCCGAGATGGGATTCCAGAGGAGAAGGATCTTCAAAGCTTTCCAAGCTCAGGACATCGCAGCGCTATCTGGCGCCTCGTGCGACCTAGAAGTAAGATTTCTATGTTTGTTTAAATTTATTTGCGCATTTTCAAAAGTCTTAACAACACCCTAGAATCCAGAAGTTTTTGAATAGATTATATTTATTACTAACGGTTTTTTTAATTTGTTTTAAGTTATATGTTTACTATTAACTTTCTATTAAAATTCCAAACTATTTGTTCTTGTGTTAAACCTGGCATGTAATTTTTAAATACATTTAACGTGTCTTGTGATCCAACTTTGGCTCTTTGAAACTTTTCATTTAGTTTTGAGAGTTTTCTAATGTCTTCGATATTATTTCATAAAAATGCCTTGAAATGTCACTTCAGTTTGTAAATTGTTTTTAGAACAACTTGTAACTTATTGAAAAATTATGCGCTTCAAGTCTCTTTGCTAAAAAAAGTGAAAATTGCTTGAATTTCTATAAGAATGAATTACATATCGGTTTTCCACAACTATTTTTTTTGTTTTTTCTCGATCACAAACGAAATTGTGTAAATAAAAATTTAGAAGTTAGTTAGAAAATGCGTAAATCCCAATAAAAGTCTCAATTTAACAGTAGGATTTATTTAAAAGAAACAGTAGATTTTATTTCAATAACATCACACGATGTGAAGTCCAGGTTGAGAACCACTGGTTTAGAGGGCTGACAAATTGTAAGATGTTCTACTGTCCCCGCAGAGCCTGATAACTTGGTTGCTTGACGACTGCGGAGCGGACAACAGTTCCTCCACTTCTTCCGATGATGATTGCTTGTCCTCCGGATCAGGATCCCAGTCCTGGATCTCAACCTCCTCAGGAGGTAAGAACATAATTTCTGGCGCATCTCGAGAAAGATTGGTTGATTGATACCAAAATATTCTTAATGTTAAAAGGACTTTTTAAAGCAATATTTTGCTAATTGTGTTTTGAGATTATACCATTAAATGTGATTTAAGTATAATATATATTTACTTTTACAAGGTCTATAGTTTTGTCTTACAAATACGAATTGTTCGATAGAATTCGAACCTTTTCCATCTTTATTTCCTTCACTCCATTGTTCTTTTCTGCATCTCATTGTTCGTCCCATTGTTCCTTCCATTGTTGCAGTTCCCCGCTTCCTGCCAGTGCCGCGATCGGCCAGCTTTCGCCTCCACCTCACATCTTCGTCTTCTTCCTCCGAGAGCGACTCGACAACCGAAGGACCCTCGGAGGACGACGGGGAAGACTGGATTCCTGCATCCGAAAGACCCTCGACCCCGGAGCCTGGATTCAGGAGGAGGGATCACTTCGGGAGCGAGCAGGAGTACGCGGAGTACGTCCGGGATCACATCAAGGTGCGATACGCGACATTTGATCTTCAAGCGACACAATCGTTATGTAAAACGCGACATTTAATATTCAAGCGACACGCGACATGTAACATTCAAGCGACACGCGACATTAAATCTTTGAGCGACACGCGACAATTTTAAAGCATGTTAAACACGAGATTGTTGCGATTTTTTGGTTCATCTGGTCAAAAAGTTATTTAACAAACACTTGAGAAATAAATTAAGTGCGAAAAGTAATGAATCATGAAATTTAGGAATTAAAAAAATAAATACTACTATTTTCTGTGTATTTACAATTATCTTCCCCTTAATGAAATAATCGACAAATTTATGTGCCTAACATCCAAACCATTTTACCGTTTATATTGTATAGAAGGCAAAACCACTTTTTGCGAACAAGCGATTTTTTGCTTTAGGCTTGTAATGATGGTACGTGTGCTTTTATTATATATTTGTCCACAACTTAGGTTGGTATGACCGTGTGTTGTCGGGAACCTTACGAGGAAGTATCTGAGGGTGATTACGGGCAAGTTGTTCGACTCGACAGCGACCACCTGAACGACCTCAACGTACAAGCGACCTGGATCAACAAGGGAGGATCATACTGGGTGAGAACTACTTTATGAGCTTAAGCGATGCTAGCCTCGTTTACACTTGGAAAATATGACTGGTACTTTGTGTTATTCCGAAACACGAGATTTTGGGACAAAAAGTCTCGGAATCCGATACCAAATTATGTTCTTTATGTTCTTTTATAATGAAGTAAAAGGTGCTGAATCCACTTTAAATCCTGATTGAGCCGCATTAGTTTTAACTTTTATAGTTTAGTTACATTCAGTTGTTGACGAAACTATTTTCTCAAAAATTTACCTTTGGAGATGGAAATTGCAAATTGTGGCTGCATTTCCTATAACAACGATCCGATTTCACCCAAGTATCGGACGATAACCGATACTAACACTTGGCACCGGGCATCGGTTACGATCTTATCGGACATATCCACACATGTTGACGTCTTCATTATATATTATACATTTATATTTATGTATTATTTTAAAACCAGGTTGTTTCAAATCCATGGCCTGTCGTCCACGGGCCATTGTCTCCAATAGCTTAACATTATTTTTCTACTTGTAGGTTCGCTACTCGCACGTAAACTTGGTCGGGCTCGGAGATGGATTCGACATGGATCAGCTGAAGGGAAATCCCCAACCTAGACGTTTGCTGATCGGTAATAAGGTAAAAATTCTTGATCATGAAAATATTTAGGTTAAATGCTTTTAAACATGTATAATTGTATGCATAGAATGAATATAAGACCATACACAAGTAACATTTTGAACTTTTCGAATAAATGTGAGATAATGGCTGGAGGTTGTAATTGGACGTAGAATGAAAATTAGGACCATACACAAGTATGTAACATTGTAACATGTTGAAAATAATTGAATTTAATTTGAAACGTTCACAAAAATGCCTTGTTTCCTTAATTAATCGGCTTGTTTGGTTAGTCTGATAAAACCTATGATGAACTTCCCTGCTTGCATCATTGATCGACAGATTCGGTAAATCTGCGATGGCCTTTCAGTGTACTAAGATAAGTGATCACTGAGTACTTGAGTAGTTATTGATGATCAAAAAGCAGCATCAGAAGGGCTACATAACATTTTTTGTCCACATGTGTGCATCTTTCATCCGAGCAAGGGTAACCCCATTTTACCCCATAGGTGAGGGTGAAGCCCAGTGTTGAATCCCCCCACTACAAATGGGGTTCAGTGAGCCACTCCAGTGTGGGTAAACCCCCATTTTACCCCATAGGTGAGGGTGAAGCCCAGTGTTGAATCACCCCACTACAAATGGGGTTCAGTGCGCCACTCCAGTGTGGGTAACCCCCTAAACCCCACTTTGCCCCATAGGTGAGGGTGAAGCCCAGTGTTGAATCCCCCCACTACAAATGGGGTTCAGTGAGCCACTCCAGTGTGGGTACAGTCACCCACTTCTCAGCCAATGGAAAGGACGTTGTTGTTGACTTCGAGGAGCAGAACCACTGGACCGGACTCGTGCAAGAAATGGAGGTCGTTCCGCAACCACACGAGGGCGTAACATGCAACAGCTGCCAGGTTACAGTTCTTAATTTTTGTTCAAAAAAATTAAAATTGTAAAAAAAAATCTTAAAAATTTGTTAAGCCAAATAAAAAAATTTTTCGTAAAAAAAAAATTTATAAAGCTAAAAAAAATCGTGTCGTTCTTTTTATAAAAAATAGTAAAACAAAAAAAAATTGTTGTAAAACCTAGCCCGAGGGTCACCACAAAATATATGGATCTTTAAAGGCTGTGGATTGATTAACGTATTAAAACGTAAACTATAGTGTAGCCGGCGACTAACCAAATCAAACGGCCACACAATTAGGTTGAAAAACACTGATTTAAAGCCCAAACCGCAAAATCGTATAACAGCTACCAGAATGCCGTTCAAGCCCGCAGCAAAGAAGACTTACGAACCAATTCAACGTCAACATTTCTATAATACTTCCGTATTGTGTTACAATTGCGCATAAAATCAAATTTGTATAGAAACCAACTTAATGTTGTGCCCCGCAACACTAATGAGCAGGGGCGGGCCACCTGATCGGGGAAAATGAAGAACTTGGCGGGCCGGGTTCCTGAATTGATGCCTTAATCGTGTATTTATCCACCTACACATGGAATATATCGTATTTTTTATACTTTAAGCACGGCAACACTTTCATTGCAAACATGCTGATAACTTGCCGACTTGAGTGATAAAGTACTTGGGCATCCAATCCTTGTTAAATTCGCGACACTTCTCAAACTTACGTTTCTGGGCAAATCCATGGGAAAATATTTCTTGTAAATTCTAAATATAATTTCAACCCAAAACAAAGAATCTAAAAACACAAAGAAAACAAATAACTAAAGAATAACTAACAATCTTTATAAATTGACGTAGTAAGCAAGTAGTGGGGGATTGCGGCAGAATGTGGCGGCGGGCCACATTATCATGTAAGATCGGAAACTGTCTGCGGGCCGCTCAATATCTCATCGCGGGCCTTATGTTGCCCTCCCCTGCTGATGGGCGACAAGGAACCACTATGACTTGATTATTTCATTTATTACTTGAATTTACACTTTTTTGCCTATAATACAAAATAATCTATTTATAACTTTTCAACTTATTTATGGCGTCCAGCAATATTCGTTTCAAGAACTTAGCGCCGATCGAAGTCCATAAAGCCTTAAGGTTTGTCCAAACTTGGCGCGTTTAACGTCTAGCGTCGTCCAATTCTCACATAACGCGTTGCCAGCGTTATTTTCGACAAACGTTTTTACGCAGTAGGCGTCGACGCGTCTAGTGTAAACAACCTTAAGAAACCGCTACAACGTTCGTCGTTCAGATTTACTATGTTACTTCCGTAATTTTCTACCATTGCGCTTAATAAATTAAAAGTAAATTTTACAATTGCACTTATGTTAAATTTGTCAAGAAACCAACTTAATATTGTTCCCCGCAGCAAACCCCACTATTGGGTGAGCGATACCAGTGCGAGGTTTGCCCCAGCTTCAACATGTGCTGGCACTGCTTCACCAAAAGCCCCCACGCCACCCCCAGACACACTTTCACCCTCACCCTGGAACCAGGGGATTCCCCGGTAAACGTGGGGCCATCGGGGTCAAAGTTCAGGTCGCTCTCGGCTCGGGGGGCTCCCAGAGGGACAGCCCCACGGGAAAGTACCTCGACTGCTTGGGATAACAATGGATCAGGTGAGTGTTTGTTTTTTGTTAACCTTGTGCATTTAAGTTCAAGTGTTTTTGACTTATTTAATTGTGTAAGCATTCTATGGCCTAAGGTCAAAGAGCATTGAGCATTTTCCAATAGATAATTTATTAGGGACTCCCGCCATAAGATCGAAATACGAACAGCACTAACGTCAGAATAAAACACAGTTTGGACTAAGGCTAAAATAGGACCTAATGGTACTTGAAAGTTGATGTCCACTGAAGTCTTTATCAGTTTACAAACAATAAACACAACGATGGTTACAAAACCTTAATTCGAATGAATACACAAAGTTATCAACATTAATAAAAATTAACACATAATAAATATAAAACTTAACTTACACCGCAACAGAATAGATGTTACCACTAACACAGGCGCGTCTCAAATGAAGGACAAACGTACACGTTTAAACGAGACACGTACATGCTCTAGGCAAAGCGCGCCACTAGGAGCAGTGTTTAAATAAAATAAAACACTAAGGTTAACAAACTCAATATAATTTTTTTTTTTTTTTTTTTTTAAAGACGCCCGTTTGCTAAAACCAAATGGAGGGGCACAGGCGAAACACCATCTTTGGTTAAGATATCGGCCAGTCGCTTATTTTTAGGTGACCAAGAAATATTAGATATTTGGCCAATGTCAACCAATTCTTGAAGTACAGCAATGTCGATACGTAATCGTTTATCAGTAACACATTTGGAAGAATAAATAGCATCACATAGCATCACATAAAGAGCGATTGTCGGTAATAACTTCGATAGGAATATTTGTTAAATTTAAATCATCGAAATACAATTCATTAAAAAGCGATTTTAAAAATACCGCCGTTTCAACCCCATCGGACATGGCAAGAGTTTCTGCAGCTAGTGTGCTGCGAACAACACGCTTAATTCGTTTTGATTGCCAACTTAACAAGTTACATTGCTTGTTAGGCCCAACCAAAAATACTAAGTAAGCACCTTGGCTTCCTCCGTCCATAAGGTTACCAAACGCTGCATCAGAGTACACCACCAATTTGCAATTGGTGGGACAACCGAGACTTTGGTAGGACAGTGTTACCTTTTCCGTCTTCAGTCTTCTAATAATTTTGTTGCAGTCCAATAAATCCCTCACAGTAGCCCTCTTGAAGTTTGTTGCAATAATACAAACATTAAAGCTAACATCAGGTCTTGTCTGGCCACTAACCCACAGGAGCTGACCAATCTTTGAACGTAAAGCCTCCGCTTCCTCACAGGTTAGTTTTTGACTTGGGTTTTGTCGTTGCTTTGCATCGATATTTAGAGGCTGTAAGCTGTCGATGTACTTATCTTGATTAAAAGCAATACCTTTTTGATCATGCATAACATCCAACCCGATATAGCGGAAACTTTCTGAACTTTCCTTTCCTACTTGAAAGGAACTTCGAAGTGGTTGGATGACGCTGTCTTCAAAATATTGTGATCCAGCCCATAAAAAGTCATCAACGTACACCAGCAGTATTCCCTGCAATTCTTTTCCATCGTGCTTGTAAAACAATGCATGGTCAAGACGAGATAATTTACACCCAACTGATAACATAAAACCTTTAACCCGTTCATACCACAATCGGGATGCATCAACAAGGCCGTACACGCACTTCTTGAGCTTCCATAGTACACCTGGAGGTTGTTTAGCTTCTAAAGGTGGTTTAAGAAAAATATCCCGTTCTACAAGGTTACCCTGGAGAAACGCTGTCTTTATATCGATACTATTTAATGCCCAGTGTTTACATTGTATAATAGTAGACATTACTCTTAAAGAATCTTTAGAACCCGTCGGGGATTCCTTTTCCAAACTCGTGAGGTTGCGCTCTTCAAAACCTCTAGCAACCAAACGTGCCTTTGGTAACAAACCCTTATCTGTTTGTTTCATGGAACAAACCCAGCGAACCGAAACGGCTTTCTGATTATGATGAGGCACAACCTCATACACAGCATTATCTTTCCAGCTTTTTAACTCTGCAAGCTTAGCAGTATCATAACAAACCGGGCTGTTAATAAACACCTCATCCGTACTCACATTCTCCTGTTGCGTTACGTATGATAAATCTGAAACGTCGTCAAAATTTATTCAACCTTTAATGCCATCGAGCTCCTTTGGTTGGTTGTACTTGATATTGTAGGCGTTTTTGTGCTTACCGGTTGCCTTTCCAGCTCGACTTAAAACTCTGGCTGAACATAAAACGCCATCTCTGTTATTAAACTTTACACACTTATTTACAAGCGACTTTCCACCAAGAACTGGCTGGATAGTCATACGAGGTTCAGCCACAGGACCCGTTCCGTGTCCAACCGAAGTCTCATCTGAAGCAACAGGGATGCCGGCATCAGCAGAAGTGTCAACAGAAACGTGATCATCTGAAAAAGAGGCTCTATTCTCTACAGTAAAATCATTAACAGGTTCATCAATAGAAGAGTCGTCGGAATCAGAAGAGCTATCAGTTTCCTGCCCTGATGACGACGATGTACAGGTTTGCTTTGCAGGAATGCTATCTGCGGAATTACTGGTTAACGGACTATTAACCGACGCAGGTTCAACTAATTGTACTCTACAATTATGTGCTTTGATAAACTGACCACCGTGACGTATGAAAACAACAGGCCCATCTTGACCGAGCACTGTTGCGGGCCCCTTCCATTCTTTTTGATCCTGACGTTTATAATAAACACGATCACCTTGAATATACGTGTCACGGGTTTGTCGTGTCTGTTTTCTCAAAGCTCTGCGAATCTTTTCTGAGCACTCCGCGGCAATCAAAGCCTTTCGAGCTGTTTGAAGTGCTGAAATGTGGTCTCCCACTGTTGAACTGTGTGGGTCTGACATACTGAGTGCTGGAAAATTATCTGTAAACACAGAAGGTAAATTTGCGTTACGGCCAAACACAATTTGAGACGGGCTAAACCCATTTTGGTTAATAAGTGCGTTCTTCGCACTTAACGCCCAAGCCAAGGCCGTGTCCCAATCACAAGCACCTTCTGCTCTTACTTTGTGTAGGGTTTCAGTCAGAATTAGGTTGTGGCGTTCACATAGACCATTGCTCCAAGGTGAGTAGGCGGCTGTAGTTGTTATCTTAATATTAAAACGACTGCACATCTCATGAAACTCATTGTTATTAAATTCGCGCCCATTGTCACTGAAAACGCGTTTAGGAGCACCAAAGATACTAATCCAATACTTAAGAAAGTGTTTTACTATAGTAGTCGACGTTTTACATTTTATAATTACTGCAACGCTAAATCTCGAAAACATATCTATCATATGAAAATACCATAAATTAGGTTGCAGTTCGTGAAGGTCCATGGCTACCACATCATTGACGTCCTCAGCCCACGAAAGTCCGACTATTGGTCTCGCAGCAGGCTTCTTATATCGCCTGCAGATATCGCACGATTGAACAACCTCCTTGATCAGACAGGAAAGTTTGGAACTTTGACAGTTGGCATTTTTCAGCAGCCTCTGCAGATTTTCGATTGAAGCATGCCCAAACTGTAAATGTAGTTTACCAATACTCTTACGTTTATCTGCATCGGTCATGTTCTGTAGAAGCAGAACATTCTCAGAAGATTCCCCTTCTCTGCTAGGTGAAATGTTGACACAGTAGTGACCACTGCTTGAAAGAAATAGTTCAACATCTTTGTTAAACATTGTTGCACAATCATGTGCAAGGTCAAGCGTAGTGCTTGCCCGTTTTAATGAGGATTTACTCAACAATAAAGGTAAATCGTCTTTTATAACCGCAGCATCAATATGGCAAGATTTTCCTGCGATTAATGCTGGAATTAATACTTTCTTTTCAGAGACTACTTTTCTCCCATCACCAAAACGAAAAACAGTGTGAGATGGGGTAAACTTTACTCTCTTCCTAAAATCAACATCTAGGTTATCTACATAATTTTGAAGCCAATGTTGGCCACAAACTGTTTTTGAGCACGCTGTGTCAATAATTGCAGATTGAAATGTTTCTGCTAAAAAAATTTCTTTATAACTCGAAAACAGCACCAAATTAATTTGCTCTTCCTGTGTGTTTTGTGTAAAATTTACCGAAGCAGTATCACTCTTATGTGGACATTGATTTGCCCAATGCATCTTGGAGTCGCATATAACACATCTGGATATTTTACCAAATTTGTCTTGGGGGTTTAATTTTTTACTTTTTGTGAAACGGTTAGATTTGTTAAAGTTATGCTGATTACTTGTCACATAGGATTCTTCTTTGATATTTTTTAGGTGGGATTGCGAGGTACAAGCATCAAGTGGATTTGTAAATATTCGTTTGAGTGCAGATTTCATAGTGGCAAACTTAAGATCACTTGCCATAGTTAGAGCTAACTGCCGTTCTTTAGGACTTAAATCTGCGCCATCTAATATTTTGAAGGTTAAGATAGCGTCTGGAAGTTGCATCTTATGAAAGGACATTTTGTACGACAAATGTTCAAATTCTATAATATAGTCTGCCATACTCATATCTTTAGTTTTAGCAAACCTCGTAAAATTTGCGTATGTCGAGTAGGCTTCATCAACCGTCTCCGTTTGAAATGCGATGTCAAGGTAATGTATTAGTTGTTCCATTCCGGTTTCAGAGTGCAGATCTCCATGAGTGAGTTGTGCCACAGCCTTTTCAGCCTTTACATAGCCCTCTAGGCTTTCCAAAAGGACAACAATTGCCTGTTCTTTTTTTACAACAGGCGTTACAAGTTGCCACATTTTAACTTTGTTTTTCCAAGATGAATATGGCGTATCTTCCCTAAACTTAGGGGGAGACTTTATTGAACGATTTGTTGCCATCATTTAAAAGATATTAACCATCCTCTGCTACCATTGAAAGTTGATGTCCACTGAAGTCTTTATCAGTTTACAAACAATAAACACAACGATGGTTACAAAACCTTAGTTCCTTAATTCGAATGAATCACACAAAGTTATCAACACTAATAACAATTAACACATAATAAATATAAAACTTAACTTACACCGCAACAGAATAGATGTTACCACTAACACAGGCGAGTCTCAAATGAAGGACAAACGTACACGTTTAAACGAGACACGTACATGCTCTAGGCAAAGCGCGCCACTAGGAGCAGTGTTTAAATAAAATAAAACACTAAGGTTAACAGTACTAATAACGTCTAAATCGGATTTAATCCTAAATCCGTCGGAATAAGACGTAAATAACCAGAATCAGGCCTATACAACACATTACCTAACCCCAAAGCCCACCCCTAAGTACATCACTAACCCTTAATATTTTCAACCCTAACTCAATTTATAATCCCGCCCATTAACCCCAACTTACCCCAAACAGGGACAGATAATCCGGTGCCAAAACTGCGCCGTTCTAGGGCTATGGCGCCCAAACGTAACCAACGGCCTCGATCGTCCCATACCCTCTCCCTACAGTTTCAGGCGTTATTTTGGCCTTTTAGGACTTATTCCGATGAATTTATGACTTATTACGGCGGGTTTATGTAATATTGTAGATAGATTGTTCTGCTATATATATTGTTGCCTTGTAGGTGTCTTATTGTGTGTTCGCATTCTGATTATTAATTTGTTCTCAGTTAGGAGCAAAAGTTGGTCGAACATCGAAGTTTCCTCCTCCCAGCACACCTGGTTCCACCTAGTGGACAACGACAAGTCAACTTACTGGGAAGGAGCGGGGGGAATTCCCGGGTCGGAACAATGCGATTACGTCACAATAACAATGCGTCCGCATCGCGCGCTCACAAATCTCACAATGCAGGTGGGTGGAGTATTTTTGTGGAATTGATTTTGATTGGAATAGTTCCGTTTAATATTGCTTTTATTACTTGCAACAAGTTTGTTGTTGGATTTGTATCTTTTAATTTCATATTTTAACTTCGGATCCCAAAGACCAACAATTTGCTGGTAAGGTTAACTGAAATAATCCGAATTTTATAATTACAATCAGGGTTTGGTTAAGATGTGTTCAAAGCGTTTTTTGCAATTACTTTACCCGTTGTTCTTTTGATTTTTTCGGTTAAATTATTTATTTAATTAAAAAAAATATTAGAATTCTACAGTTTTATAGATTCATTTTCATCAGAATATTTTTTTTACCCCGATTTGTTGGAATGTCCACAGTTTTATTCTGAATTGCTTTTTCCTCCAATAGAAAAGCAAATAGAATCTCAACAAATTTTGCCTTATTATCACAGGTTTTACTTTCACCCCGTTTTTCACAGTTTTAGGTTTAACTGACCCGGATTAAACCCCTATTTCACCCAGATCGACCCCAGCGACCCCTCCCACTTACCCCGGCTTGTATCGGTGCTTTCCGGGGATTCCCCCAACCAGCTACGCGAGGAGCGAGTCGTGCACATATTCAGCCACCAGGAGGAGGTAGAGATCATGTCCGGATGCGGGAATCTTTCAAAAATCTTCCAGATCCGAATCCTGGACACGAACGACCACAGCGTGCCTTGCAGGGTAAAGAACGTGATTTATATAATGCTATTACCAGTTGTGTTCTAAGGTTATTTTGTCTTCAGTTATATTTTTTGCAAAATTACTTTTCCCTGTATGAGCTCGCTTTAGGTTTTTATTTGCAGTTTGGTTTTCATTCGTTCACTTCATTTTTTTCATCAGGGTAAACAGTGTTTTTTAAACATTTTAGGGTCAAACTCCGGTTTATTCACTTATCTACCTTAGTATTTATTTACAAGGTTATTTGCAGTGAAACATATTTTTTTGAGAATATCTTTTCTCTTATTTTTATTTTTTTCTGTTTTTATTTCTATTTTTGAAGGTTTTTTTTTCTCAAATGAAAAAAATTAGGATTTACATTCTTAAAATATATACAGTTTGTTTTTGGAAAAAAATATTTAAAGAAATGTAATGAAGGTTTGCTCAACACAACACCTTTGTGTGGCAATTGAATGTTTTTTCTTTCTGCTGGCATAATAGTAAGGTCGCGCTAACTTCGTTTAATTCACAAGATTTTTATCTGTTGTAGATCCGAGGGTTGCTGGTTCAAAGCCGGGCGTTGGATTCGGATTCGAGGATCACGGTCAAGGAGGAACAACTTCCATTCCTTGTGTCAGACTCTGAGGAGGAAACGAACTCTGTGAGTTGAACCAAATAAGCGATGTTTAGTCGATGCACAATGTTATTTAAATGACCGTGTAATTGAGCCAACCCTGAATGAAATTATGAGAACTTGGTATTCTGATTCCGATAACCGATATTTCGGCCAAAAGTATCGCCGTCCGATATGAAATCACGTCATTATTATAAGCAAACAAACGAAATAGATGGTGAATTGTTCAAAGATAATTTTTCTGTTAATATTCCAAATTTAATTTTTGTACTAAATTTGCTGCATTAGATCAGAAATCATGTCGGAAATTCGTATTTATGATGAAACCGTAATTCAAAAGATACACAGACTACCAGCATGTAAATATTTGATGAATTTGTGAGAAAACTGTTTCAACATACAGAAGTGACTATTTTAAAACTATTTGCAACCACCGCTATATTTGATGCAACACTTGTTATGCCATATGTTCTAAATCAACTAGTCTTTAAACCGTGATAAACTGATTAAGTTCTGCGAAAAATTAATTCAAAGCTCATTTATTTTTAAACATTAAGGAACCACCGCTATGTGCTTTATTCTATATTACACTTGTGCTTTCAAATATTTTAAACAAAAATCGTTTTAAACCAGGGTTTCTCAACCAAGGCGTGCGAGAACTATTCCAAGGGGGTGCGGGGATGCTGAATCAGACACAGAAAATGTGTTACATAACTCATTTTTTGGTTTTGTATTACTCTGTCAGATACTCGTATAAAAATAAAATTACAATGGTTTGTTATTGAAGCAATTCTTTTTAAGCAACTCTAGTGGTGAGATAGTGTCTGGTGATGTTTTAAACAGCGATATGCACCACAGGGCGCCAGCAACAGTGCCCACACCCCTCGTTCGAACCAGGAATCGAGCACGAAGGTGTTTGTGTGGGGGTTGAACGACAAAGACCAGCTCGGTGGAATGAAGGGATCAAAGCTCAAGGTCCCAGTCTTCTCAAGAGGACTCTCTTCTTTACACGCGTCGCAAATCTCTGGAGGATCGAAAAGCATGTTCGCATTAACTGCGGATGGAAAGGTGAATTTACTTTGTGGTTCTGGTTTTGTAACATTTTTGGCTCTAGTCAATGAGATCTTAGGTTTATTAACTGCTGCCTAAGTCCCTATACCAGTAGTGTTAGGTATTTTACTTTAAATTGTCGCCTGCCAGTTAATTCTAAATTATATTTAAGGCTTCAATTCTGTCGGTTTGCAGTAATATTCTTTAAGAACTTCAAGTCAAAGGGAGCAAACTAAGTGCCGCCTTACCAGGTTTACGCTTGCGGTGAATCTACGAGTGGAAGACTCGGACTCGGACCTCAAACCTCGGGATACGTCAGTAAACTCACAAGAATCACGATCCAAGACCCTATAAGGAAGATTGCTGTGCATTCAGGTCGGTTCACCTTGTGCTTATAAACCACACAGTGTGCTGGTACTTTGCGCCAAACCAGGAGTATTTAACTTTGGTTGCCCGAGAAAAGTTTCATGCTAGAACCAGAGCAGATTAACTGATTAAAGTGATTTGAAATTCATTATACTTTTCCATTTGTTTTGTCTTTGTTATATTAATAAGTATTTTTGTGGCAATCTTTTTTACCTCTCATATTGTTTGCTTGTATAGATGCAATACAGCGCACTGATATGTTTTGATAAAAGGAGGGTTGGATAAAAGTTGTTGATCATCTACGTGTGTACAATGTACATCTTTTAATAACTTTAAAAATTGTAACAATTTTCTTTTTTTTTAAATTAATAATACTTTATTTATTTACCATCAGTTGGTCGCCACAACTTTTATGTTTCTCATGCGGCCCACGGTAAAAATAATTGCCCACCTCTGGGTCAGCCTGTTAAAAGCTATGGTGTAGCATGACACGTCAGCCGGTATCGTTTATCAAAAAGTGACGAAGGTCTATAACAATTGTTGTCATGTTTGTGCATATTTCTTTAATTTGCTGAAAAATATAACAACCTTTCGATTTAACTTTTTCGTTCCGAGCAGGTGGCCGGCACTGCTTGGCGCTGACGAGCGACGGCAAGGTTTATTCCTGGGGAGATGGAGATGAAGGAAAGCTGGGGCATGGGAGTCGAGCGGACGCACTCAGTCCACGCAGGATCGAGGTAAAACACTAAGGGACACAAGGAATTGTCGGGCTCACGTTGTTCACTCAATAATTGTGCTTAGTTTGTGGCAGTTACAACATTAGAATTATTTTCCTAAGAAGGCGGTCTTTGTGGAGACACTTCTTAGCACTGGTTTCAACAAAATTAGCTTTGACAGAACCCAAAACACCAACCCCAACACTAACCCTAACACGTGAAGTTGACATCCCCTTGTTTACACTTTTTTGTAAAAATTTTATTGTTCAGGTTGTTTGTGGAAATACTGATCAGCAAATTTGTGTAGTGACTGAGAACATACAGTATTATATCTTGACATAACCTCATATATAAACCCAACCCAACACTGTTAAGCTAACATCCTTGTAATTTATTGTGTTCAGAATTTTCTATAAAACTGTGATTGTTAAAATACAGTTTAAGTGATTTTTGTGTAGCATCTAAATCACTGAATCTCTGGAATCAAACGGTTAAATGAAACCTTTTAAACATCATATTATAATTGATAATAAAATCAACTTTTGGACAATGTCAAATTTGATATCTAAAAGATAAATAACCTTAAAATATACCTAATAATAAAATTAAATAAATAAATTTATATATATTGCAACAACAATAGCTTCTTAAACTGTGAAGCTGTTATAAACCTTATACATCGGAGTTGTTACACCTAACCCTTGTGTTCAGACATTCCCCGAGAAGGTGATAGTTGAGATCGCATGTGGAAGTGCCCATAGCGCCGCCATCGGCTCCACTGGAACCCTCTACACCTGGGGACATGGGGTCTATGGGCGACTCGGCCACGGGAACAACCACACGCTACTCAAGCCAAAAGCGGTAAGTGCAAAGTTGTGCGAAGAACTGGTCTGCTCATCCTTGATATAAATATGAGACCAAGTGGTACAAGGTTTTTATCAAATTTTTTTTTGTTAAAAAGTGTGTTTTTCATTTTGGTAATTTTTACTTTTTGGTTTCTTTGCCAGCTACTAATTTTTGGTTTACCAAACCAAAGTTTACCAAACCAACAACCCTAGAAGTAGTGAATGAGCACGTGTAAATAAACCATTACAATAACGTCAAAAAACTAAAATAGATTAAGAAAGCCCAGAAATGTGAATAAAAATATAGAAAGCTGAAAAAAATAGATATGTGAAAAAAAGTAAAAAATGCCAATATTATAAAAAACGTGCCTTAATTATTGGAGATGGTTGTTATATTTTTCTGTTTTTCGTAGGTTCAAGCGCTGCGAGATGTCCGCGTCGTGCAAGTTGCTTGTGGGAGTCGTGACGCACAAACCCTCTGCCTCACACAGGACGGGCAGGTCTATTCGTGGGGGGATGGCGACTTCGGCAAGTTGGGGAGAGGGGGTAGTGACGGGTGTTCGATCCCCCAACCCGTGGAAAGCTTGAAGGACTCTGACATCGTCAAGATCGGTTGGTTGATATTTCACTACATTCTCGTGTGCTAGTGTTGTGGGTCTCAATGGTGCTTATTATACAAAGGGTGCCTCCAGGAAGGCTGTTTACCGGCTTCAGTCTGCCTAATCAGATTGTGATGCAAGCACTGCCAGGAAAAAGAAAACCCAGTCTGTGGTTAGGGTCAGTTCGAGCCTCACCATATAATAGTTAGCCTGCCTTGCTTGCTTGAACTACAAACCTGTCCACGCCTACTGGTTTCGGTAATAGCCTTATGAAGGCACCTGGTACATTGTTATGAGTATTCCCTAATAGGTATTACTTCAGCAAAGCTATATCGCAATATAAACCAATGTTGATTACAAGGCTCAGAGGTGCTTTTAAACCACACTTGTTTCTCATATCTGAAATTTTCTTGAAACAATAATAAATTTTTTCTGATAATTGAGTTTGCTGATTTAGTGGAAATAGAAGGTTTGAAGTATTTTGACTTTATAAAATCGTTTGGTTGATTTCTGTGTTCTATCTTAAGCAAAAGTATGTTTTAGTTAGCATAAATATTTGGACGCTCAGTAACATGAGTCCAGAATAAATCACAAACTTGTGGATTAGCATTAAATTATAAAGTATATAATATTATTTAATTAACGTAGCTTCCTCATTTTTGTGATTTTCTAAATGTTTATTCACTCTGTTCATATTTATGAGCATAAACATAATAAAAGTATTTTTTTTTTACTTTCTTAGTCAATCCTGATTTTAAGTTCAATACCACTAGGGAAAATCGGAAAATAAGTTGCAATTTAAACAACGTTAAACACATACACCTATTTCTCAACTGAATCGCAGAATGCGGCGCCCAGTTCTCTCTCGCACTCTCCCGCTCAGGATTAGTGTGGACCTGGGGCAAAGGTGACTACTTTCGACTGGGACACGGAACGGACGAGCACGTGAGAAGACCTCAGGTCGTCGAGACACTCAAACCGTTTAAAGTCGTCGACGCAGCGGTTGGAGCGCTTCATTGCTTGGCAGTGATCGACACCGGGCAGGTCAGTTAGTAAACTAGTCAGTTGGTCAGATAGTCACTTAGTACAAACTATTATTTAACCCCTATAGGTTACGTTACGGTTAGTTTTGAAAAGTTTGAATAAAAGTTAATTCTCGCACACACTTGTGTTTGTGATGTTTATTCAGCGGCGAAAATCTTTACGTTCCGATAAAACATTGCCACTATTTTCGTCATAATGAACTGAAGCTACGATAGCGTTCATATCAAATCAAAATGTAAACATTTCGTGCTTAATAATTCAAACATTGCGCAAAAATAATAATAAATCTAACCTTTTAAACTACTGCAGCCGGGGACCAACCTATATTAAACGGCCGCAAACTTTGTGCTGCGACTTATTATTATTATTAAACTGTATTATTAATTTGTATATTTGACGGCCAAACAAACCGGTTAGCGAATAAACTTGCAGGCAACATAGCAGTGCGGTACAGCAGCTTCGAAGTTAAGTAGTTGTGTGTTTAAAGCCCCGCACCTTAAACAAGATATAGGATTTTTTAAGCGCGATTGCCTTTGGGTCAAGCCACTGGGAGTCGCGCGTACGTGTGCAAATGCGTTCCTGGCCAAGTGTTTGCGTTGCTTTACGACGTTTTAAAATGGCGTGAGAAATGGGCTGTTGTTAACGAAATTCCATTTTACAATGTAGCGTTTAAATGGCTTAAAAATACACTTCACTGACATAATGTCACCAACCTCTATATTGCTTCAATATATCCTTTATCTCTTGTTTCGTCACAATGGCAGGTGTACGCTTGGGGGGACAACGACCACGGGCAGCAAGGGAACGGGGAAACCACCGTGAACAAAACCCCGGCCCTGGTTCGAGGTCTGGGGAAGTACCGGATCACCAGGGTCGCTTGCGGTTCCAGCCACAGGTGACACACACACACAATCGTGCTTTTGCATCGATTACAGCGCTGCTTTGTTGCGCTTGTGATTTATTTACTTTTTTATTTTTGCCAAACTATTTAATTTTATTATGCAAAAAAAAATTAGATTAATTTTTAACTTTCACCAGAAAGTTATGTGGTAACATTTTGTCCCCTGTGAAATAAATCTATTGTTTTGCATTGCTTTGCTACTTTTGATTCCAAAAAGAAAAAATATAAACATTAAACAAATGTAAAAAATATTTATTTTTTTAAACATATTTGCGTTGTTTTTAAAACAAAAATTCCTCCTTGAATTACTATTGGAATATCTTTTTTTTAGTGTAACATAAAAATACTTGCACTTGCCCAGCATTAAAACTGTATCCTGTAAAAATCTTACCATATAAAAATGCTGGCTTAATTGATAAAAAGAATATGTTTTGGCCTAAAATAAAATCTTTAGCTCTAATACAAACGTTAAAAGATTAATTGCAAAAATTGCCAAATAAACTGTTTTAAACTTTGAATATTTTTTATATCCTTAGATACCAATTTGAAAAATATATTGCCCTATTCTTTAACAAACTAACCTTATTTGGTGAGTTTTTCTGGCGATTCTCTTTATTAATGTGAACATGTGTGTGAATTTATTTTATGTACAGCTTAACTTATGTGGTTTTAAAGTTGTGTAATTAAACTTATTTTTGTCCTATAAGATATTTTGTTAATCATGGCATTTATACTGCTTTGTTTCAAAATATCTCTTTCAAAACCTTTAAATTTCCTTTGAATGTGTTTGATTTTGGTTTTAATCTTTTTACAAGAAACTTTTGACCATTTTTATTTTCCAGCATCGCATTCACTGAACACGAAGTCGGACAAAGACGCAAACTTCAACCTGTAAAGTTCGACAAACAATCCGACAGCCTGGGCTCATCCTACATGGGGAACCCCCCGGAACCAACACCCCCTGAAATATGTGACGTCACTAACAAACCTGCCGTCCTGGAAATTCCCGAGGGAAAATCCCCGCTACCGCGAACGGTCCTGTCCACTTTAACGCCTAATAACGCGCACATCTCACTCAAACACGTTTTACGCGCTCTGCAGGTTTGTAGGTGTAATTGTGTTATTTTTTCATATATTTGAATCAACTTTGTTCCTTAAATACTAATTAAAACCCTTGCATTTTAGTGGAAAATCGGTTGTAATAGCGCGTTAACACAACACTTTTATAAACGGGATTTTGTTTCAAACCTCGCAGTTCAACAGCGAATATTTAAACACTTTATTTTCCACTAATTCGATTGCTGTGTGACGTAACAGAAGGGATTCGCATTTTCTTTTATTAACTCACGCGAATTTCTTTCAATTCTCCACAGAAACAAATTAAATCTCAAACCGATGCTTTGCCAAGTGTGACGTCATAACCATTTAATTGTTCTTAGATCCGCGTCGCGCGATCCCTCGTTTGTTCGGCTCTTTTCTCCGAGAGCGATCAAAAGATCACAATCCAAGAACAATGGGAGGACAATGAGCATCGCGCAACACAAGAAGAGCAGGGTCCTCCAAGTTCCACATCCTCAGGATCCACTGGAGCCGTTGGAGGAACATCTTCTCATCCATCATCTGATGAACAACCTTCGCATTGCTCCCAACTTCTTCCCATTAAAGAGGAGAATGATCCTCCTCAAGATCCGGAGTTGCCATGCCAACAAGCACTGTTCTCGGAGCCGACCGATGCAATTGATTCTTCAGCGAACGAAGAGGTTTTAAATCAACCAACCGAGCTTCCTTGTGACACTGAAGAGCCAATCACAGAAAGTCTTGGTTCAAAGCAGCCAATCACAGCAAACCCTGATTCAAATGAGCCAATCATAGAGTCCTTTGGTTCGAATCAACCAATGACTACAATCCCTGGTATAACAGAGCCAATAATAAAAAGTTCTGGTTTAAATCAACTAGTCACAGAAAATCCTCATTTAAATGAACCAATCACAATAATCCCTGGTTCAAATGAGCAAATCACATCAAATCCTGGTTCAAAAGAGTCAGTCAAATCAAGCACTGGTTCGAAACAACCAATCACAGCAAGCCTCAGCCCGCCTCAGCCAATTACTAGTTTGCAGGTTTCAAATGATCCAATCAGCGGAGGCGTGAGTTCAAACCAACCAATGAGAGCACAGAGCTCGCGATCCTTGCTCTCCACTCTCGCATCCACTTCGGATCACTCAATCTCATCTCTGGTGGCGGAGACGATCACCACCACGGAAGAAATAGCTCCTCCCACCCCACAGAAGGACTCCCCTGCATCCAGGGGTTCAAGGATCTTCAGAGATGAAAACCAAGTGTCCTCACTCATCAATGAAAGCAATGCTGGACTATTGTTCGGTAATCTTGTTTAAAATAAAACTTTTTGTCGCAATTAATTAAAAAGTAACACATTTGAGAAGTGCATTCGGCACGATAAGCTATCGACGTTTGTACGGTTTTGAAACTTAAAATTGTGTTTAATTTGGCATTTTTAGAAAATGAAGTGTTAGAAAGTATTTATCTGTATTAAACCTAAATTTTGCATTACTTAGGCTATAAGTTTAGTTTATAGCCGTGTTTCCATATTTTTAGCAACTTTAGATTGTTTTAACTAGTGACAAACAGCGCCAGTTTAAATATTTTGGATAACCGGGAATAAAAGTGACTGCAAGTTATTTGACGATTTTGTAGCGACGTGTATTATGTAAATTTGTCATTACTCAAGCAATATGTCAGTTTTAGCCAAGATGCATATGTTTAAATATTCACATTTATTTTGTACATACCAACCTCACTAGAAAAATACTTTCGATTACTAGAAAAAAGAATAGTTCGAACCAAACCTCATGTGCTTAATGTTCTCACAGACCTTCAGAAATTGTCGATATGCGGCCGAATGCCTTCCAACTGTCGCTCCACTCAACACATCATGCGGACACTGGCTACATCAAGCACACAGGTGGGACAACACAAGCTTCATGTGCTAACAGTGCTTTTCAACCTTTAACAGAACCGTCCGCCCTGTTTAACTTCGGAAAATTTTCATCCGCACGAAACAAGGACACGTTCGCAACCTTTAGTTTTCCCTATTTGTGAAATAACAATAAAAAGATTTGTGTATTAAAACCACCAGTCTTAACCGATATAAAACAGATAACTTAAGCTGCAATGAACCACTAAGAGGCTATATTACTGTAGCTGAACGCATAAGAGGGCGGACCAGCTTATTTTATTACTGTATTAAACATAATGAAAAATAATAACATGCACCATTTTTCATCCTTAAGTACGTACCATCCCACGGGTTGAAAAGCACTGTGATAATCAACACAAGCTTCCCAACTATTCATATTTGTTACGCCAACTTCGTCACTTTAGGACGTAAAGGCGTCGGCAATAATGCCAAATAAAATATTAAATTAAAACGCGAACGTATTGTTAATGGGTTGGCAAGCAAACAATGCTTCATTATACTTTTATTTACCCTAAGCTATCTTCTATAAATAAATAACGTTTCAAGTTGGAAAACGTTGCGTTGGCTGAGTGGGATTGCTTATATTTGACGGCGATGCCACCCCCTAGTATCACCGCGTTTTCGTATTATAAGCTTATCGAACACACTGGTAAACGTATGGTGCCCTCCAGTGTTGGTAAATAATCTTCTTCTTCCAGCTTGGGAGGTTGATCCTTGTGAGATGCGCCCAAGAACTTGACCTCGTCGTTGAAAACGCACAAAAACTAGCGTCAGATCTCCACCCGGTGTCGCAAGAGAGCAAGCACCCCTACCTTGATGACGTCACTATTGAGGGTCACGTGCACATTCCAGGTTGGAGAGATTATGATGTCATAATGCGTGTTGTTCAAGTAGAAATTTGAACAATGCAACTTGAACATCTATGCGGTTTGAAATGTATTCCAAGTCTTACGTCAAGTGCTATTATGACGACAATCATGCTTACTGTTTTTTTTATGAATTTGAATTACTATGACTATTAGTATTTATCACAGGTTTTACAAAAATTTTGTTGAAATTGTTGTAACGTCTACTGCGATTGAAACTAACTTAAACAGCGAGACATATTAAGTGAGCACGGGTTGAACAGCACTTGCTCACCTAACCACTTGGTGACTTGTTGGTGCAGAGGCAGAGAGCATCTACATTTCGTTCGATCCCCGATGTTCGACCGAACTCAGACATGATGTCCTCACAATCACCGACGCTTCAGGGTCGAAGGTACACGCGCAACTATCAGGAAGTAAGTTGTGTGGAAACTTTGTAATACTCTTACCCTGTGCCAGTGGTTTTCGGCATTTGTTGGCATCTTAGCCGAATGAATTTGAACTGTCGGTTTTAAAGACAGCATCAAATAAAGCAATTTACCTTTACTATTGATGTTGCGTGTTATACTGAACTAGACAGTAGTTTGCACACTTAGAACACGATGAATAGCTTTCTACCTAGTCCTTCCGTGGTTCATATATGCCATAGAACGTTTGTGTTTTATTTACTGGAGCGTTTCATTAATTTATTTGTTACGTCATGCAAAGCGTGTTTGTATTAATTACAGACTCATATGCTGTTGAACAGTAACACAAAGAAGCTAAATTATATGAAGATGTAGAAAAATTGAAAATTCTAATGGAATATTAAGTCTTTACAAAAGGCAATAATTCAATTTTTTGCAGTACGTTTTAACGCCTGACATTTCTCAATGTGTAGAGTGTTTTCGCTTTTTAACCAAGCCAAGAGTTTTCATGTTGATATTTTATTGCGAAAATACCGTTCATTATCTGACCACGTGTTTGCTTTGCAGGAAGCCAGCATTCTGATTGGTCGCAAGTCCTCTTCCTCCCGACCAATGAGATTCGTTGGAAGTTCAAAAGCGACGAAACAATCAACGGGTGAGTTGTTTGTTCCCCAACAAAACTCCTGATAGTAGAATATCACCAGAATGCATGCAGCGCATATGCTGGGATGAAGCTATTATAAAGGAATATAGTACAAGCAAGAGGGCAAGAACATTAAGTGTACAATGATTCTATGGTTGCGACGGTCCCGTAATGACCGAGGTCGTGAGTTCGAACCTCACCACAGGCTAGTTTATTCTAGCCTAGCCTACTTGCATTATAATTCTGATCTGGCGACTCCACAAGGGCGTGATGAGATAACACACATTGTGCGGATCAATGTTTTTCTAGTCAGTGGTGAGGTTTATCTCATGACCTCGATCATACGGGACCAACTGAGCCCACAATGCTTTTGGCCGAAGGTCGGGAGGTCGGGAGTAAGCCTCTCCAAAGCAATATTTTAATGCACAACTATTCCATCGATACTCATGTGAATACGCTATGTTTAATTATACCCGGAAGTCGCACTGACCAACGTTAATAGCACACCGAGTAACGTCAGGAGAGCTTAGCAAGCAAACCGGTCCAGCATCAAGGTTGAACAAAAAGTATCGGACACTCGATTGACACTATTGCATTATAACTAGACATGCCCGATAAAATAGTATCGCACCAGAATGCCAAGTCTTATTATCGCTACTTTATAAATTGATTAATTTTGCTTGACCCTAGGGATGATGTCATTTGGTATCGTATTATTTTGTATTAATGTTGTTCGATATATCGTATATCGGAATAAAACACCACACCTCGATTTACAACCTGTATTGTTTAGTTGGGGATTCAAGTTCACTGTGAGCCCTGTAGCGCCCCTCAGCGGCCACAGCGCTCCATCCACGAGCGACCGTCGTCTCATCCGATATCCGTCCTTCGCTTTGGTCGTCCAGTTGTTCGAAGTTTATCGGGAAGGTTGCGGTACTTTGTGGCACGATGTGGACCTCCTGGCTAAAGTCCTGCGGTCGTTTGTGGCTTGTCTGCAATTCAACAACCTCGGTGAATGATGTTTGTGGATTGCAGAGTTGCCGAATGTATTTGAAAAGATTAACGTTTTAAAAATCTTAAAAAAAAACTTTGTTTTCCAATAAATATTTGAATTTATTTTATGTGCAGCCTAAGGCACTATTTTTTAAAATTGGTGCAGTAAAACAAATTTTCAAACTTTTTTATTATTGTGTTGGACTTGATATTTTATATCTTCTTTGGCTTTATCTCATAAAATGTGAGTCAGCTCTGCTTTAGCTTTTCATTTATTTTCATGAGATGTTTAAGTAATTTAAAAAGAAGTTTGAATGTTATTTTTTGCGCACTTGTGCTTCATTAGGCCAAACAATTACGAAGCAGTGCGGACTAATCTTGTTAATTTTAAGCATACTCTTTGTAAGGTTACGACTAATCTAAAAGCACAAAACAATTGCTTTTTCTTGCAGGAGCCGATCATCGCATTTGGATCATCCGACAACTTCGCTGGTTGATGCAACATCTGCCACCAGTGGGCGGGAAAGAGCAGGACATTGTGACGAAACACAAGGCGGCATCAAGCGCTCTAATCAAGGGTTCGCATCTATTTGTGATTCTAATTATAAAACCAACTAATATAATGAAAAACTATATCACATATTTTTAAATTTGAGTTCAATGTTTTTAGCACTTTTGATGTTTTCTAAAGTTAATTTTACTTACCTTGTGTGATATTTCTACTTTTGCTAAAATAATCGGTGTTCATCTATTGTTTATTCAGTATTAGGTCAAATAAAATATAGAAAAATAACCCAGGGAGGTTTCTGATACTTGTAATATTTTTAATTTTAGTTTATATTTTGGTTTTCACATTTATATCCCGTGGTTGTATTCACTTGATTTTTTAAATTTAAGTTTTTTTTTTTTAGTTTTGCCGAAAATGTTGAAGATCCAGCTCGAGTATGAAGAACCTCTCATCCGATCTAACAAACAGCTCATCCACAGTCCCTTCATGATCGTGAGTGAACTTTCACCTTTCCACAAATTACTCCTTGTTTCTTGAAGCCTTTACAATTTTATAAAATAACTTGTTTTTAATTTTTCTAAAATTGCTTTTGAAAGCTTGGAATGTTTAAAAAAGTCCATCCAACCGTTCTAAGAATCTAAAAAATAATCTGGAATACTAAATCGAAGTGTCATGTAGGCCTGCGGAGTCGATAAACAACAACCCGAGTCCGACTTCGAGTCTAGAGTCCGGTTCTGTCTCTACAGCCTGCATTCCACCCATTTACTTAACAAAATAAGGTTGAAAAAGCATAGAACGTATCCGCACTTTGAGAAGATTCCCAAGTTGTTCTTAACTAAAAAAATTAAGTTCTAGTTTTTGATTTTTCAGGAACTTTCTGCTCTCTGCTGTCAGTTATCGGTTGATGACGTCACCAGCAAGAAGAACATGACGTCACTGGCTTCGTTCGAAAAGTATTGTCTTGCGTCACGCATCGCTGATTCTCTCGTGCGTAGGGAAAACTTTCCGATGAAATTTCTGGAGGTGAAAATAAAACTTTAACATGGATTAAATATTAATACAACTCACTTTTGTAAACTTGTTCGGTTCAAACCTTACGTACTCGGCTAATCAAGCTCATATAGTGGATAAACTGTGCTTGTTCTTATGCATCTTGCTGTTAATACGCATATACATAACATATGTGTTTCTAAGTGTTAAAGACGGATCGGCAACCGATAACATCAATAAAATTGTTTAACGCATTTTGTTAGCTTTAATAATAAAATTAAAATTAAATTTAAATTTTGCGCAAAATTTTGTTAGTGTTAGATAAAATTCAAGGTTTGAATTTACTGAAACTTTCCGGCATTGTTGCTGCAAAAGACCTATTTTACTTATTACAGTGTTTTTTCAGTTGTCCTAATATTTGTCGAATGTTGAACCATGCATCAAATTTATTGATAAGTGTGATTTCATTCTCCAATCCTAAATGTAGTGATAAGAACATTCTTTATCGATTCTTTCCACGTGCAGATGTTAAACGATCGCATCGATGACCTTGCGGGGGATGACCTTGACGACAATGCCCTTAGTGACGTCAGAGCTCACGAGGATCACAAAATCTTCACGAAGCAACTTGATGAGCAGTTGGTCCTCTGGTACAACAAGTAAGTTTCAAGAAATCCTTGCTGTATTTTAATTTGCGATTATGTAAAGGCGGTTTGTGCATTCACAAGTAATTTTGAAAATAAAATTCTGATTTAAATGAATTAATTATAACCTTGTAGTATTTTTAAAAATACCCTTTATAATTTTAAGACAGTGAATGCTTGTCAATTTAATCACAATTTATCATTGTTTTCATCCTTGCTATATAGTTTTTGTCAAAAAAAGATTTTGAAATGGAAAAAATTAAAGATATTTTTAGTTGTGATCGTTTTGTTATAATTTTAATGTTTCTACATCGTTTCAATTTCCACCTTTATAACGTCAATATGTATATTGGTTTCAAGTAAAATTGTTTAAACAATGTATTACGTCCTTAAAAACCAGTGGTTTTCAAGCTTTTTTAGAAAAAAAATCGAAAATCTGCGCCATAAAAAAATCTTGATATTTCGCGGCACATCAAAGTCTAAAAGCTTACGTACATCCCTATTTGTAATGATAACACCATTTTTCAAAATTACAAAAAGTTTCGCTTAGCAATCTATCGAGGCACACCTAAACATCACTTCTGAAAATATTTAAAACCAACTTCTTACCCAGACGACCTGACGATTGGATTTTGTCTTGGCCCGGAAGTGGAACCATCTTCGGTTGGGGCCACAACCACCGGGGTCAGTTGGGGGGTCCAGATGGGGCCAAAATAAAGATCCCTGTCCCCTGCACTTCCCTGGCCGCCCTGAGGCCTGTGGAGCTCACTGGAGGGGAACAAACATTGTTCGCAGTTACTGGGGATGGAAAGGTGAGTGATCAACATCGCTTAAAGGTACTTAACTCGGCTTAAAACGTCCACTCAACTTAAATACTCAATTGTATTTAGGTTCAATTAAGTTAACTCAAGTTTGCTTAATTTCTCTTAAATTAGGCCAACTTTTGCTTAAGTAAACTTAAGTAGTATCAAGCAAAGTTGGCTTAAGTTGAGTGTCCACTTAACCCGGCATCTCACCTTTCCTTGTTTGTTTCCTCCAGGTATTCGCGACTGGTTACGGAGCCGGGGGCCGACTCGGGGTGGGTGGGAACGATTCCCTGGCAGTTCCAACCCTGATCGAGTCACTACAACACGCAAAGATCATCAAGGTAACTTCTTACTTAAATCCTGTGGCTTGTCTGTGTCATGTAGTATGCATTTGTCAAAGGTGTTTGTAGTTCTAACAACCGTCGTACTAAAACATCATATTGTGTCCTTCACTCAGGTTATCAAACTGTTTTTGTGGGCCATTAAAGATTTTGAAACAAATTGAAAGCAATTTTATTGAACTCAGTAAACCCAATTTCAAGTTGTTCATATCAACTTAAACTTGCAAATACCCCGCGTCTTAATTCCACCCCTGGTTTGTTGCCTCAACGTACCAACCCTTAAATGCCACTCCCAGGTTTCATCAAATGCAGGAGGAAAGCACGCGCTCGCCTTGAGCGACCAAGGGGAAGTTTACAGCTGGGGAGAGGGAGTCGATGGAAAGCTTGGACATGGCAACAGATCGTAAGTAACATTGCGCAATACAGCGGTATTATTGCGCAATATAGTAACACAATGCGCAATCTGCTGACATTGCTGCTCAACATTCTGCATTTTTGCTCAATCAAACAGTATTGTTTCGCAATAATGTGGTAATATTGCACAACAGAGTAACGTATTGTACAATCTGGCGAAATAATTCCGCAATCTTTCGCATTGTTGCGCAATCAGGCGCCATAGTTGTGTAATGGCATTGTTGCGCAACAAGTGTGATTGTAGGATTGGACACAGATGCACTCACATTTGTTTGATTGGCTTTTTGTACTTTAACACGTGGCACGCTTATATCCCAAGGTCAATTGACCGGCCGAAGGTCATCGAGAGCCTTAGAGGCGAACACATCGTACAGATCGCCGCTGGGGGGAGCCACAGTGCAGCTGTGACGTCACTCGGTAGGTTGTACACGTGGGGCAAGGGGAGGTACGGAAGACTTGGTCATAAGGACTGCGAGGACCAACTCAAGCCTAAGCTGGTAAGTTGCTATAGAAAATTGGATGGGATTGAGACCAAGTTTTGTGGTTAGACGCAGGATTTTAAGTTGTTTTTTCTTTACATTTATTGAACACTTTTTGGCTCTAGCTTTCCCTGTTTTGCAGTTTTTTAAAGTTTTGGATTTTATCATTTTTTTTATCTTTTGTTGCGATTTTGTAAAAAAATTAAGATTTTACTTTTTATAGAGTTTCTTGACATATCAAGGTTCTCACACTTTCCTCTTCTGTTACTTTTATTTAAACTGATATGACTGACAAGCGAAATAAACATACTTTACCCGAGCCGGGGATCGAATCCGGTTCCGAGTATTGACGAGCAAGTGTTTGTTGTTTAGGTTGAAGCTCTGCTGGAGAACACAGTGCTTGATGTTGCTTGTGGGAGCGGTGATGCACAAACCCTCTGCATAACCGGGGGTCCTGGGGTCCCTAATGTGGTCTGGTCGTGGGGTGACGGGGATTATGGGAAGCTGGGGCGAGGGGGCAGCGATGGGTGAGTCGTTCATGTTCTTTAATTACACATTTAAGTATTTATTAGAAATTTTGAAGTTAAAATCGCTAAAATTGATATAAAATTATCAAAGCAAAGTTTTTTTGCAACTTTAAAATTAATTGATTCCTTAAACTTTTTTTATGTTATCTTGTGATATCGATTGTTTATGCTCAGCATGATTGGTGTTAGCTGAGCATTTTTTAAGGTCCTTTAATAAAATGTACTCCATGTGTTTAGTTTTATTTATTATTATTAAACCAATTTTTTTCTTAGCACATTTAAATGTATGGGTTGTAATTTCCTTGAATTTTGCAAGCGATAAGAAATAACCGACTGAAACCGCATAGTTTGGAGCTGATTGTTTCGTTCAAAAAAAAAAATAATAATTTCTTAAGTTGGCGTGATCGAACAATTTAAAATCAGTTTTATAAACTTGTCGTTTTTAAACTCTGCTTGTTATTTAACTACCTTGTGTGTATTCCCAGATGCAAAATTCCTTACGTCATCGACACTTTGATCGACAAGGAAATCTGCAAGGTGGCGTGCGGGAGCCAGTTCTCACTCGCTTTGTCGAAATCAGGGAAAGTTTACACCTGGTTAGTATTAAGTATTAAGTGTTATGTTTTATTGATACTATTTTGAAACGGATAATTTCAGTTGCAATGTGACACCAGTACTTTCATTTGTTGATTTTTAAACATTGTTTAGTGCATTTTTTTTATTCTTTTCCTATTGAAATCTCTAGAAAGTATATTAAGCATGTTTTTTAAAAATATAAAACTGTCCCATAATTTAATAAAATCGACATTTTGTTCTTCACAAACGTTGCCATTCTCAGAGTAAAAATTTAAGTGAATATAATTTTTTTTTTTTTTTTTTTTTTAAATTATATTGATTATCATTAGTGTTGAAAATCCCATTTTGGGGGGTTAAATTGTTTTAATATTTTATGTGGAAACTTATAATTTGTGTTATAATATATTTATATTTTATATTGAACCCCATTATTCCGCCGCAGGGGCAAGGGTGATTACTTCCGTTTGGGCCAAGCTTCAGATAAACACGTTCGTCGTCCCAAGCTTGTTGATTCTTTGCGTGGAAAGAGGGTTGTTGACGTGTCAGTCGGATCCCTGCATTGCATTTGCTGTACGGAGGACGGGGATGTTTATACTTGGGGGGACAATGATGAAGGTCAGGTGGGAGATGGAACCGTAACTGCAGCCCAAGTACCAAGGGTCGTGCTCGCGCTACAAGGACACATTATATCGAGGTTAGTAGCAGTTTATTGTGGAATGTTATTATTAAAAATAAATTTGACGAAATTCTTTACAAAATCCTATTTTTTTATTAGTGAAAATTATTTACTTAAGAACTAAAAATGTATTTAACTTTTCATTAAAAAACATGAAACAATTAACACTTTGTTTGGCTATTTCACTTTAACTCTGTCTGCACGCAAAAAAGGCAGAAATCCAACTTTAATGCTGTTCGCTGTTGTTCGCTGTTGTGATAAAAGCTTTGATCTAAAACTGAAATCTAGTATCATAAGAATAAAAGCAATTTAAATGCACGAAGTAGAAGCACAAGCACACAGAGTAAAAGGCGATAAGAAGCACTTTGTTGGCTGTTTTACTTTCTTTATGTGAAGAGATTTGTACTTATTATTTTTTTCTTATTCGTGAAACCTCATTTAATTTCCACGAAACCTGATTTTTTTTCTCCCAGAGTTGCGTGCGGATCTGCCCACACGGTGGCGTGGTCGAGCCCCAGTGATGCGGAACAGAAAAGTCGAAGTCGGAAGCAGCGAAGCGGAGCGAGATTACCTCCCCACATTCCTCTGGAGTACAACTCACTCAAGTCAATTCCCATCCCAGTGCTAAGGAACAGACTCATGCTACTCACCATGTTCTCGGGTGAGTTATATGTTTCTGCTGTGTAGAAGTTGCCTCAAAACTCATTTGTTGGATGATTTATCTTTAAAAGATAAAAAGCAAGAAAGGCCTGCTTTAAGAGAAACAAGTCTGGATCCAGAAATTTCCTCGCCACAAAACACCTGCATTTTTTTATGAAATCTAGATCACTTTTTACCAAGGCCCATTATTATTTACTAAACCCAAATATCATTTTACAAAACCATATTTGATTATTAATTTATATCAAGGTTTATGGCGATTTATTGTGGCGAGGGTAAAACAACTGGTATCAAGGTAACTCCCTTATTTTTTATTTCGTTTAGTTAGTTTTTATCTTTGAAGGGAGGTCGTTGGTTTATAACATAAGCAGTCTTTCTCAATCTGGGCTCTGTTAACCCCTGTACGTGAGCAAGTGTAAAGCGGACCGTACACTTCTCTTGTACAATTGTTTGCCGATATTGACTTAAAGTTTTTAACGTTTAGTTTATCCTCCATTCCCAGACTTGCTCTGTCCGGTCGTCGCCTTCTTTCCTCTCCACTGTACGTCATCAAGCGATGACGCGTCGTGTGACGTCACGCTTGACGAGTTACGTGGCATACTGGTGACGTCAGGGAAGGAGTGTGTGTTCCGCAAATCAGTGCAGGCGACGATGTTGAGGGAAAGACAACACGGGCCAACCATCGAGCTCAACAGGATTCAGGTCAGGGATTAAGACGTTTAGATGCACTTGTATCACAATCAGTTAATGTGACTAAAATCTAGTTAAATGTGTCACATTAACTGATAAATGATACAAGTGCCTAGTGTGTATATTATGCACGGGCCGTAAAGTAGCTTTACAATGAATATCATTTTGTTATTTTGTGATGACTTCAGGTGAAAAGACACAGGACACAGAACGGAGCTGGACTCGCGGGTCAAGATGGACTCAAGTCAGTCTTCGGCCAAGCTTTTAACAAGATGGACTTGCTCTTACCTGACCACGTTTTACTCCCTCATCGAACCTGGAAAGTCAAGTTTTTCGGTCAGTGATGTTTGATTTCTATTGTACACATAAGTTAGCGAGTCCATCGCGGTCATGTGTCATTTTCACAATGTAGTCACTTTACAGGAGAGTCAGTTGATGACTGTGGTGGCGGATACAGCGAGTCCATCACGGTCATGTGTCATTTTCACAATGTAGTCACTTTACAGGAGAGTCAGTTGACGACTGTGGTGGCGGATACAGCGAGTCCATCACGGTCATGTGTCATTTTCACAATGTAGTCACTTTACAGGAGAGTCAGTTGACGACTGTGGCGGCGGATACAGCAAGTCCATCGCGGTCATGTGTCATTTTCACAATGTAGTCACTTTACAGGAGAGTCAGTTGACGACTGTGGTGGCGGATACAGCAAGTCCATCGCGGTCATGTGTCATTTTCACAATGTAGTCACTTTACAGGAGAGTCAGTTGACGACTGTGGTGGCGGATACAGCGAGTCCATCGCGGTCATGTGTCATTTTCACAATGTAGTCACTTTACAGGAGAGTCAGTTGACGACTGTGGCGGCGGATACAGCAAGTCCATCGCGGTCATGTTTCATTTTCACAATGTAGTCACTTTATAGGAGAGTCGGTTGACGACAGTGGCGGCGGATTCAGCGAGTCCATCGCCGAAATGTGTCATTTTCACAATGTAGTCACTTTACAGGAGAGTCAGTTGACGACTGTGGCGGCGGATACAGCAAGTCCATCGCGGTCATGTGTCATTTTCACAATATAGTCACTTTACAGGAGAGTCAGTTGACGACTGTGGCGGCGGATACAGCAAGTCCATCACGGTCATGTGTCATTTTCACAATGTAGTCACTTTACAGGAGAGTCAGTTGACGACTGTGGCGGCGGATACAGCGAGTCCATCGCCGAAATGTGTGATGAACTCCAGGACGGGTCAGTCCCATTACTTTGTGTCACTCCTAATGGAAGAGATGAATCTGGAGCCAACCGAGATTGCTTTGTGCTGAACTCGAACGCAAACTCTGACATGCACATGAAGATGTTTAAGTTTCTGGGTGAGCTAAGATAAACATCAACACGTTTAAAACTCTTATCACGATTTCTACCGAAAACGCTAAAATCTATATGTGTAGTTTAGAGCAGTACATCTGGACATTTTTTAGTTCAAAAATATGTAACATTTTGAAACAATCTTTTTTCGTATTGATTGAAAATTATAGCAAATCATTTTTCACTCGTACCCAGGTCTTCTGATCGGTATTGCTATTCGAACTGGCAGCCCACTGAGCTTAAACCTGGCTGAACCAGTGTGGAAACAACTGGCTGGAATGAAACCTTGTCTCAAGGATATTTCGGAGGTCGACAAGGTAATGTTTAAAATCAAATAATCAGCTTTATATTCAGATTTTGATATTTGTGTTACTTTTAGCTTAGGTTTAAAGGTTGTGGCTTTACCTAACTGTAAAGCATTAAGATCTATAGCAAGATAGAACTTAAACGATAGCAAGATAGAACTTAAAAAAGCTGCTTGATAGCTCGTTCAGTACTGCTTTGGTGGTTGGGTATTTCAAGGGCCTTCAGTTCAAATTCCTAACAAGCAGCTTAATGCATTGTTTCTATATCGTGGGTTTTCACTGATTTGTCACTCGTATGAAGATGTTCGACAAAAGTTTATATTTATGTGATTTCAGACCTTATAACTATGTTTTTTTATGTGTTTTTAGTACTTTGTGCCGAAGTCGCTTTACATCAAAGAGATGGACGCAGCGGAACTAGATTCAATGCAAATTCCCTTCTCTACACTCACAGCGTGTGATAAGGTGAGCAAGGATTTCCACGGTCAACCTGCAAAGTGTTTGTCGAAACTCTAACCAAAACTAGTCATCCGGTATACTATGTGTGTCGTTACCAGTCATGGTGATTCTAGAAGGGCTTGTTCACACATTATTAACATTGTGTATATATGGTTTCAGTAAACCAGTAGGGTTCTGTTTTAAAAAAATTAGAAGAAAGATTAATATTTTTGCTGTTCTTCTACTATACTTTTATTATTTTTCTTCACATTTACATAAAACGAACATAATCTGTTTTAAACGGATAAATATTTTGCAACTTTCCTTATATTCACACAGGAAGTCCCATTGAGCAGCACCCACAGCATTATCAGCGTCGCCAATCGAAGTGAATATATCAGGCTTGCAATAAAATACAGGTAAGTTGGGTATAAAGTAGTTTTTATTTAGGATAGAATTATAATTTATTCAATACCAGGCAGAAAAACCGCTATATCCAATAACAAACGTAAAATTGTGTTGTAGAGAAAAATGTATGTCTGTATTCCATATTTGACAATAAAAACATATAAAAACAATCCTCTCAGTCCCTTACAACCAAGCAATCCTTCAATTTCCTGATTTCAGATTGCACGAGTTTGACCGCCAGGTGGCGTCGGTGCGCGAGGGGATTTCCGAGGTGGTTCCCCTCCCATTGTTAAGTTTGTTCACCCCGAGCGAATTGGAGACAATTGTAAGTAAAACAGCTCCTAAAACATATATTTGACGTTTTATCAAGGAAATCTGGATCTTGTAGCTGTAAACTTCCTAAAAAAAATTGTATGTGAACTTGGAAATGGTGAATTAATAAAATAAAAACCAAGCCTGTCCATTAATTAAAAAAACTGTAACATATCTATAGTATCTTGATTCCGCAATTCTTCTTTATCTAAACATCCACCATTCCATGTTTTACTTTTATCCGCAATACCTCTAACTATAATAACGATTCCATGTTTTACATCTACTGCTTTTTTCCGCAATTCCATGATTTACACCCAGCATTCATATTTTTACCCGCGATTTCATATTTACAATAATCTCGATTCCATCTTTGTAATAATCTCGATTCCATCTTTATAATAATCTCGATTCCATATTTACAATAATCTCGATTCCATCTCTATAATAATCTCGATTCCATCCTTATAATAATCTCGATTCCACATTTACAATAATCTCGATTCCATCTCTATAATAATCTCGATTCCATATTTACAATAATCTCGATTCCATCTTTATAATAATCTCGATTCCATCTTTATAATTATTTCGATTTCATATTACAATAACCTCGGTCCCAGGTTTGTGGGAGTCCCGACGTTCCGCTTCACTTGCTCAAGTCGGTGTGCTCGCACAAGGGGATTTCCCCGAACGACGAGCTCGCCAAGTGGTTTTGGGAAGTTCTGGAATCTTTCAGCAATGAGGAGCGATCTTTGTTCCTGAGGTTTGTTTGGGGAAGAACAAGACTTCCTCGCTCCATCGCTGACTTCAGGGGAAGAGACTTCGTCATACAAGTAAGTAGTCGCCTTTTCAACCGCTCCCTATTTGCTATGCATAACAGTGGCCGCCTATCACCACGGGCGTGCGTTTTCCCAAGGTTCTTAGTTCGAATCCCACTTAAGTTGCCTGAAGATCACTTTGATTAAGTTGCTTGATGTCTCAGTCGATAGATCATTGATCGCGTACTTCCAAGGGCATGAGTTCTAATCCCACTCTAGTTTCTTAATAGATCAGTATGTAGAGTGGTGGTCGCGTATTCCCAAGGTCGTAAGCTCGAATCCTACCCAAGTTGCTTGATATCTTAGTCGGTATAGCGGCGGTCACGCACTCAAACGGGCTTTAGTTCGAATCTCGGCCAACTCATATTTAAGTTTGGCTTAATCTTGTTGCTAGAGCGAATACAACCAAGTTCCAGCCTGGCGACTTATGACAAGTTGGTTTATTAATGTTGTTTTCCACTCAGGTTCCGGACAAGTACGACCCACCCGACCATTACCTGCCAGAGTCCTACACCTGCTTCTTCATGCTTAAGCTCCCAAGATACAGCTGCAAGGTTCGTTTGTAGAAACCTTATAAGCTCTACACATATATATACGATGCGTGTATTGAGATTGTGCAATAAACCATATAAATGCAAGTCATTGTGTAAGGTTGAAAAATAACCCAGGCGGTTTTAAATTGTCCATTTCTCGCAAAACGTTAATATATCAAAAAACAGCTTGTTATAGAAAACAAACAATGTTAAAGAAACGAACAATAATGAATCCAAATAAACAAAACTATGATAAACGCCCAATCATCAAAGCTAACGTTGCGAAGAGTTTATTTTAACGCAGTGATTCTTAAACCATTGTATCATGTTTCGTTACTTACGAAAAAGTAATTGAACTGGATTGTGTCGCCAAAGCTTCACTGTTACACTTACGCTTCATTTTTGGGTCGCTTTAAAAATAGAATCAGAAAAACTTTTTTTAAAAAAAAACAAACAAACTAATACCCTACTTGCCGTGTAACGAACTTACCGGGCTGTTGCAGCCGGTGTTGGAGGAAAAGTTGAAATACGCGATCCACTTCTGCAAGTCGATCGACACCGACGATTACGCACGCATCGACCTACGTCACGATGAAGACGATAATGACGTCATAGACAGCAGTGTGATGTCACTTTCGTCACGCGCCGCTGAGATCGCGCGCAGGAGACGCGGATATCGGTTTAGGGGTTTCACCGAGGCCAGCAGCCAGCCAATCAGCAGCGACGATTCCGATCTGGATGACGTAGGTGCTGTGACGTCATCGAATATCGGTAATGCGGAACGGGAATGGACTCTGCTCGGATAATTTAGTTGGCTCAAGTAATTTGATTTAAATAAACGTAACTTCTTATTTAGCTGGAAATCTAGATCATTTTTTATTTGCTTCAGCTTTTTTGTTAAAAGCTTTACAAAATATTTATTCAAATTTAAACGTTATGTAAATATTTTCTAGTGTACTTTAAATTCTTTCTCATTTTGTTAGCTTTTTCGTTGAAAAGCTTTAGGTAATATCCAAGAAACCTTTTGTTGAAAACTTTCGATTGTTCGTTGTCTCGAAATGTCGTTGTCACTGTTACTAAGTACTCACGTATTTATTGTGTAGATCGTTACACAATGTTGTTGTTTTGTCAAGGTTCCTTCTTTTAACTTTCTTGTTGCCTGGTGATCAACATTTATTTGTGCGTCCTTCGTTGATTTCAACAAGGAGCAAAATAAAACAATAACTGATTAAATATTTTTGGCTTTGTCGTAAAACAGCTTAAAATCACCTATTTGTCGTTTTGGAAGGAATTTTATTCAAGAAGCAGACTAAGTAGGCTTCCTCGTAGAAACAAGGTAAAGGTTAAATCTGCCAAAAGCGTGGAAGCTCGATTTAGAGCAGGGTTTCTCATCTTACTTTCGTCCGTGGACCACCGTTCAAATAACTCCATGGACCCATAGTGTATACTACTACATCTAAAGTGTGAAAGCAAAACTGTCCCTGACCGCTGCTCAATACATTGGCCAGTAACTAAGTGAATAATCACTGTTGATATCTTACTAGAGATCTTGTTTAGATGTTTTTTAAATAGGTAATTGAATAACCTGTTGTACAAATGTCAACGATGCCATAAATATGAACTAAAGTAGACTACTGGGCCCAAGTTAGCTCAGTTATTTAGTTTAAAAATCGTAACAATAAACCTGTTGAAAAATACACAAATCGTGGGCAACCAGCCTGGCGTTAGCTAGTTTTTTACTAATTATAAAACTGGACATCGTGGAATGGAGGTAGAAAGACAGTTAAGATTGATAAAGGTATTTTTATACTTGGTAAATTAGTAGCTTAGTAAAAACGTTTTAAACCATAATTTTTGCAACTCTTTATTAAATTTTAAACTGCAGCAGAAAACTAAAAAAAACATATTGTTACGGTCGGATGATTTCTGCAACACATGTTTGTTTTGAGAGTTTTGCAAAATAATTTCTCTAAAGTTGTTTGATTGAAGAAGTATCACGTCTCTGAACTAGACAAATATAATTTTGTGCGTGAAATAATAGAAAGGGTCCAGAATCCTACCACTTTTTGAAGTAACGAAACGAGTTTTCAAAGTTGAAATTGCAAGAAAAGGCGCTGGTCTGGAACCCTACCACTTCATGTGCGTTGAAACAAATATTAAAACAACGCACAATATTTCAGTTAAAAGGTGTCGGTTAGTGATTGTGTGAGGGTGGGTCAAGTATTAATAATATTTCTCAACCAACCCTCACCCAAACATTAAGCGACACTCTAACTAGAGTTCCTCTTCTCCAATTTTTTCATTCCTGGGAAACTGTTGAAAAATTCCCGGGAATCCTGGGAATCTTCCCCAACAAAGTATACCTAATTACGTCATTATGATGTTAAAAATTATTTTATATTAGCCCCAAACATTTAATTAACCTCATTTATGTTCTTAGTATTGCTTCTGCAATCTTACAAGCCTTCTCGTTCTACAGGCTGCACTATTATTGGTTTTAACATTTAGAAAACCAACAGATACAAGGCGCCAAAACTAATACATCCTTAGTTGATTCACTAATAATGGACTTTTATAGAACTTTAAAAACTCAAACTCTTACACTCCAAAGTGATGTGACTTCAAATACTCGTATTCGCACTAAATCATGAAAAAGAATCTATTTTGTTTTTAGTCAGTTTAGTATATAGTTGTGATGGCGGGAAGTCTTTCGGCTCCAAGTTGTGCAAGTGAAGTGAAGCGTATATTTGAAAGCATGGAATATGGGCCGGCTCCTGAGGCAGATAATGTTGCTAAGGTTTGTCAATATGTAGTTTAATTGTGTACGATAATACATGATCTAAGCGGATGCCTGATGCCAAGCAACTCTGCCTTTTTTATGTGAACACCTAAATTTTTTAAATAGTATGATCCAATGTAGAGTTCTCCAGCCTGGAAGCGATATTTCTTAAAAAATATTCAATTTTAAACAAAGTCAAGTATAGTTAGACTTTCCTAAACATTTCAATTAGCTTCTTCTGTTTGTGCTTTTTATGCTTATAGATTGTGTTCAGCTTTATTGATTCGTTTGATTCTACAAATGCATCTCAGTTTAACTGCATAAATGTTGCAATGGACACCTTAGAGGGAACACTATTCTCAAGTGTTATCTGTTGTTTATCGATGTATTTCTTTTAAGGCCTGGTTGAAGCAACAGGAGAACAGTCTCGGGCACTTCATTAACGGAGCTTGGGTGAAACCGGAGAATCGAAAAACATACGACACTTGTTGCCCGGCAACCGGAGAAGTCCTAGCTTCGACTATACAAGTGAGAACATCTTCATTTAACCAGTGTTTGTTAATTGCAACATTTGTCTGATTTTAAATAGGATCAGGTGACACTATATAAAGACAAACTGTATTGATTCTTGACAAACTTTCGCACAACCGTGCTTCAGGTCAAACTAGAAAATATATAGGCGTTCCACCTGATTTCCTATTTATTAACCAGGGCATTTACAGGTGGTGTCATACAGCTTCTACATTGAATGCTGCTTCTGTGATAAACAATGTAAATCCAATATTCAAACTGAAACCTGTTTTCATGCCATTTACCTTGCTTTGGGTAGTATTTATTTTTCTTATTACTTGCGTTTGTAAAGGCATTGATATTCTTGCTACAAATTATATTTTGTACAATGTTTCATTTTCTAACTAAAATATTCAAAATAAATATATATATATAAATAACATGTTTCCTCACTATTCAACTTGCTTTGGGTAGTATGTATTTTGTATAAATAATTATATGACCTTGAAACTGTTTCAAGGGCGAAGAGAATGACGTAAATGAAGCTGTTGCAGCGGCAAAAGAGGCTTTTAAATCTTGGTCGAAACTACCACCTCACTCCAGAGCCAGGTGAAGTGGTTTAAAACTTGCCAAAATCAAGACTGATTTTCTATTTTTGCCAAATTTTATTATTGTTATATGTTTGGATATATGTTGGAAACGGATAAGATTAAACCCTCTGTTATAACAAGTTACTAAGTTTGTAGTTGGTTTTATGGATTGGTTAGGCAAAAAAGAATGTAGCTTGATAATGAATCTAAAAGCCAAAAAGGTCGAGTAAATCATAATCTTGATATGTCAATTTACTTGACCTTGATTGTTTGTAATTTGGTAATTATCTTATAAAATGCTTCTAAATTTTGTATCCAGCTATGTAGGTCAATGTTAATGCAATATACCTTATATTTAATTGTATTTTAAAAAGTGAGTGTCACTTTGAAAGGTTGTTTCCCTAATCTTCTTTTTTTTTAATTTACTTTAAATTAAACATAGACTTTTTCTTGCAGGCATCTTTATGCGATCGCACGAAACGTCCAGAAACATCATCGACTTATCGCCGTCATGGAAGCTTTGGACAACGGGAAATCGATTCGTGAAACTCGTGATTGCGATATTCCGTTGGTTGCACGACATTTCTATCATCACGCTGGTTGGGCACAACTCGCTGATACTGAGATGAAAAACTGGAAGCCAGTAGGTGTGAAAACAAGCACTTTAGTTGTTTTGTTTCTAATTATTTACTGAAAATAATGTAATTTCTTATTTCAATAACATGGATAGATATTTAGCTGTTTGTTGATCTAAATGAGAATTGTCTAAAATTGCCAGCATTTGCATTCACAATATTATTTGCACATTTTAACACATAATGAACAAACCTGTCAATAATTTGTTAAACTTTTTTAACTTTGTTGTATATATATTTTTTTTAATACAGCATGTATGTGAACATTTTATAAAACTTCTGAACGTTGCTTACTTGAAAGTTATGGGGTGTCATTAAATTAAACAATGCTTATCGGGCCTCAAATAATGGTGCCAGGTGCCACATTGGGTCTTAGTTTGGAACACTTTCCACTAAAAATGTTCTTTTTTTAATTTAAGATCAATCTTTTTTCTTAGTGCTTATGTAAATTATAGCCTCAGCATGCAATCAATGTGATAATAGTGCTACATCTTGAAAGTGTTTTCTTGAAAAGTAACAAAATTTGAAGCAAAGTGATTGATTAGGGCTTAGTAAGTGTACCAATATTTGGCAAATCCCAGAGATCACGCTTCATGGGTTTGGGCGCTGTGATTAAATCCCTCGATAATGCCTAAATATTGTTCCAGGTGTGGTTGGAGCAATCGTGCCGTGGAACTTTCCTCTCATGCTGTTAACTTGGAAGGTAAGAACAAAAAACATGAATATATTCTCTTGTAACACCCACAACTAACTGGCTATTCTGTGCATGTTTTTAAACCTTCCTAGCTGAAAGAGGCTGGTCAAATTTTTGAAAGGGTTTCAAATTTTGGCACAGCAACTGAACTTATCAGTTGGATGCAAGTGCTAGTATAACAATTTCTATGAATTTACTGCATAGTTACACAAAAATATATCTACGATTGTAATTAACTAAAGCAAAAACTAAAAGCACATAGAACACAGTGTTTGAGATACTCAAATGTCAATTTTTTATTTGTCTTACATGGATTTACGTCAAAAAATGTTTTAATGCGACTAAACTTGTATTATAGTTTCAAATTTGCTCATAGATTCTTGGTGAACCCACTTACATTTAGAAAGTTACATTGACTTGGAATGAACAACTATACGTTTAAAACCAATGTTGTGTTTTCATGAACACGGCTACAGTGTTGCCTGTGTACACTTATTGTGCATGAATTAGAATGGTCAATGGCGCATAAAACCAACATTTGCTCAAACTAGCAATACTGCACCTTAATATTCTTTTATCAATTTACTGATTACTTTTAACACACCAATGTGTCCTTAATTAAGCAACTTGTTGCCTCCATTATTTATTACCAATATAACAAGCCTTTTTTAGAGCTTATAATTAAGATTTTCCAAGCTAGGCTTCAGGCATTCTTTCACACTTCATTTTGTAAATATCCACTATTTAACATGTAATGAGTACTTGTGTAGCACATTGTGCCTCAGTTATTTCTCATTAATATAAATGAGGTTTTAGAGATTATAATTAGTTTTTCCACACCTTGGGTAATATGTTGGAATTCCATGATTAGAAATTGCAACTATTCACATCCTAACCAACCACGCCCATATTCATGTATCACCCGTAAACCACCTTGTGTGTCGTGTGCTTGTTCAAACAAACTGTTGTTAATACAAGCGACGTGTGCCGTGTCACAACCCTCCAAACCACTTGGATTCCTTCTTGTTATTACATTGATGGAAATATCCAGGATTCACAGATTTATAATTAATCTAACTCTTTTCACCACAGTAAGTGAACCTTCTGTCAACACATGATAAAATATTTGTTTGTTATTCTCTTTATTTTGTCAAATGCTATAAACTCTGGGCCACTATTTTTTTTGAAGTGTTGCTTTTACCTAATGCACCGCTCCCGAACCAGGGGGCGTTAAGTATTCCTAAACTTATAGTTTAGATCAGGCCATTGTTGTATTAATTTTATTATCAGTACATTATAGTTTTTAATTAATTTTTATGTGTATTGAAAGTACTGGTAAAAATATTTTTAACTATATTTAATGATGTTGTCATGGTATTTATGTTGTTTTATTTTCAAATTATACTAAAAACTCGCATATTTGGTCTTTGAAAACCTTTAAATATTCTTTAAAAATTTATTTTGAAACTTTTTTAAAAAATTGTGTAGCAGACCCAGTAAAATTGTGTTGAGTTGTAGATGACATTCAGTATCCAAACGCATGTTGTGCATTATTATTAAATTTCATGTGGATACTTTTTTATTTTCATATATTAATACCTCATTGTAGGCCGCACAGAAAGTTTGTCACAGACTAAAAAAGGTCCCTAATTTAATCCAACCACCATCCGTCCAGGTTTGTCCAGCGCTAGCGATGGGAAACACTGTTGTCCTGAAACCTGCCACATTCACTCGACTTTCTGCGTTGCTTTTCGCAGAAATATGTCACGAGGCGGGTTTGCCACCAGGTAATCAGTCTTATTTCTTTAAATATGGCACATATGTCCATCATATTGTTATACTTTCTGTGGTGTTATTTACCCACATCTTCAACAGTACTAGAAGAGTTTTGCTGAAGTAAGTAAAGTGCCAAGAATGAAATTCAAAAAACATTTTTTTAAACCAGATTACAACGTTTTACAACCCCAAACTACATTGTCTGTATTAGAAGAAAAATAGTTAAAAAATTATATTGACTTTTTAAAATTTTAAAATGAGTTGCTATTAAGGACATTTTCTTTATAGCAACCATCTCACCCCACACAGAACCAGTCCACCACAAGGTTTATTTATTTTCCAGGTGTGTTCAACGTAGTGACGGGAAACGGAGCTTTTGGAAGTAAACTTGCTCTTCATCCAGATGTTGACAAAGTGGCATTTACTGGATCAACACCGGTATGTAAAAAGGTTAAAGGGCTGTGGGTGTATTTTGTTGTGCTTATCTGTAGCTACAGTTTTATAACCAATTTTAGTTTTTGCAAGTGCTTTCATGTAACTTTTTGTATATATTTGTAGATGTGTTCTAATGTTTTGTTCACTGCAGTTGGGGAAAACCTAAATACTAATTTTTACATTTTTAAAAAAATTGTAAACATGCTTTATTTAGTTTCCTTTTTGCAACTAAAGAAAGAATACTTAGGCCTATAAAAAAGTTAATTAAACTAACTTTTTATCAAAGTACAAACTGCTAACCCTCTTCTGTAGGTACACAGGTAGATTATATTTCAAGAGGCCTTTAAGAAATATAAAATCCCGGTTTAGCCGATTAAAAACACTGGACACACAATAACCTTGTTTGTCACTTTCTCACGTTGTTCCTCGCAGGTCGGACAAACACTTCGTCGATTAACAGCCGGGTCGGGAAAGAAAATATCGCTGGAGCTTGGGGGGAAGTCCCCTGTCATTGTTATGGAGAACGCGGACCTCGATAGCGCCATCGAGGGGATTGTAGACGCCGTGTACTTCAACCAAGGACAGGTGCGTAACCTTTGACCTTTTTGAAGATATATAGAAGTAATCGCAAACCAATTGTAAAAACTTAGTTTCAAAAACTTAATTTTGTGTAAAAGTGCTGGACAAGGTTTAAAATAAATAAGTAAAATAAGAAAACGAAGAAAAATTAAAAAAATAATTTTAACCCCCTTTAAATGTCTTGTTACTTTTATATTTTTATTGCAAGCCTGTTTTTATGTGGGAGACCTTCACAAAATTTCTAATCGTCTAAACTTAAAAAACAAATGGCTTTTCCGCAATATACACATATATCGATTACTAATTGCTCTATCGACCAATAACAGGTCTTGGCTTCTATACATCGTTAATAAAAGAAGATTAAAGGCTGCAACAAGGTTGCCATGGTTAACCTTTTTTTGTACTCAGTCATGTTATTATTCATAGCCCAACTTTTACACTAATAAAGCCCAAGTACTTACTGTCTGCCTATATGTTGTTGTTTCCCTTAAGCTGATTGACATAGAGTGCTTACAATATGCTTCGTAGGTCTGCAGCGCTGGTTCAAAGTTGCTCGTTCAGGAGAACATCTTCGATGAAGTGATCGCTCGACTCAAGGAAAGGTTGTCTCACTTCAGGATCGGACATTCACTCGATAAGGTAAGTTCGACACTAGGTGCGGTTTCGTAAAGATTGAAATTTTTTCGGTTTGTTCAAACGTTCAGTTTCTAAAAAATAATTTTTTTGGATTTTAAAACAAATTTGCCCTCAGCCTTGTCGGGTAAGTCACATTTATAAAGTGCATTAGAATAAATCCCAGAAGAACGATAAATGTCTTTAAATCAGTGGTTCTCAACTCTGGTGCCATTTTTAATGTCCAAATGTGATATGGTTGTTCGGAAATCCGCAGGATTTTATGTTCGCGAGTAAAAATGGAACACTTTATGTTTAAGTTCAGAGGTCACTTGACAATCACAACCACATACAAATATTGTTTCAAACCTTAATGGCTTGTATATTGTGAAATTAGGAAAACATAAAGAATTAAAAAATTAACAAAAGAATTTTGTTTTTAATTTCTAGAAAGTTTCATGCTTTATAATCTAATGTTATAGTTGAACAAAAGTTAGTTTCTATTTGCACCCAACAAAAATTTTCAGAAAATAAGTTAAAATTTATTCTTAATATTGGATCTAATTATTACAAAAAGTAGAATCAATAGCATAAAGTTTTTGTTAAAAGTGGGTTAAATGTTGTTTTAGTAAACTGAAAAGTCAGGTTGCTTGCAACTAACTTAATTATCAGGAAAATAAATTATTGAAAATTGTATTTATGCTTGATTAGCGATACGGGGCGGTAGTTTAGTGACCTCAGTTTTAGTCTAAAAACAACCAAGATAAAACATATCTTTACTCCAGGCGATTGACATGGGTGCTGTGGTGAGCAAGCAACAACTTGAAACGATCCGGGAATTCATCGACGACGCTAAACGTGAGGGGGCTGAGGTCTTTCACGCCCCAGTGCCCGTGCCCCCCTCGGGACTTTATTACCCCCCAACTCTCATCACAAAAGTACAAACTGTGTCAAGAGTCGTCAGAGAAGAGGTTTCTTGCAATTTCTATTTTTTATTGGTTTTCATTTAGTTTTTTAAAACAAAATATTTTACCATTAAAAATCTCTTTTGTCGGAAATAGTTATGTAGCAAGCTTTGTTATCAAAGCAGTTACATAAAAAAACAACTTGTTTGACTTATTTGTGTTTTTTTATTTATCTGCTACTTAATTTATATCCGCTTAAATTATAAACATGAGTATTTTAAAGACTGTCTTGTTTTTGTTTATTTCTTGTTGTTTTGCTAGAACTTGATAAAAAAACACAGGTTTTGGTAGACATTGTTGATTATTTCTTAGATATATAGTGATACCTCATTTAGAGATTTTTTGTATCTAATTAAACTGCAGTTTGTTTAACAGGTTATGGCACTATTTTTCAATTCCAAACTTAAATATCAATTTTTTATTAAAATTATTTTTCGTTTTATTGTGCTTCGAGCAATTTTCATTAAAAGCAAGCATAAAACCATTCTATGCCACTTTCTTAGCTTCAGTTTGTTCAATTTATTTGTAATGTTTTCAGCAATGTGCAACATAATATTGCACAACTTTGTTACATTCCAGATATTTGGTCCTGTCCTAGTTGCTTTACCATTCAGGACAGCCAAGGAGGCCCAAGCGATAGGAAACAATACAAACTATGGATTGGCAGCCAGTGTATGGTCCGACAACCTCCCAACAGGTTCCTGCAATATTCAATTGAAGTTGATTTGCTTATCGGCCGAAATATTGAAGCCTCCAGTTGAAAATATATAGTTTCTATCCATTTATGTTTCATAATCGACAAAAATGTGTTACCCCCAAGTTTTACCCCCATTATAAAACCTTTTTTAGTAAATATTTCTCCCTATTTCAATCCATTAGCTTACCCAATTTAATCTATCTTTTATTTATATTCACCCATTGACTGATAAATTGTCAGTATTAAACTTTAACATTAAACTTAACAATAATAAATTATTTGGCAGCTTGTGTACAGTAAGTTGTTTCGATGTTTACTGATTTTAATGTTAGGGTATTTATTTTAGGGTTGTTTTTTAAATTTTAGTTTAGTTTGAGAACCACTAGTTTACACCCATTTTACCCTTTGTTATCTTTCTATTTTTTTACCCTTTTTGAAAACTTTTTTAGTAATTTTTGACCCCATTATTACCCATTGTTATCTAATGCTTTATACCCATTTCAAAAAACTTGTAAACAGTCAGTAGTTTGCATCAGAGTGATTTAAGTGGTAATTAATGCAAGGTGATTGTTTAAAAATCCTGTTTTTTAAAACTGTGAGGAAAGCTGTCTGCCAGGTAATCTTTTTTTTGCCCATTACAAAACCTTTCTTTACCAATTATCCAAAGTCATTATTTCACCCCTAACCTTTCTTTGCATTGCAGCGCTTGAGCTTGCCATCTCGATCAAGGCTGGTTCGGTTTGGGTGAACTGCCACAACATCTTCGACGCAGCGGCAGGGTTCGGGGGTTACAAGGAGAGTGGGTTCGGTAGGGACGGGGGTAAGGAGGGGTTGTTCGAGTATGTGAGACCCCGCTGGGAGGAACCGCATCACCCCCATTGCAAACAGGTTTGTGACGTCACTATGGTGTCCGATAATATCGGATCGGAGCTGATACCGAGCGGCAGCTACTCAGATATTATCGGACATCACTAGTGTATAATTTTAACTATGTTGTCCAAAAAATCGTTGTCAAATTTACGTTTGACCTTTATACCCCAGTTGAAAACGGCCGATAGCAAGCATGTGTTCTGGGTACTAGGATACCTACTGTCTATATCAGGGTTCCCAACCTTTTTTGCTGCACCCCTTTATAAGGTCGGAGCGTTCTTCGTAGCCCCAAACAACTCTAATGGAATTTTTCAGACACATTACATTGCTTTTATAGCTCAATGCAAAACTAAACCGGTATTTCACTAAAAATGCAAAAATTGGAAAGAAATTACACGTCAGTTATTTAGTTTGCCACTTTTCAGTTAGATATTTGTTGCTAGATTGATAAAATTCGCTCATACGATGGTTCGATTATACTCAAGGCGACACGTGAATCATCTGCAGTTAAAAAACGCATTGTTATGAGTAATGAGGTTTCTTACTAATAACAACAATTATTTGTAGCTGATTGTTTGTTTTTATGAAAGCAAAGATTGTGATGGCATAATATCATTTAAAATTCCAAAATAAAACTGTACGTGTGAAATCTGTTTAGAAAGCTGCTCCGTGGCCCAAGGATCTTTGTACCCCCTTTTGTTAAGTTTTGTACCCCCAAGTGGAACGAGTACCCCCGGTTGGGAACCCCTGGTGTTGTTATTGTTGTTAGACGTAGAAGTAAAGTAGAATGAAAGAACGAATAACACGCACTGTTATATAGGGCGCAGAATGCAATCACCATTCCAACGTAAGCACACCTGGTCAGCACTTTTAGCTTTGATTTGTCACCAGCGCTTTCTATCCGTTACTTGTTTGCAAAAACACCGGGGATCGGGCGACCCTGGCTTCGATTTATGAACATTTGTTCTTTGTCATAACGTCGCGATTTGCGCAAAATAATAAAACACCTTTTGCTTCAAGAATTTTTATTTTAATTACGCAAACCGACAATAATTTGTTTCCAGATCGACATGAAAACTTTTGGTGCAGCTTATGGTGGCTCTCTGATGCCCTCACCTGGCCAAAGTCAGCCCGTTGTAGTCTCGGAGCAGCAGAATGGACTGAGACAACCAAAGTAAGCGATTGATAATTATATTAAAAGCAAACATTAGTTTATACATTCCTAAATATTTTATTATTTTGTTAGCTTCTTAAACGTTTGTCAAAACTCGATTAACTCATTCAATAAATACTTTTTCCCAGAAAAACAAATACTTTTACTTTGTCTTTACTATACTTTTAACTTTTTAGAAAACAAAATACTTTTTCTTGAAAAAGTAGCATTAAAGGTTTTCTGTCTATTGGAAATATCATTAAAGTTAGTCAATGAAGATTAAAGCTTCCATTTACATTGTTCGTCAAATATTTCCCCTTATTGCTCTACAACCCCTTAATATTCACACAACTCCTTATTTTCCCCAGAGTGGACCACACTTACAAGGTTTACTACGGTGGTTCCCAGAAGCGACCTGACGGTTGTTACTCGCGCCCCATTGTGGGCCCCAGTGGGGGTTTGCTGGGGTACGTGGGTGACAGCAACCGTAAGGATGTGAGGAATGCTGTGGAAGCTGCACATAAAGCCGCCCCTGGGTGGGGCAAGAGGGCGGCACACAACAGGTGAAGCGAGGTTTTAACAAGAATTGGGTAAAATGTTTAATTTTGGGTAAAATTGTTTAACAACTGGTGAAGCGATGTTTTAAACACATTCCACACGAATCTTTGAAATAATTAAATTAGTGCATTAGAACAAAAAGGGAATTTTAAATTAACCTCTCATCGGCCCAACTGTTCCATTTTCATCAATAAAACATAAATGTTTAATGTCAGATGACAAGAAATGAAAATAAGTAGATGAGAAGGATTGGGTAAAAGTTTTTGTCAGGGATTAGAGAAAGTTTAATTTTTAAAACCTACCACTTCTACATAGAAGATTAGAATTAAATAAATACTTTGTATATTTTAGAGCGCAGATTGTTTATTACATGGCGGAGAACCTAGAACTTCGACGATCCGAGGTCGCCAACCGCATCTCACAGATCACAGGTGTGCATTGTTGCGCAACACTCTATTGTTACGTCATAAGCTGTTTGAATCTCACTGAAGATTTCGATTTGTTTATCTAAGTATATTTTCGATTATTTATCTAAAAACTAATAAATCATTCCTGACTTCCAGTAACCCTGATATTCAAGTAACCCCATAAACTTTAGTGACCCTGACCTCCAAACATGAACTTCAGTAACCCCTGGATGGTTTTCACCCGATGACCTCCAGTAACCCCTCCTGTGTTATCAGGTGTGAGTTTGGAGGAATCGTTGAATGAAGTTGATCTTTCGATCCAGCGGTTGTTCTACTGGGGAGCTTACGCCGATAAGTTCGGTGGAACAGTTCAGGTTTGTCGCGATAAATACAACAGGATCTGTACACAGCGGTAGTTGGTATTTGCTGGTGGCGCTTTATGGCGATAATTCTTGACCCTATCCTAACAAATGCATTTCTGGCTGCTGATATGTTATTATTTGCCCTCACCATTAATTCACGTAGTTCCGTTGATAAATTCCCGAGGTCGTAAGTTCAAATCTCACCACAGGCTAGTTTTTCATTGTTTGCCTTCAATGTTTGTTTTTTTTAAACTTGTGTTTATTCATCTTACTTTGTAATGTCGTGTGTAATATTTCGATATTTTGGCAGGAGACGCAGCTTTACGGATGCACAGTTTGCATCAGGGAGCCTGTGGGGGTTGTGGGGATCGCCTGCCCCGATAAATTCCCCCTACTTGGGTTCGTGTCCCTCTTCGCCCCCGCTGTCGTCAGAGCCAATTGTGTCGTCATAATACCGAGCGAGAGCTGCCCCATCCCTGCGTTGGATTTCTACCAGGTGAGGAGATGTACAATTGTACAACAACTGTCACCCTTTTAAAGCTACATATTACAGTACACCGTAATGTGGGCCAAGATTGTTTTATGATTTTATGTTAAATGTTTGTAGTTAGAGGAAATATGTAAAAACTTATGCAGAAATTGAAAGCATTGTGTTAACATTCCATTAAAGCAGTGTTTCTCAACATTTTTATGTTAAGTTTTGGCGACCCAATTCTCTTTACTTAACTTTTATAGCATCATAAGACATTAACTTTATAAAGTTCTAATTTAGTTAGTATGAGCCATATCTTGTTATTACAATTTTGCCAACGAAGCTAGAGAAAGGTTCGTTTAATTTCACTGCTTGTGTGTTCTCTTACCTTAATTAATGTGAATCTGCCAACGGTTTATTATAACCACCCACAAATAAGTAAAGATTTAATGAACACATGACAACGAACTTTCTATAAAGGACTCAATATTCATCCAAAGTCCTGCAAATGTGTGGAATATATTACCCAGGTGTAAAGTCGTGTTATTGTTTCAAACATCTCCTGACCAATTTCCAGGGTTAAACAAATTAAAGCTGCATTTTTTCCGGTTTGTAACACTTTTCAACAGCCTTACCTATGTATGTAACCTCTCGACCTATAGGTGTTCGACACGTCAGACCTTCCCGGGGGCGTGGTCAACATTCTCAGTGGAGGAAAGGATCACGTGACTAAGTACTTGGTTGAACACCAGAACGTGGACGCGATGTGGTATTTCGGATCCGCTGAGGTTAGTTGCGTCACAATGTTACAAGTAACGCCACAATATGACGAGTGACGTCATAATGTTAGAAGCTTAAAAGCAGGCCAGAGCAACCTTTTAAAGCGGACCACGATGTAATAACTGAAAATAAAAGTATTTCTTTTAATGTTTTGTCACTCAGTAATCTCCTATTCGACTGTATAACATAATATGCACGTTACTGTAGCAATATTAACTTCATATTATGCGGCCCAAGCTTTTTTTGCTTGTTGCAGCCCTCGTACCGTTTGAGTTGTGCAAGCCAGCATAATTGACTGGCTCAATAGTTTAAATTTAATATTTAAAAAAAATTAATGTTTTGTTTTGAAAACACAAATTCTATTTTATATCCAGCTTAACTTACGTGTTTTCAAAATTGCCGATAAAAAAATATTCAAAATATTTTTTATTGTGATGGCCATGCCATTTATACTGATTTGTTTTCAAATTAAATTTAAAATTTGCCTCAAGAGAAGTCCATTTTTAGGTCTTTAAAAACCTACAAATTTTCTTTAAAAGTTCTTAGAATGTTTTTTGTTTTTTTTTAATTATTTCGATATATTTGTGAGGCAACCCTGTTATTGTCTTTCAAAAGAGGAATCATGTGGCACTGTATAAAGACAAATTGTATTGAATTCTCAACAAGCTTTCGCACAACCGTGCTTCATCAGGTCAAAGTAGAAATTGTATTTTTTCTTGACCTGATGAAGCACGGTTGTGTAAAAAGCTTGTTGAGAATTCAATACAATTTGTCTTTATACAGTGCCACCTGATTAACGCGCAACCAACAACCGGCTAATTTTGCTGCAAATGTTCTCACACTTTGTTCTAATAAAAACTTTTCCAGGGCTCGAAGTTCGTTGAATATTCGTCGGCGGAAAACTTGAAGCGCACCTGGGTGAATTATGGACGCGAGAGAGACTGGAGTGACCCGGATCAAGGTCAGGGCGAGGAGCTGCTCTACCACGCCACCCAGTGTAAGAACATTTGGCTGCCCATGGGAGTCTCCTACGCCAACTAGCGGAAGTTTGAACGATTTATTTTGCGACAATTTTGTTCCAACTTCGCAGCGTTTAATAATTGTGTAATTAAACAACTCTTGTGCTATCATTAAATCTTTAATTAAATCAAATTACTTTAGAACACTGTTTTTTCAAATCTCAATATATCTTAACAATGTGAATTACTGCAGTAGGCTACTCAACTAAATCAAATGGCGGCACAATTGTGGGTCGCGACCCCGGCTAAAAACAACCAGTGCCCGACTCCCGACTCCATATACTTTATTTCACCTATTTATAAAACCAAATTATTGTGGATATTCAGCAATCCACAAATAGGGCTGTCGTATAGCACACCCACCCACAATACATGTTTGGAAATATTCCATCTTTCAATTTATAGATGTTTCAAACCTGGTACTGCGCATGCGCACGTTGGACTCGGGTAGCTTTATGCGCTCTTAATCAAATCCCGAGTCCGACTGCGCAGCCTTTGAAGGGTAACCCCCTAATGTGCTGCATCCGCTATGTTTTATCCCCGACCTTCGCTTGCTTAAAGTGATATTTAAGTTCATCTGACAACTTTGCAAAGACATTGTGTGTAAATTGTATTTTCAACACAATAGCCTAATTACATCTGCGCAGTAAACTTTCGCCCAAATGTCCCACTTTGGTTGCTACAGACCGTATCCAGTGATATAAGTTCCTTTATTTCCAATGTACTTGCTCGCCCTGCTTCCATTAAATATTGTCTTTGTTTTATTCAATTTGGTGATTTCGGTGATTTAGCGATAAAACATCTTGCTTCTAAGGTGCTATCTCCCAGGCTTCTACCCGTAGTAAGGTGTTTTGTTAAAAATGCGTTTTATTTAGTGTTTAATTCTTATCAATGATAAAATCGGTTTTATGTAAATCCCAGTACCTCGATGTACATAACCACCGTCCCCACGTGGCATATTATCATCACCTTTATTTCAAACCTTGTCAATCGAACTTTAACTTTTTGCGTCCTGGTAAAACAAAAGCTATAGGTTGGTCGATCAGCTGTGTTTTGTAGGCTACTAGTTACGGGGAAAGTGTTGGAAAACAACAACTGCTTTGTAGAGATCCACCTATACTTTGCTCACCCTTTGACATTGTTGACAAAATGTATTATTAAGTTTTGCCCAACCAAGCTCCATAAGATCGAGGAATAAAAGCGATTAAAATACACAGAGTGGGTTTTGTTGCTACCTCGACCTGGTGAAGCACGGTTGTGCGAAATCTAGTCAGCAGTGAAGTACAATTTGTCAAAAGTTCCACTTGTTGTCAGCCACCAATGTCCCTTAGTTACTGAGTTTCACTATTAAAGGCTTTGTTAGTTCTCTCTACCAGCTTCACAACACACACTCGTAACAATTCACGTAATTTGTCGCCACAATAATATATCGTCACTTTAGTTCACGACAATTGCTTGTAATCCCAGAATCCTGTCACTAGCCTCGTGATTCATCCCCGAACACCTTTACAACCACTGCACTGGATTTTAAGTTTTGCTGAGTATTTTTGCAACTCCGGTCCCACGTCCTTGCCAAACCTCTTGAGATTCTTGTAAACTCTCGTCATTTCTTCGTAAACAATAAAACAATGTATATCTATAATTCAATATAGAGAGCCCAAACCCTATTTAGAGTTTTGTTTTCCTAGGTTATATAAAACTAGCACGCATTTATTATTTTTGCAAATATTTTGCCGCATTCTTTTAATGTGTTGTTCCATGTGCGACATTTTTTTTAACTGTAGTTTTGGTTATCAGCTTTAAATCCACAACAAATTGCGTATTTTACGAACTGCTGTTTTATGCTTGGCTTAAACTCGACTGTTTTTATCCAATTCTGTAATTTCAAGTCAATACTATGACTTTTAACTTCTTGCGCATGTTCCGCCGCAATAAAGTTCCTGTGGTGCAGGTTTCGTAGTCCTCGATTTTATTGGTTTTACTGATCTTAAATGAAGCGATCGGAATATAAAATATGTAGAAAGTTTTGTTTGTTAAAATGGCTACAATTTGGCGAGCCAGTGGAATAGGCATTTTGGTCGTAATGATAGTCGAAACTTACAACGATAGTTTATTGGCCCGTTGAAAAGTTGGGAACGGTTATTCGTGTGTTGTAGGGTTAGGGTAAACTAGTTTAGTAATATCTCATCTTTGAAAACTATATCAGTTCAAAAAAGTTTTTGTCCAGGTTTCAAAACCACATTATAAAGATGTATTAATTACCAGAGGAGTTTTTTTAATTAACCATATTCCGGGTAGCAACAGTTTAAATAATAATATAAACCACAACTATCGTTAAACCTGATAGGTTTTTTGTAAAACTAAATAATAACGATGTCTAAATGGACTATTTCAGCGATATAATATAAATAAAAGTGACCGGATATGCGGTGGATTCGCTCATGTGTGACGGTTCTGCACGACCGAGCACAATTGGTCAATTCTTTCCACGAATAATTTATTATTTCTCGTCTATTTATAAATTTATCTTGGAATAAATGTGAGAAAGTAAGTTCCGCTTATTATATAAAAGAGAGGGCATTTCGGCGCTGGTCTGGATATCACATTTTCGTCCGTGGGTTTATATTGCTAAATTAATTGATTAGGGTGCGAGTTAGCGTTTTGTTTGGGGTTGGCCAAGTATTATTATATTTATTTTTCCATATTTTTTTCTTCATTGCAATTTCAATTTTGACAACTCGTTTTGTTACTGTAAAAATGGGTAGTTTTCTAGACCAGTGCCCTGATTAGTTGCTTTAAGTCATATAATTCACAAATGTACAAAAGTTAGTTTTGTATTAGAAAATGTTTAAAATGCTTCCACATATAAATTCATAGATAATTGATAATATATTTCGTGTTTAGTTTAATGTTGTTAGTAGGATGTTGTGAAAGTGATTATTTTCCTGGTGCCAGCTAATGGTGCAAGCGGCGCTGAAAAACACAACAAATCGGATTAAATTTGCGATGAAACGAGATGACAACTAGCACAAGCGAAGAGGGGCACACGCAACTCGCAAACATGCCGAGTCTCACGGAAATGAGTAAGTGGCAATAAAATATGAGACTTAACATTATGATTTTGCTTATTAAAACTAGATTGCATGTAAACTGTACCAAGAGAAACACTGAAACAGAACTATTTTTCAGGGAAACTTTTTTGCATGGTGGGGATTTGCAAAAAATTCAAGACTGTATAAAAATAAGTTTTTAAACAAGTAAAATTGCAGACAAATTATCAGCTTACCTAAAATATACAATTAGAATTATAATCCATTATAACTTATTGAACTAAAGCAATTTACTATTTTTTTCACAAAACTGCATTTTGCTAATAGCAAACAAAATATTTTCCTAGTGGCGTTTCTTACTTTTTATTTCACAGTTAAGTTAAAATTCCCCTACAGACCCAATGTTTAGCAATAAAGCTCTTGACATGTCTGGAAAAATCAGAAAGTATGGCAACCCTAAGCTTTATTAAAGTTATTTAAAATTTGCGTGGCTTAACGGATTTCATGTTGAGATATAGGAAACATAAGAAATGTTTTGTAAAATACAATGCATGCAAAATAATTTCCTCTGCTGTTAGTTGTTTATAGTTAAAGTTTGCTTCTAAAGTAACTTTTGGCCAAATATGTTAATGTTAAAGGCATACCGAATAAGCTAACAAGATTAATTATTTGATCAAACATTGGCCTAGCTTTCTCAAATGCCTTTTAATTATTGTAAGTACAATATGCAGTTTGTCTGCTTAAGTTACATAACAGCTGATTTCCTTGGTGGTTATTGATTATTGAATTATCAATGCTGTTTGCACATATTATGCAAGTCACGTTGCATTCTTGTTGCACCTTCAGAGTTTAGACTTTCAATTCGAGTTAAAACTGTGAAGTAATATTAGTTAATATTTTTTATCCAAAAAAATGTAGATGAATGTTGTCAACGATAAAGATCAACCTATTGACTAAGGTCTCACTTGACATAAATACTATGTAGCATTTCCTTTAGTTGTACAGTTGACAATACTTTTTAAAGGTCGTTGTACAGGCTAATAAATCATTTATAAATCATTCATTCAGTTGTATCATGAAACATGCATTGCAATATTATCAGTCGAAAGACAAAATGATATTTCAGTGTTATTTTGGTCACAAATTTCCATTCAATTTAGTTCCCTCCTACCGCTCACATTGATTACATGTTAGGATGCATAACTACACTAGAGCTAGAGGCTTAGTTCATTGCTTGATTAAACTTTTCTATTACATCCTTAAAAAAAATAATAACTTTTAAGATCTCAAAATCAAGTGCTTAGAAGTGGATTTAAAATATTTTTAAAAATATTGTATCTTAAGTGGCGCCCCACTGCGTGCTCTCAAGCATTGTAAAATGTTTCACTTTTTTACAAGTGTTATGATAAAGTGTTTGAAGTAGAGAAACTAAAGCCAATGCATATTTACTTTATACACTTTTTTATGGTCGTAAACCTTTGAATGTGCCACAAAACCTCATGTGAGGATTAACAACATCATTACATAAAAATGTTGACAATAGAGACCTCCATGATTTTAAGTTTCTGTTAAAGTTAATATTTTAATCAATATGAGACATGTTTGCACAAGCTTGTTTGCTTTAATACTTCACCCATGTTTTGTTTGCACTTCTGTCTTTTCAATTACACCCAATGACTTGCTAAACAACATTTCCCTTACACAAGTTCTATCTTACAGGTTTCACTTTGCTGCAAGTTACAGGCCAAATATTCTCCTGAATAAAATGTCTCGTAAATCCTGATGAAATACACACTTAAAATGTCCCAAGCAGGCTATAAGTTAACAGCGATACAAAGGCCACACTCTGGTTTTAATCCTAACCACAGACACAGAGATAATTACACCTGGTTTAATAACATGTTGCAATTTTGTTGCGGTTTTTGGCAAGTTTTTAACTGGAAGAATGTTTTAAATTGCATGTTAAATATAACTTGACCAACAGCTTTACAAAAATGTTGTAGCTCATTAAATAAAATATTTTTCCACCGTAATTTTACAAGTAAACACAACTCTACAATCCTAAACCTAAGCTCTTATCCACCACCTATCCCTGCAGATTTAATACCTAGCTGTATTTCTCAATCATTGTAGAGTTGTGTTGTAAGTGTAGACAGCTATACATGGCATATATAAGGGTCTGGTTTAAACGTATGCTGGTAGGCAAGTGTGTGTTAACCACTGAAAAGTCTCTTAATGTGCACTTTAAACCCACATCCTTCCACAGAACTGTAGGTTTGCTGTCCACAGAACACATTGTAATGTAGTAAGAATATAAAGCCCCTACAGTATGCTGGAAACAAGTATGTTGTAATATGCTAATCAAGTTTAATAATTGATATTTGCTTTTGTGTCAGGTTTTTTATATGGGGCTATGTGACCTTTTTTTTATTTAGTTTTTTTATTTGTTTTTCTTTGTTTAGGGAATGTGTTCTTCTAATAGAGTAGTACATTTTAGGTTAGATATTTATTTTATACTAGATAATACATTTGCAAGTCAATATAGAAGTTCAGCTAGACTAATATAACAACATAGGTTTACATTTTTTCAAATTTATCTACAGCGGTAAAATACTAGTAGATAAATGCACACAGTACAATATCCAAAGGGTATATAAGGTTTAATTTGACACTTTACCATCTTATCCGCATTTTTTGAGATAAAATCAATCAAATTGCGTAAAAATGTCTAAAAAGTAATGTTATATTTATAACCCAACTCAGAAACTGATGGTGTATATAATGGTAATGTGCTTTTATAGCTTTCTTTAATATGACTTGGTCATAAAGTCCACCACCCATATGCTAAGTTTAGCCAACAATGCTTACAATAGTTGCGTGCAAGTCTGCAGAATGCCCGACTTACCTTATAAGACCAAAGCTCAAATCCCTGCCCTCAGCAGAAAGCTTACTTTATGTGAAATATATAAGCACCAGTAGCTATCATCTTAGTCAAACATTTTGTCATTTAGACAGTTTTAACATGTTGGGTATATTTGTTCTGTATATTTATTTTCGTCTAATTTTATTTTTTTTGAAATTAAAACCAACCTTAAACTAACTTTGTTTAATCTCATTTACTAATTCAGCACCGATAAAAGCTGCCTTAAAAATGCCAATGAGCTTGCCTCCCATGCTCAAGGAAAAACTGAGATTTTATTGTATTCATACGTTTTACGGTGAATTAAGTAAACAGAAATCCTTGGTTAGACCCGGATCTACATAGACTTGGCATTAGGTCATGCTCGTAAATCTTCTAAATTTAGTCGGCTGTGTTGGTAGAAGCACAAAGACCAATGGGAAAGTGTTTATTCTGCATCTGATTGTCAAGAATTGTTATGTTGGTCTCCAAAGTTGTGAAGTTTGCTCGACTTGTAGTTGGATGTGGAAAAAATCATTTAAATCCAATGCTTTTGGAAATGTTGTTTATTTTAAACCAAACAGTTTGTTTTGGGTTAGAGTGTTAAGGAGATATTTTATTTTGTCAAGATGTCATAAAATAATGAGGTAATGTTGATTCTGTCAGAAAATTGTTGACAAAGTTGTGAGAAAATCCTAAACCCACATGTCACCCAACTTTCTCCCTTTGTTAAACAGGAACTGAAATATAAAGTTTTGTTGTGTCTGTGCTAAACTCTATAGCAGGGATTATGAATTTACTCCGTATTGCAGATGCATGAATGGCACAACATTTTGAGCATGCCATAAATTAATTTACTCAAAGTACTTGGTTTTAAGTGTGATAGTTCAGGTATGAAAATTAAACTTTATGTGGCAGCAGTTTTTTTTGTGTGCTATAAAATGTTGATGCGAGCCACATTTTTTTTTTTAGGCAAGTGGCCCGCAGGTTTCCAATTCTGGTTTAAACCTAATAATTATAGCGGGGAGAAATTTATCATATAGTTGGTTTAAAACTTGTTAAACTTTGACATTATTTTTGGTGAATTAGCGTTTGGCAGGGTTTATGATACTTTTGCGATTTCTATGTTGTACAGCTAGGTTCAGTTTAAACCTTAGAGCCAAAATTTTGCTTTCATATTTGTTAGTGTTGTTAATAACAGGATGTTTGACTGAATTCTTGCTAAAAATAGACGCAACAATTCACAGCACTTTCACTTTCTCCTCAACAATTGGGTGATTGTGATGTAAGAGGTGTTATTGAGCCACCTTGGGAAATACAGGAAGCACATACACATGTGCATGTGTGTGTATGTGCATGTGCGTGTGTGCGTGCGTACATGCATATGTGTGTGCGTTCGAGCTTTGTATGAGCGGAAATGTTTCGCACCTTCACAAGTTGACGGTGATGTGTGCGTGTTGTCAGCATCACAAGCCACTTCCACAATGCAAAGCCACAGAAGGTTTCACACACGAAGGTCCTTTTGTGGTAAAACATCACGCAACTTTATTAGGGCAGACTTAACATCCTCCTATTGTTTGCAAAGCTTGTGAAACTTGACTACAATATATTAATCAACCGATAATAAAGTCTAATTTGGCGTGATGGATATCTCTATCTCATGGCCTCATAGTTGTTGTACAAGTTATTTCTGACTTGCTGTTTGCATACCAGCTGTGAGTGTAGTTAATCTAGTTTGCACTATTGTGTTAAAACACTTAGCTTTCTGCCAAGTCACTGCTCATGGATTCTTCTGTTGACTTTGTATTTTAAAATCTCCAAATGATGGTTGCAGAAGGTACAGGAGTTTATGATTTTTTAATGTTTTGTCAGTTTTGAAATATTATATTTAGAAGTTCACGCTATTTTTAAAAAAAAATTGATAACAATTATGAATTTTTTTTTTTTATTTCAGTTTTACTTGTTAAGTCCTTTTTAATTTTTGCAGATCAACTGGTTAGTCCTACCGGCCGGATATATTAGCTTGCTTAAGAATAGCCACCATTTTACTGTGTGTCCAGAAATAAGCTTAAGGAAGAAAATATTACCGAAATCACAAATGTAGTTTTGACTTATAAATTTGATGTTGTCTTATTTTACAGGCGGTGAGGATTACAAGAAAGAAGCCCTGGTTCGAGCGGCCAAGGAGAGACTTGACATCGTCAACAAATATAAAAAGGTAAAAAATATTGCTGAGCTCCATATTCCGCATAGTTCTACAATTTTTTTCTTGACCATGTAAATAATTGCTTATGTTCCAAACATATAAAAAGGGGTGAATAATGAAAAGATTACTTAACCTTCTAAGGCTTTCTTTTTGTAGAAACTATAAGTTATTGTGAACATGTTGTTCCTGAAAACTGGTCCATTACTTGCTGTAAATGATATCATGACAACACATGTTATTTAGTCATAATAACTTTCACCTGATTGTCGTTAAATCAGTAACAAAAAACACAGTTGTGCAAAAACTTGTCAAGATTTATAAACAATTTGTCATTAATAAGCAGTGACGTCTGATTTCCAGGTGACTATTTAGAAAAATACAACATTCGACAAGAACAAAATTGAAAAGTTCAACAAAATAAAAAATGTTTGTTTTAATGTAGGGAGTTGATGCTGTTAAGAAAAGTAAAAAGGTAATAATCTGCACCAAAAAAGCTTTTAGTTAAATATAGAATAGCTGTTTAGATTAGCCAATTAAAATATCATGCTAACAAAGCTAGCTTTGTTCATTGCTAAATGAGAAACCATTTGTTAGTTAGTAATTGGTTGCTTAGAAATCCTTCCATCCGTAGAAAACAAACTTTTGTCGGTGATGTTAATTAAAATGGTTGAACGATAAACCTTACTATTATTAAACCTGTTTGTTCTGAAACCATCATTTAACATAGCAAGGAATATGTTTTTTTTAAATGAACCATTCTTTTTTTAAAGATTTTTATCTTAGTTCTTTTTATTTATTTTAATGTTTCTAAACACTAAATCATATTTTTTATTTATTGGAACCAATGTTTATGAAAAAAACCTAAACTATTTTATATTTCTACTCAGTAAGTTTCATTTTGTACTGATTTGGAGTTTTTTCCCATTTTGGCAGTTAAATTATTTCATGTTTTACATTGATAATTTGATATTGAACCGCCTAATTTTTTGTCAAAGGGCGAAGATAGTGAAAATGAAGAGGACAATTGGATGGACGCCAACTCGAGGGTATACAAGGTCACTGACCGATACGGATTCCTACAGTAAGTTTCATTATTTAAAACATATTTATTAACTTGTTGCAACATAAAACTTGTTTCCTAAAGTACAAAATTATGGAAAAAATAGCTCGAGTCCAGTGTGTCTTAGATCAGGGTTTTCAAACTTTTTTGGACTGCCGGCCACTATTTGTGAATCTGTTATTTCGACAATATATTATTACGTCATAGACAAGGAAAAAAACCACAACGAAGGCGCAACAAGTAAGATTTGCAATACGGGATAGCAAAAACTTTCAAAATCATTAAGTTGTGAATAACTGCGGCAATTATCTTTGAAAGAGTACGTACTGAACAACGTATATGTGTGACTTTTTAATTTTGTTGTTATATTGCCACAGACCACCTGTGCAGTCGTCGCAGACCACAGTTTGGGAAACGCTGTCTTAGACTGTACAAAAAAATTTTTTTTTTAAGTTTTTGTTTTTTTAAATGCTTGCTTTAAGAGAAGTGTTTTTTTTTTTTTTTTTTGGTAAAAGTATAACAAGAATTATTTTTATTGTTGCTTTCCTCACATCCAATTTTTTTATCCCCAGTGCCGAAGCGCTCCCTGACACACTTGATTTAATCGAGGAGAAGCGGAAACAAACTGAAGTAAAGCGACAATATAAGTGGGTGAAGATGATACACAAGTGGGATCTGTACGTTGGCACAGAGAAGGTTCTGCTGCTTTTGTAGCAACTTGTGTTTTATAAAGTTTATAACAATGCTTATGTTTGCATGGAATAAGTTCCAACGATAACAGATCTGTATTAATAGTACAAAGTTTAACACTGATTTAAAATAGATGTTTAAACTTACAACCTCAGTATTATTCGATGACTGTCGCTCTAGATCTGTAGTTCCCAATATTTTATTAGTGGGCTCCCCATCTCATAACCGCTTACTTTGTGCAGTTTTATTTTCTTTGTTTAACTCTGACATGGTTAAAAAGTTTGGCACAAAATGTTATATTCGTCCCGTGATTGCTAATCTTTACAGTAACTAAGTGGGCCTGATAGTAAGCCCTTGATGAACAATATTTGGTGACCAAGGTCTAAAGTTATTCAAAACCTCAAAATCGAGTTTAACTAGCTAATAATTTAAAATAATATGTGCTTATGGTAATGAAGACCCCAGGTAAATGGTAAAAAAACTGCTCAGGGCTATAAAAGTGAGAATTAACATTTACAACAAATTTTTCTTTTTTTTTTAGTTGCGACAGAGGGTCTACAAGGGTATTCCCCTTAACTTACGGGGTGACGCTTGGCGTTTGATGCTGGATGTCGGCAATCTGATGCAAAAAGAACCGTCGGCGTACCAGGTAATTACACGTGTTTGTGTCTAGGTCAATCAGAGATCCTTAATTAATTATATTTAAATAATTTCTCTATTTCGTCATAATCCATTAATATAGTCATTCAATTTTGTGCATGGTTAGTAAACTGTTCTGCCTCTAACCCTAACCCTAAGTTTTTATTTTTGCAAATGAATGGAAAAACCAACATTTTTGTGTTATAATTAATAAGCCACTGTTTAATTGTACTACCTTTAATTTTGTACTTTTTCAACAAAATGTTGCAACATTGTGTAAACTATTAATCAATATTTAAGTATTTTTAACAAGTAAAAGTTTTATTTCTAATATTTACACTATGCTACCTACTTTTGTATGGATTAGCAATTAGCAACCGGTGATAATTTTGTAGTGCTAATTAAGCACGTAACACTCTAGAAAATCCTCCTATCATTATTTTACAAAATACAATGTAATCTTCTGATTTTATTTCACTTTGTACTTTTTGTTTTCCAGGAGATGCGAGTTCGTTCACACGACCAATCTCCTGACATCAAGCAAATCGATATGGACGTGAACCGAACGTACCGCGACCACATAATGTTCCGCTCACGTTACAGGTTTGTACACAATTACTGGGATGTGGGGATTTGTGTAGATCTAAACGTTTTAATGTTAGGTTTTTGATTTTACGATAAGATTCAGTTGTTTCGATATCACTACTAAGCCGGTTTTCATTCAGTTTGTTTTTAATTGTTTTTATGCTACAACCAATTTATTACTTGTATATGTTTTTTCTTTATAGTTTTTGTGACAATTTTGCTTGTTTGGCCTAATGCTATTGTGTCAAGTGGTGATATTGTTATTTGTAGGAGTCTAAGTTAATCAGCTGTTAGTTAATGAAATTACTTTTTGCTTTTCAACCTGTTTGTTTTAGGAATTTAGAAGTTTTCCCAAAATAACTGATTTGTTAAGTCAATTAAAAATCCTGAAAACAAATGTCCAAGCTTAAAGAGATAGAAATCGGCATCATCTTAAAAAAGACATTTCATTGGTTTACTTGAACAATATTACATTCATTTTCCCGCTACATTACAGATCCGTGCATAGTGTACCTAATTAATATAAATATTTTTTGTGAATAAAGTTGTGAGTCCGATGTGAATTGTGATCCATATTTATCAGGTTTAGAAAATGTCACGTGTGACTTTCGTAAACTTTTATTTTTTTCATTTTAGTTTAGGTTTGAGATAATGCTTTCCATAAATGTGACTTTTGTTAATTGATGTTTTAGCACAAAGCAGCAACAGTTGTTTGACGTTCTTTCTGCCTACTCAATGTACAACACAGAGGTGGGATACTGCCAGGGGATGTCCCAGATAGCTGCTCTACTCCTCATGTACATGAACGAAGAGGTTGGTCATTTGCTGCTCAATGTACTTTGTGATATACCCAGGGTAACATACATGGGTTCCTGGCACATATGCCGTGATTTTGAGGTGTTTAACAGTCCATCAAATATTTCCAACTTATTTGATCCAAAGTAACTCACAAAGGTTAAAAAGATTTAAAGCACTTTATTAAAACACTTAATATTGCATTTACGGTAAAAACAACATCACAAGTTGTGCCTAAAAACTGCAACCACAGAGAAATATAGAGTTAAGTACATATCCACGGATCTGTAGTGTAGCCTAATATTGAACACCCAAGCCAAAATGTTGAGAAGATTGACACCATCTTGATCAAGACGTTTCAAAACCTGCTTGTATCATCTTCAGTTAATAAGATTTTAAAGCATTTGGGCTTTCAAAAATAGCTTACTTCTGTAAAGCAGAGAATTATCAGTTACATGCTTAAATAAAATGAAAAATGGTTCCGTCTAAATTTCTCAGCAGTCACCAAGTCTAATCTTAAGAAACCTGGACATATGTATTATCAACTGCAACTTTATAGTTCTACAGGAATTTAATTAGGCTGAATAATAATAATTAACTAACCAGGCAATCGGTGTAGGTAGAACTAATAAGGTAGCAACAGCAATTAAAGAAAGGGCAAATATAATCTAAAGGTACAATGTGCTCTGTGATTTTTTATCTTAAACCTCTTCACACTTGCAATAAAATAGAGAAGTCAGTGATTAGCAAGTCAGTATGCTAATGGCAATCCTGACAAAGTGGACACGACCTGATTGAGATTGATTTATTGATTGCAACTTCTATTTGCAGAAATGCTTAACTATTGATATCTAACTAGTTTCATTTCACTAAAACCCACAATTCCCATTTATTGCCTGCATTTTAGGAGTTGAGCAAGCCCATTTAAACTTACTAACATGTGCTTTGACTTCTATTGTTAAGGTTACATTTGTTTTGATAAGCAGACTCGTGGTAAAATGCATGAGTGTTGTAGCTAATAACACTGTGCTTTGTTTTTATTGAAGCCATACAACAACTTATACAGTTAATGTTGCACATTCTGATGCAGCTAAACACACTTTTAACCAAATATTTCCCTTTAAATTAATTTGTTTCTCTAACAAAGATTGAAATTGTTTAAGCCACCCACCTATTAATGCAGTGGCTTGGTATTTTTTCTAGTCGAATCCAACCTCACCTTTGTGATGTCAATAATGCAGAATTGTTTTATTAGAACATTGAAACAATACCACCTACTTTTTCTATAATGTTAGTACTTAATTGCTATTCATATTTTACTACAATTTCAAGCATTATGACCACGTTAATGCATATTGATTTATTGGAACATTGGAACAATGTAACCTATTTGTTTCTGATATGTATTTACTATTGGTCTTTTTTAAGCCCTTTATAAAATTACATTTTCACATTTTATAAAAATTACAATAAAAACGAAAAATTGCCTGCTCTTAAAGCCCACCTTTTTGCGTTCTAACATGCATTATTGTATTTTTGTTTCATCATATTTACATTTTTCATGACACGTAAAATACCAAAATAAAAAGCCTGCCCACCCTTTTTGTGTGTTCTCACATGTTTTGTTGTATATTTTGCCAACTAGGAGGCGTTCTGGGCGTTACATTCCCTTCTTTACGGCAAGAAACATCTCATGCACGGATTTTTCATCCCCGGATTTCCCAAACTGATGCGATTCCAGGAACATCACGACAAGATACTCAAGAAAATGATGCCTAAACTAAAGAAGCACTTGGTATTTTCTTGTTCATAAGCTTCGAGGAACTTTTGTAATTAAGTTTTTTTTGGTGGATTGGTTTTGTTTCTAGAAACAGTTTACTGTGCATTTTCTGTACATTTAAATAAATATTTGAACCAGGTTAATTAAGCTGTATTAACATATTCCATAAATAATAAAGTTATATAATAGAATCTCCTCCAATTTTCATCCAACACCCAGGTCTCTCAGTTCGTTCATGTTACTTTGTAGGACCAGAACGAGATATTCGCGAGTCTTTACACGATGAAGTGGTTCTTCCAGTGTTTTCTCGACCGATCTCCCTTCCCCCTCACACTACGCTTGTGGGATATCTATGTTCTCGAGGGTGAACGACTCCTCACAGCCATGTCCTACACAACACTAAAGATGCATAAAGGTAAGTCCAACTGCTACCAAATAATTGTGGCATAAGTTTAAACAACATTTAAATTGACGAAGTTGACCTCTGTAAGCTTAGACCAATGTTAGTTGAATTGAAATATATTAAATTTAGCAACAAAGACCAGTATTTAGCATTTTTTATCATTTGGAAGCAAAACGTGCTAAACCGGTCCTTCACTCAACAAATATCCGTGGCTATAAGTTCAATTGCATTTAAATTAGAAAACGTTTGGCCCCAATAGTCAATATTTATTTCATTTTTTTCATATTTTAAAAGGCAAATTTATTAAAATCTTCTCAGCATACGTTTATCAGGAAAGAGGTTTTTATCTTGCTTTGTTTTTTTTTTGTGTTTTTTTTTTGCAATTTGAAAACATCAGTCGTGATATGCTGCGGCGTTTTTAGCTTTTCAAGATAGTATGAAGAATTATGTGTTTTTTTTATGTTGATAAAACCCAGAGCAAGTTATAAAAACAGATTAGTTTCACATCCATGTGAAAGGTTTCAAAGGGGCTAAGACCTCACAGGTGGGATACTATGACCGATATTACGATATTCGATATTTATTCGATTCTAGATATTTGTTTGTTATCGACATGTCTGATATTTGTGGAATAATCGATACTTTGTATTTGTCCGATACTTGATACTGTTAAAATTTTTTCAACCATTATGCTCCAAAATTACCCCAAATTATGTCACTTTTGCAAAATTGTGTCACTAAGTTTTATTTGTTGTTTGTCGATTTTGGCAGAAATGTGACTAACTGTGCAATTTAATCCACAAACACAAATGTAGGAATGAACCAGACAGTAAACTCAAGTGTGTATTTTTCCACCTTAAAAACCCGCAGCTAAAGTATCTTTCAAAACTTATTGCAAGAACAGTTAACAAGACGGCCGCTAGAAAATGGGGCGTCCGATCGCTTTCCCTTTAACCTTGTCTCTGTGTCGGGCCGCCCTTCGGTGTCGCACACTTCACTTGAGTGCACTTAAGTTAAGCCATAGACTTAATTCGTTAAAACACTGTTAATATGCCCTAAAGTTTAGTTTTAAGTGATATTAATTTGTTTTTGTTGCAGCTGTTATTAAGAAGATGGACATGGACGAGATTTGTCGGTTCCTCCAGGAACAACTCGCTGCAGACTTCGGAACTGACGACGATTCAGTTGTTGAACAACTCAGGGTAAAAATCAACCGTTAGTCGGAATGTTTGTATAATGCAGGGGTGGACAGTTGTTCAGGCCATGGTTGGATAACTTTCCACCTGCGCGCATGTAGGCTTTGTCTTTTTCAAATGAAAAAAATATCAATTTTTTAAGAGATGTGCATAAACTCGAAAAATTAACTGATTTTTGTTCAACCGGTTGTCAGTAAAACATCAAAAACAAGTGACTGGCGACGCCAAGACACTAATGCAATATGTCGTAAAAAAAGCGTGGTTTAAATCAATGTATTTCTATTAGTTCAAAATCCCACAAAAAGTTGTAATTCACAAGGAACTATCACATATAAAATTAAGTAATCTTAAATTATTAACTATACTGCTTCGTTTTGTTTCGACAAATCTTTTGTGAAATTAATTAATGTCCCTCTCCCCTCCTTTAAACAGTTTGCTAAAACAATTGTTTCAGTTTATTAAAGCTCAAATTGGATTATAAAATGCTGCATATTTCGAAGGTCGTAAGTTCGGATCTCACCAAATCTTTTCAGTAATTAGAACAGTACTGATTTAATGGATGACATACGTTTTCCAACTTTAAAAAATATTAAGAAATAATTTAATTTCGAATTCCATCTGCATGTTGAAAACAACCTTGTAATTAATCATGCTTAAAGTTGTATAAGAGTGTCTGAAATCACGGATATTTCTGAGTGGTAAAAAGTTTGATATTAACTTAAGGATGATTTCCCGTTAACCGACCCCGGGTCACACGACACATCGCGATCTGCTTTATGACGTCATACACGTGCTGATCTTATCGAATGTCGATGGATCGCGTTTCGTTCCGCTCATATCGCGCGCTTGACAATTACCTTTGTGACGTTTCATCTTACAGACAATGGCGTGGCGCAATGTGTAGGGTTTCTAGAGATATTAACTGTAAACATTAAAAAGCTTTTTAACAAAGATAATGTTGTGTAGCTTAGGAATTTTGCAATGTTTCTACTTTTAGGGAAATATTTCTAAAATGCTTTTTGTCAATTTGCAGTTTTTACATCCTCGAACAAAGGGTAATTAAAATTTGGTGAAGTGATTTTAACCTTAGCACTTGTAAACTATATTTATCCCGGAATTATTTTACTCCAAGTTAAGGGTTGTGCAACTACTTCCCGGGACTGAATCCGCCCAAGTTTGGAGTTAAAGTTTGGAGCGATGATTTTTCTTGAACCAGTCTTGAAATCCTATATTTTCTCCCAAATGCTATTTTTATTGTTGCACTTTTATGTAGCCAATATACACAGTCCACACTTAAGTTTACAGATCCGATTGACTAAAAAAATATATATTTATATAGTTAGGTTCATATAAACAGGTTCCGTTTAGGGTTGATTGATTGTTGATTAAACTAGATTTTTTCTAAACAAGGTTTAAAATGACTGATTTCGTTAGTCATTCCAAAAGGAAAGTGGTTTTCCACTGATGATAAGTTTTTAGTTGTAAACCCCACCAAATAGGTGAATGTAATTAAACAAACCCATTTCAATATTTAGTAGTGACCTTTTTGCTTTTCATCATAGCGAAATTTCAGGAGGTCCACCACAGAAAATAACTTTTTCTCAAGCACAGTGTAGCCAGACCTGACAATTCAAATTTGTAGCTAAATACAACTGATATATTTCCAGGTGAACATGAACGAGCTTCGTCGAGCCGGGATGGACTTACCACCGCCCCCTGGTGACGACGAGAAACCAAAACTCCCCTTCGGACAAAAGATCGAGCCGACATTTGAGCAGGAGACCGGGTTGCGCTCGCCCAGCCAGTCCGTCAAAACAAGTAAGTATTCTATGGTGGTAGTTTTTCCCTGAGTTTCAATTTTTACCTTTATTTTATATTATTACCTACGGTTATAAGACTAGCTCAATTAATTCGTAAAGTTTCCTTAAGAAGTACATTATTTGAAAGTTGTGATCAACAGAATGGAAATTTGGTTTATTATTCTAAATCTTTGCATCAGTTCTCAGACTTTTCTACATTTTATGCAAATAATCGTGCAACTCATACAAGGGAAGTTTATGTTTTAAATTTTAAGCAATTTGATTTTTAAAATGTGATATGAGTATTTAGAAATATTTTCTGTAACTAAATGTAAAAACATGCTCAACTTTTTACCTAATTTTTCTTTAACAAGGTAGATTAAAACTTCTTTTAAGAACTAAAAGGGAGTTGGTTTTAAAGCGTTTTAAAAACACAATTGTATTTGAAATGCGCATAATTAAAGAGTTATGTCGTTTTTCCGCAGACAACACGAACGTCACTTCCTTCGCAAAATCAAAAGCGGAAGAGAAAAGTTCTAAAAGTGTGAAGACGCCAGCTCCGAGCACGAACGGAAAAGTTGCTCGGACATCTTCGGGAAGGAGATCGTCGCGTCACAAGAAAGAAGAAGAAGAAGTGAAGAAAAAGAGCAAAAAGAAGGATAAAAAGGATAAATCGCGGAGAGGTTCGAGACGGGAATCGATCCAGAAACCCCCGGAACCTTCCAAACATTCCTCGGATGAAGTTCCGACGTTAAACACGGACAAAACCGGGCACAAAACCAACGAGCAAAAAGCGGATAAAAGTCCGGATAAAAAAGTTCCGCAGATTACGATTCCGTCTTCCAGCGATTACATTTCGTCGTCGACCGACTCGCACCCCAACAACAATTTCACCCCGAGTCCCGTAAGTAGTGAGGGAAGGGGGAGACTTTTGTGGAAAACCCCGACCCCCAACAAAATCACCCCCTCGAAAAACGAACAATCGCCCCCTGCCAAGTCTAGCCCCATCAAGTGGCTGCCTACGTCCGATGATGTTACCTCACCGGATGGCAGCAGAGAGCACACTGTGACATCGTTTACAAAATCAAAAAGTGCAGAATTATCCGCCGCACAGAAACCCAAGGTGAGAATCGGGGATTCATAACAAAACATTTTCTCATGTTTTTGTGGTGTTAAGTAGAAATAATATATATTAATAGACAAAATGATAAATAATGTAATTTGTTTAGTGTTTTCAAGAATGTTACGAAATAACATTTTTAATTTTATTATTTTGTTTACTAATACTAACACTAGAATTTTATAATATTTACATTATAAATTAGTACAGCTTCATAAACTTAAAAACTTTGCCGTAATGCAAAGTATTTGTATTACTTTGTATAATTCCTCAGATGGGAATGGAACACTTTAATAAAAGCAGCTTGCTTATTAGATTTCTTCTAAATTAAGAAAGCGATTTGTAGTTTGTGCAATTTTATCTTTTTGCTCCTAGAAGCGATTGTTACACGGCCCACATTTGTCGAGAAAAATCTCCCAACAGCCCACCGCCAATTGACGTAAGATGTCACCAGTGTGTCTTGTCAGGAATGTCCGTTACTTGCTCCATTTCAATTAACAAGATTTACCAAAATATTTAAATCTACCATATTTTTTAATACCGATTTCGTAATAAATTAGGCAGTTAGAGGAAAATAGGTTCGGGGTTGGTATTAAATTAAAATATGCACTCGCCCGGACCAAGTAATGCTCGCCAAAAAATAGTCAAATTTTTGTCCTGCCAAATTCTTTTCCAATAATTAATTTAGTTGTTAGACATTTTTGCAATATTTGACCTTCAGTCTATTCGTTGTGACATTAATTTGAAAAGTCGAGTTTGATATGTCTGATAGCAACAACCAATTTTGGCTCAAAATGCCAGTTGAGCGAATGGGTGTCAATCAACACTTACCTGAAGCGAATTGCACTTGCATTGGCGAGCGGGCGAGTGCAAAATCCCAACCCTGAGGTTTTAATATCATAATTTGCTAGTATGCAATGTTTTCTGCCCAAAATACCTTTCTATGCAAAATTTGAAAAAATATGCCGGATCCAGCCAAGCATTGGACAAGCACCAATACTAACACCGGGTTGAAATATCACCGGACATTCCTGTTGAAGCTCATAATCCTTGATTCAGTGATAATTTCGTGGTTTGCTGTTGTGTTGTTTAGTTATTTCTGATGGTTGTGATTAGCAAACTAGCTTCTTTGCGTGATACTTGTGTTGAAAAGATTTTATGTTAGTTTTTAGTGCATCAGAGTTGGTTTGGTACGTAGTGGTATTTGTGGTGGTGGAAGTTATTTAAAAACGGATGGTTTAAAGAGGTTATTTGCATACAAATATCACATTTATTGGTAAATGTAATGTAACGTAATAAGAATATCAAAGCCCATACAGAAGTAGGTATCATTTTGGACGTTTCGAATAACTCTTTATTCATTTTCAACATCTCATATTATTACGTCTTACTACAACCTCCAACCATTATGCTACAACCTCCAACCATTATGCTCTAATGTAACGTGTTTTAACAAAGGTAACTTTATAAAAACCAAAAGGAAATTCTTGCCCAGACAGCTAAATGGCGGTTTGTGCCAACAATTGCTTTTACAGCTTGGAAGCCAAGTTTTGGCTAAAATCAAGGGTTGTATAATCGGTTAAATCTGGCAAACAAAAACACTGCTAGTTGTGTGGTTTTGTAACTTCTAAGTCTTATCACTTGAGCACAAGATCACATTAAAACTTTTGTAGTTATATTTTAGTGCAATTAAAATTCGAAAACTTTGTAATCTTGTGACAAAAACAATCAAAATGACCTTAAATATCTCTACATTAACAAATTATAGTGCCAGTGGAAACCAGTATGCCAGTTTAAATCCTCTGGTACTTGGCATATTTCTGTAACAATACCAAAATATGTTTAAAAATACTTTTTAAACAGAAATGTTTGTCTGAACAAATTAAGCTGAATTTTGACAAACTAACCTCGGACATTTTGGTCGCCATGAAAAAGGTTGAGAAACACTGCCTTACAGTTGTCTGGCCCTCTTTAAAATAAGTTTGGTGACTCCCAGAGTAGAGCTAGTGAGAGCTGATTTGGCAATAACCTGTTAGTATTTACATTGGTTTGGATTGGTTTGTGTTCAAACATGGTTTCTTGATTTGTTTGAATGATGTGGATTTAAGCTTTTCTGACCTGATAAAATATTCCTTCAGCTGTGACATTTCCCTTCTATAATAACAATTTTATTTTCGCTTGTAACATCTGTGAGGTTTACTAAAAGTACAAATTACACCAAGTAAAGACTTGGCTTGAAGCAGGTTCATTAAGCACCGTGACATCAAAGTGAAAATTGTGTTAAGGCATTACTATCTTTACATTTGCAAACAACACTTTGCATGGCAAATCACTTTGTTTGAAGCACAATTTCGTAACTTAACTTTTCACAAGTTTGTAACTATCTTGAAATTTTAACCATTTCTAAATGCATGTTGTCGCAGCAAATACATTAGTTAAATATTTTTATTTATTCCAGTGCTCCATAAAATAGGCATTTTTATTACAACGATCTTTTTAAACTTATTTCAAAATTAGACCTAAAATCCACTTTTACTAATCTTCTTTGGAAATCATTTGTGCCGCATGCTATGTTTTCAATTAACACTTTTAATTTTTGTTCGGATTGGTTTTAATTTTACTAATTCATAGTATTTTAATTTGGTAGCTTATTAATTATTTGTAACAATGTTATAAAGATGGAATAGTTCATTTATTTTAAAACTAACCCCCATAATCATCGTGATTTAGTGCTAACCAATCAACGGCTATTATTTCTAACCCAGCGTTGATTAACAACCGAGTGATTCCGGCCGCTTTAATTTGCTGCGCAGCGAGAAAGTGAAAACTTTCACATTTTCCGACCATCGACAGGAAACAACAAGCCCGTCTTCCTTTGACCACCGAACACATGTGGCAGCACAGAGCAACTACCAACCACACGTGGCAGCACAGAGCAACTACCAGCCACACGCGGCAGCACAGAGTTCGTTCCACCCCGCTGCTTCCTTACCCCACCATTTCAGCCACCAAAGTGACCCGGATGTGACGCGCCCCTTCAGTATTTACGACAACGTACAAGCCGGGATGCTGGACAGTGAGGATGACGTCATAGATGATGACGTATGGCCCCCTCTACCGCCCTCGCTTCAAGCTGACGACGGGAGCGACTTCGAGGCGAAAATGGAGGTAAGTGACGTCATAACGTGATGTACGCCTGTCAGTAACAGATAGCTTCTATAGTTTTATGAATTGAACCTCGCAAAAATATTGTCCATAATCCGACTTTCTTTACATTTTTGTTTGTGTTGTTCATGAGCGCTACCGACCCGGATATGTTACCATACCGACCCGGACATGTTACCGTACCGACCCGGATTGTTCCAGTTGTGATCTTGTTGCAGGAATCGCTTGAAAACCTCCGCGAGCTCACAGCAGGTCTCAGTCGCACCCCCAGCCCCCTCGCGCCCCACCCATCCAACAAACCACCTCCACGCGTCAACCGCTCGGTGTCGCTAGATCCCCTCAATGACGTCACCGGCAGATCTGTGACGAAAAGTTCGAGTTCGCTTCAGCTTTCCACATTCCAGCAAGCGATTCAACACGCCAGGATCCTAGACCCGCTGCCTACGTCATCATTCGCACCCCCGCGATCGCAGGTCATGACGTCACGACCTCCCCTCGCTACGTCACGATCTCAAGTGATTACGTCACGACCGGAAGCGATGACGTCAGGATCGAAACGCAGGAAAGCTTCTTGGGCAGAAATTGACCTGGACAAAGAGGGGGGAACATCGTTACGTCACTATGTCGACCTCCATTCATCCGGTGTGTTACGTCACAATCAACATTCGAACAACAACAATCGTATGACGTCATCAGTGCAAAGGAGGGACGTCCCCCCTGGTCCCTGGGTGAAGAGGGGGATTTCCCCGGGAAATGTTTACAGTCGTCACAATAACATAAACGTCATCAGGTATCATGACGTCACTCCTCCACATGACGTCACCAACCGATTTGTTGACGTCACTCGCTTCTCCCCCGAACATTCCCCCCAACCGAGGGGCGTAATACGTCATCAAACGCCCGAGGTCGCCCCTCCTGCTTACACGTCACGCGGTCGGCATTACGTCATAGGCGGTGACGTCAGACGAGGAAGCTCGAGCGTCGCGATACAAACGGAAGTGACGTCATCATCCATTGTTTGACGGTGAAACTCGCTACAGCGAACTCGATAATACGCTCATATATTTATCTCGTTTCATATTAACTTCAAGTATTTGACCAAGTGAGACGGGAAATCCCCCGTGACGTCATGCTTGGTGAGTGTGCTGCCCCCTGGTGGACACGTTTAGGGTTCGAGTTCTAAATGCTTTTATTTATTTTTATATTCCTCCTAACGTTATGTTGGGATTTATAGAAAGCTCGTAATTATTTATTTTATTCCGCAGTACTCTCTACCGCCCCGGGTGGGCATTTTGTGACCACCAAAAATAACAAACAATAAAAAAAGGGCGTAGAATGTAGAAGATTTGCAATTACGACAAGATTCATCCTCGTAAAGTATTTTCTTCTTTTTTTTTTGTTGCCATGGTTTAGGTGCTTATTGTACAATCTCTAGAACAACTTTTCGTGTTTATTTTTTCTCGCCTTGAACAAATTAAGTCTTCCGTTTAGTATGAGAACAATTTTCTACTTTTTACAAACTTATTTCAACTTTACGTTAGTTACCATGGGTATGTTATTCGTAAAAACACTTTTTTTCTTGACAATAAGTTTTGTTTTGTTTCTATTAGTCTATTACCTTGTATTAGCAATAATTGTTTAGTTCGTTTTTTCGTCTGGAGTCTATTTTAATCTGTTAAACATTTATTTCGTCGTAATTCCAATCCTTTAACAATTCCCATGACCTTTAACCTTTCAGCTTGGTGGAAAGTAGGACGTCATTCTAGTACAACAATAAGTTCGTTTGTTCCCAACAATGACCTTTTTGTTGACGCTTCTCGCTCTTCTGACAAATAAAATGTCGAAACTTTTAAGAAGACTTGATTTTAGGAAGATCGGAAAAGTGTTTTTGTGTCCGCAGCGAAGAAACAAGATTCTGAAAATACAAATCTAGCTGTAAATTAATCATTACATAACTAGATTTTTGCAAAGCCGAATAAGGTAAAACGTTAATTGTGTTTAGATTGCTGCAATATACGAGAAAGTCAAACATTATCTGTTTTAAAGCAGTTATTGTAAACAAGCAATTTTACCAACGAAGTCAAACGCTAAGTACCAAATACACCTGGATTGTGGCTGACTGAACAACTAAGTGTATTTATAACTATGTCCATATGTTAAGTTCGTTTTCAGCGTCATTATATGCGAAGTAGCGCAATTGGTCGCCAAAGTTGTCCCGCGACCTCAAACAATGGACTTCGCCTCAAACAATGGACTTCATTTCCGCCAGACCGAATTGAACATGAAGCGCATTTCCTCCGAGTCACAAGTCTCGCAAGTCTATTGTGCGAACATTTCTTTCAGGCTCAAGTTGTTCAGCACAGAAAGTACAAAAGTTCGCTTCAGTAAGCCTTCAGCAACATTAACCAACATGTTCCGGACTTGCTTGGTTATAATGTACGTCATTCAAGTGCTGTGATTTTGTTTGAGACAAGCAAAGGCAAGTGTTTAGTCGTAGCCTATTGTGAAGTCCATTAGTACTGTTGCAGAGAACTACTATCAGCAACTCCAGCAGTGGACAAAGTTAGCTGCTGGCCTAGAATCTTCCACTTTTTATTGGTTCGCTAACAAAACCAGTTGACAAAATTAAGTTCTAAGTTCTCCATGAGGTTACAATTGTACACTTACACAAAGCAAATGTTGCAGGCACTTCAGCCAAAACAAAAAGAGTTTAATAGACTAAAATGGAAAAAGTTTAATTAACGAAAGTGGGAAATGATTTGTTTACACGGTAATATAGCACGTGAAGCACAGTATATTTGTAAAGCTTTTTATCTGCAAGTCTACAAAGAATAATAGCTATAATTTTTTTTAAATGTCATTCTTGAAATTGATTTAGTAAGAGAATTAGAGACTAGACCTTAACTTACCTTTATACCGCGTAACATGTTATTAGAGCAAAGCTGCCAGCTGTTGGGGTAATTGGCTGGCTGCTGTTCAAGTCAACCTGCATGGATAATGGCGTGATTAGGAAGCAGCCTTTTTCACTTTACGTCATTTAATTCTAAGAGCAGTGGATCTCAAACGTTTTGCCGCAGTGAGTTCGAGTTTAGTTTGCTGGACTTGTATTTGTTGATGGCGGTCCCGGCTTGACCGGAGGTCGTGAGTTCGAACCTCACTGCTGGCTAGTTGTTTTTCTAGTCTGCCCTGCTTGCATCGCTGATCGACAGATTCGGTGAGTCTGCGATGGCTTTCGGTGTACTACAATGATAAGGAAGCCGTAATCGTTGATCAAAAAGCAGCTTCCGAGGGGCTAGATCACAGTTGTTATTAAAACTCATATGTTTGTGTGTCTATCATTAATGCGGCCAGATTAAACTATAGAACGGTGAAACAAGTTAGAATGTTATAGAAGATGCTGATAACGAAAAGACTCGGAGTAATTTTACAATATATCACTAATGCAGAAGGTTCTCTGTTAGACCCATTAAAATGCTTATGACATTGGCATCAAAACTTATAAGATACAGCAACAACGCAGCGCAGTTCTAACCGGCCTAAGGTCGGAACGTTAGTAGATATATGCTAAACGAGTTAACGTCATTGACAGATCGATCGACCCCTTTTGCGAAAAGATAATAAACAGAACGAAAACAACGTCATAGAACGGAGGTGAAAGTGTGTTCTGTGTCAACATAGTACCGCAAACGATTCTATCTTCTCATGGCCCAAATAACATCAATTACAAAGCAACGTTGACATATATTTGACTTAACTGTTAACGCTATTTGCTAATATGGTGAATTTGAAAAACACCTTTGCTAAGGGGCGCGCGTATTTATGCATTCTGTTCGTTGCATTAAACATATATGAGGTCAACTTAAGCGGGGTGTGTTTTCTGGCCGAACTGAGCTGCCAGACCAGTATATGTAAACAATCCAAGTAATCCAGCCAACATCATGGTAAAGATTGACTGGAAAAGAACTAATCAATCTGCCACTACACTAATCTAGTAAAACTCGATGAATTCCATCCACGCCTATTTATAATACCTATAATTTATCATTCATAGATTCTCATAAAACTTAATTAATTACCTACACTTAATATTACATATTTTCGTAATTATACAAAAGTATTTAAAGTTTAATAATCTCCGTACACTCCTTACTTATTTTGTGTTAAGTTCTTGGAGTTGTTACGTTATAATTTTACGGAGCCGTAGTTTATAAACGCTTCAGTGCGCAGATCGTTCAAGCGTGCAAAAGGAAATGCAAATTTAATCTCAAGGCGAAAATTAATAATATAAGAAAGATAATTTCAGCCTATGCAGAAAGGCTTACGGTCACTTGACTTAAGGGCGCTGGTCTAGAATCCTATAACAGTTTTTTAAGTCAACGCACAACATTTGGGTTAGGGTGCGAGTTTGGGTGTGGGTGCGTTAAATATTATTATATTTAGTATTTATTAATAATACTGGACCCACCTTAACTCAAACGCTAACCAATACCCAAACCCAAATGATGTTTGTTGTTGTAAGATTTGACCAGCTCCGTTTTTTATGAAAGACTTTACTTGAATTTCAGTAATTTTCAAGATGACTGTACTATGACTTGTCCAAGATGTCCAATGCTTAGTTTAGCTCGATCCTTGATATTTTGGGCCGAAATAAAGACTTTCCGATCAGAAATCCACTGTTTTATTAATGTGATTAAATTATTAAAGTTTCCAGTACCAGACAGTTACCAATCATGCTTTCTGCAGCACTAGTTTTATGCACTTAGAACTTTTGCCTTTACCATTGTGTTTATAATTTGTAGATGAATTGTATTTTATGGATTTAAAAGTAAAATAGCAAAACGCAAATATGATGGGAATATTTTCAACTGATGACGCCAAAAAACTACTCTTCAATAAATTTGTTGTTTTTATTGGAGATTCAGGTTAGTTTGCATTTGTTTATATTAAAGCGAAAAATTAAATATTTTATAATGCACATTTTATGTACTTTTAACTAAATAGACCAATCCACTTATACAGATATATCATAATGGCCATACTTTACTGCAAACTAATTTCCTAATTATTTTGCAAAAAGTTTTTTGTTCAGCATAACAAGAGTTGAATAAATATAGAAAGATTGGTTTTTATTTCAATCAATTAAATTTTGATCTTAAAGCAGGTTTATAAAAAGCGGTATTATGTGTCTGTTTTCAAAACATTATACAGCAGATATTGGTTTAAAAAAGTGATTCCTAACTTTACCATTAAACCCACCAGAGTAAGAAGATATAGATTTTACTGACGACCAAATTGTTTTGTTTAGTTCAAAGAGGAGCTTACAAAGACCTTGTTCTTCTTCTGAGTGAAAACAGAATCGTCACTCAAACGGAACTTAAGTGCAAGGTACTTTAACAACACTTTGTTTGAGTATCGGTAATTTCTAATATCTTCTAATGTTATTTGACAAGAAGCCTTTAAATAATTGGTAACTGTCCAGAAACTGCTTTGAAAAGTAGACAATTTTCAGTCAATAATATATCTAAAAACACAACAAAAATTAAATTTTATATTCTTCTTATTAGTATTTATATGTATATCTAGAAACATCTAAAAAATCACAAGAAAAGAGTCAAATTTATGTAGCAGATTTACACCCTGAATATTTGATATTTTCTTAAATTTTATAAAAGTAAAAAAGATAAGAAAAATGCCTCATTTCTGTGTCTCTAGAGGTCACATGAATTAGTTCTGACAACTAAAAGTAACATTAAAATATAATTCTGTTAAAATGATAATATCAAGAAACTGCAAAATGCCAAAAAGAATAACATTTGGGCATTTTTAGTGTTATCATAAGACCGTTTACTATAACCCTACAATATTTTTGGTTTTTGAAGATTTTTTCTTTATTATACCGTTAAAATGTTGCGGTTCTTATTAAACCTTTAGTGATCATACAAATTGGTTGGTTAATAATTTTTTTACATATGCTTCTTTTTATAAATCATATTTTGTAATCCAGGGTGAAAAGAGTTTTCTTGGCGACACATCGGTTGAACAAAGCGCGATGACAAACGGACTTCAATATCGCGAAGTTCGAGAGTTCAGGACCGACAACCACCTCGTCAGGTCGGCTGATCGTTTAAAATGTTGTGATTCCTCAAATCAGCCGCCACATAACTTTATAATGCAACTTCTCTTTCTATTGCAAGCCAGCTTTTCAATTCAATTGAAAGAAATGAGTGGTTATAACAGGGGTTCTTAAACTGGGGTCCATGGGCCCTTGTGGGTACGTAAAACAGTTTAAGGGGCTTCATGAAGGCCTAATTGAAATATTAGTGTATATTTAAGAAGTAATCAATATTCAAAGAAAAGGTAAAAAGAACACGGTTTTGTATTGAATGTGTTTAGACTCAATTTCACTTTCACATATTTTTGACCTGAAACATCAGATTCTGAAGTCATTGAAATGTTAAATTATGATGTCATCTTTTAAATATATCTTGCCCTACCCTGTTTTGATATCTAAGATTTTATAATTCCTTGTCAATGTTCCTTTACAAACTAAAATTGAGTTGAATTCATGATTTGCGACAGGCATTAGACAAATTTTCAAAATTTTTAAAACTAAAAAAAGTGTTTTTATTTATAAAGGTGTTGTTTGATAAACTTGATGTCCTAGTTAAATATGTTTATAGGTTCTACTTTGTAACTCGCATCTACAATGAATACGTTGAGGGAATTATAAAGGACTTTAAAGATGTCAATCAACCGACACCAGACGTTGTGTTCGTTAATTCCTGCCTCTGGGACATTTCCAGGTTTGTTAGGAACAAAATGTTGTAACTAATTTAAACTTAGCTGTAATGTGATGTGGCTTGAAAATGAAAGTCAAAGGCAAATAGGCCAAGTAAGTCAACATTAGCTTGAGCGCTCCTTACAATTAAGTTTTGCTGGTTTTGTTTGTTGTTGCCACAAACTTAATTTTATGATTTATTTATTTTTTAAAACTTTTGCTTCATTTTCTCGCAGATACGGAAACAACATATCGAAGGTGATGTTCGATTATTACAAAAATCTTGAGAAGTTTTGTAGTGAATTGGACGAAGCTTTGCCGGTTGAATCCAGCGTTATTTGGAGAACTACTTTGCCGGCAAGTTTATATTTTCAAGTCCAGGATGCTATATTCACACAATCCACATATATTCACATATTCACCCAAACTGCCTAAAATCAAACCAGAATATCCTATTTACTAATAAGTTACCAATGCCATTATTTATAATTTTGACATTTTTTTTGCATTTTTTTTAACACATATAAATACGTACAAAAAATATTAAAAATCAAACCGACATAACCAGAACGAGGGTTACTAAAGCTTAAGGAAACATTAGGGTATTTTTTTTGTTGTGGAAAAAAGACAAATTTTATTCAATTTAATTTTGACATATACCAATTTAAAATACATTTAACCTTAAAAATAGCAGACAAACTGATTTTATGTTCAAAGTTAAAACTTGTTGTCAGCACCACATGGTTAATGAAGTTGTTTTTTAATATACTCTTGCTGCAAGGCATTTTTTCAATTGTAAAATTGTTATTGCGACTAAATTTTATTAAATCAAAACTGATTGCCAGAATAAGTGGTTAAAACGTTGGTACATCAATAAAATTTTGCCTAAAGAACAATTTTACAATTGAAAGTTAAAAGTTTTAATTTTTTTAACAATTGAAAGTTGTAATTTTTTTAACATCTTGTTGCGCAGGTTGCAAAAAGTGCTCGCGGAGGTTTTCTGGCAAACACAGACGCAGCAAAGAAAACGGAAACGCTTCTGTTGGACGTGTTCCTGGCGAACCACACGGCACATGCCGTCGTCACCAGCCACAAGTACGACGTCATCGACATGCACTACTTTTTCGTTGGTCAGCAGAGGAGGTAGGTTATTGTTTGTGTGGTGTATATGTTCGCCTATGGTTGCAATTAAATTGCTCTGAACAAGATTGCCCGAATAGGTGGAAATGTGTTACTATTGTCGAAAAAACAATTTTACAATTAAAGGGCAGGCCATTTGCAAAATCTAAAATTACTTTTAAAAGCTATTTTAAACAAATTATTTTTTTAAATATTTTTTTCTAATTTTTTTACCACCAAATCTCACAAATATTTTAAACATTGTAATCAACTCATTTTCTTTATGATTTATTTTCCTTAGGCGAGCAAATGATGGAATCCACTGGAACAGTCTTGCTCATCGTCGGATGACAAACATCTTCCTCTCGCACATCTCACTCGGGTGGGGATTGGGACTTCCCGAGCAAGATTTGGACTTCAACCAAAACGGTGAGAAACATGATTTCTTTAAATATTTAAGGAACGAAATAACCTCTTAAATTTCTTAAAACGCCTCCTGAAATATCGATTGTCGTGTCTCGGTCAAGATGTTATGACAATAGATTTTGACGAGAACATCGCAAAACTATGGTGACCTGGTAAAAGATAATTTGGTTAAAATAAAAGTTTCACCCATTTTTGTTCCATTGATTATAGAGATATATGTTTATAATTCGCAAAAAATTATTCGAGCTTCCAAAAAACTTGTTTTTACTTGATGTTGAAGGAGGTTTGGTTGATTACGGGTCTCATTATGATAATTCGCCTCGGTGAAGTTCCCAAACTCTTCAAGATAGGGGCAGAAGTTGTGGCTCAAGCAGATCCACACATGTTTGTCTGGACAAATGTATAACACATACAGCTCGTACATTAACTGGCTCCAACATGTTGAAGTGTTTACATTATATTGCACAAAGTATACAGCTTCAAACAACAATGTATACAGTCTTCAAGCATTTTTGGTGATAAAGGATGTGTGTCATAACTCGCGGTGTTTTTGCAGTTTTTGCAAAACTGCTTGCTAAAAAGAGTTTTAGAAAGTCTCCATTACGTCATATTACCAACGCCAAAAAGGTTTACAGCGCGAAAGGGCGTCAACACAATACAATTAAATATTCATTTGTGCCATTACACATGGTGATGCTATAATGCCAAATCTTACTAGATTATTATATTTTGTTGTTAAATTCAAAATTATGCTAAAATTCGCAGATAAAATAACTTTTTTTCACAACGGAGAAACTATTGTAATAAAACCGTTTTTTAATAAATTACCTCAAAAATAATGAATTTACCCAAACTTTTTTAGAAATTGACATGAACACAACCAGCTTGCTTCACAACGCCTACACAGAAGAGACAACGCCCTGGACACGCCCACACAACCGACCAATGGACGCTGAGAGCAGGTATGGAGGACCAATCAGGAACAGCAACGAGATGTACTACAACCAGTTCAAGAAGTTCTACAACTACATAAGCGAAGATGTTCCACCTCAGGTTAGGTCAACAATTAAATACACTTGCTTATAGTGGGTACTTTATACTTTTTTATTTATTTATTTTGCTTTCATAAAACAAAAACGGACCCAAAAACTTTTAAGCAAAAAAATCTGAGATCATTAATTTGTTAGACACTTCATTCAGCACCTTTACAACTATTTTTCGTTTTTTAATTCCAAATAAGTGTTAGTTTTTTACCTAAATATTCGTTGAAATGGCGCTGGGAATTAAATCTGTACATTATTGGATATTGCAAATGACAGGATATAAGGGACAATGAAGTTTTATGACAGGATGTGCACCTTCCTAGGAATCGTGTGTATACACATTCATAAAATCTTCCTTACTAGCTTAATTTGCCGCTGTGTGTTGAATACAACTTAATTTCCAGGTCGCCCCACAATTTTTCCTGGAGCCTTACATACCACAAGAAACTTACCACTACATAAATGGCTACGAAACCCATCACTATTCTCACCAACAAAACGTAAGTGCTCAAATATTTGTTTGATAAATCCTAGTTTTGTTCGTTTTATATTTTCCTGCATCGACATTTAATGGACTTTCAATATAAAAAATTAGAAGTTTATAAACAAAAGATGAGATTTTGTTTGTGTTCAATGTTTGAGGAGAAACAACACCCAATTTTTTTTTTCTTTTAAATAATTTTCTACCTAATAAGTTGTTGCTAATTTTTTTTGTTTATTCCAGTTCGCTCCAAACTTTGCTCCTCGTAAGTGGATTCCAGACAACCACCACATCCACCTTAACTTTAACACAAGTAAGTTAATTAACCACATGAGCTTATGTTACAAGGTTGGTTTATAGAGCTTGTTTTCATTGATGAGTTTAGTGTGATTTAGTTGTTAGCCCTTTGTATCACGACAAGAATATTATTGTTTCAGGTAAAATACGGAGTTAAATATCACTGTAAATATGAACAAAATTAAAACCGATATGTCATAATTTGTTAAACATGTTTGAACTGACCTTAACCAGTGTCCAGTGTAAAAAAATTATAATCAGTAAATGGAAAGGAGTCATTTTTACATTACAGAAGGTGTGTGCTTAACTTTAGAATTTAATAAGCAAAAAAAGCAACTTAAAATAGCAAAGGTGTTGTAGGTTTATCCTCACATTTTCCTATTTTTTTTTTTATATATACCATTGCTTTTTATACATTGTCTAAACAACTTTGTTGCAAATCTGATAACGAAGCAGTGAACGAAATAAATTGAAATAACGTATTAAGAATATCAAAGCCCATACAGAAGTAGGCAGCATTTTGAACGTTTCGAATAACTTTTAATTCGTTTTCAACATAGCTTTAATATTTTTATTACGTCTTACTACAACCTCCAACCAATATGCTCCAAAATTGAAATGAGTTTTATCAGAGACTAATGTACAGCATTTTAATACCTGTATTTCCTAAGGGAAGTGCTTTAGAAGTTTGGCCCGATGAATATTTTCAGAGTAAACATTATTCAGCTCTCTGGATAAGTGTTTACTTTGTTGTTGTTTGTGAATAGCTGTAGGAAAAAACAGTTTTACAATTGAAACACAGCCTGGCAGCAACAGTATATTCAAAAGGCTGTAGAGTTTTAATAGACTTATTTTCACAGTTCATTTACTTGTGCTTTGTAGATCTAACCTTTTAAGACTTTGGTTTTGGATCTCCTTTAACTTGTGTTTTACAGACTTACCTCTCCAGACGAGTGCAGCTTACAGCAACCAACCAAGCAGAAACCCGCTCATCAACCGAACTCGAAAGTTTCAGCACCCGGGTAAATTGCCTTACAACAAGCGCTTTCACCTGCACTAAACATATTAACATCGCTAACCTCTGCAAACTGCCACTTTCGAGCAAACAATTTTAAACCTTCCATGTCAGAACAATTTTTACTGTGTGGAAATTTATTTCTTCTACTTTCCTATTTTCTGCCTATGTATTACCCAAAAGAGATTATCTTTGTAGGAATTACGTACGATCCCTGTATTTTAACCTTTCATTCCTTAGTTATTCTTTTGTCAACACAATTCCTAACAAACAGTGTTATTACTTCTTTATGAGGAATCCAAATGCCAATATTAAGCCTTCGGTAATATTACATTTTTATTTATTCTGGTGAATTGTTTTCGTTTTAATTACAATGTTTGCAATTAGAGTTGGTTGTTTGGGTAAACTAAAAAAGTGTAGTATTAATTTTGGGATTGCCTTAATGATTTATGTTTCTTTTGAATAGTGGTTATCACTTACATGAATGCTGGTACATGATTCCCTTGTGAATATGCATTGCTAATTGGTTCTTTTGCCTATTCGTTGTTTTTTGTTTTGCCACGGTTACTGGTGTGTTCCATTTTATGTTGTTTTTTCTTTCATCTAGCAAACCTTCGTTTAAATAGTGAACCTATTTCGTTACTCTCTGTGCCTTATTTCCTTATTGTGTACGATTTTGTTTTTGCTTTGATTAAAACCTCTTAAGCCAAATCTTGTCTTATATTACACACATTTAATAGGGTGCAGTTGTTTATCATTAAAACCATGCATTTCGTGGTTGTGCATTGTGCAAGACATCCTAACACTTTGAAAGTAAACAGTTAAAGATTTGTTTTTGTGACGTAACAGTGTTAACAGTTTACACTCGTGTGTATTTTGTATTTGTTTAATAAAACGGTGATAAACAATAAAATAAAACGTTATGTGATTCCTGTTTAGTTTGAAGTCATTGTAAAAATTTTTATTGCTAAATATAAGCAACTTAAAATTAATTGTTGAAATCAAATTTCCACAAAACAAATCAATACATTTTGATTTCTATGAAAATGTTTGTAAATAAGGGTTTTCCCGAATTAGTAAATCCACTTTGACCTAAAAGTATTCAACGTTTTTTACTAAAACTTCCCTAAAAAACACGTTTTAAAATAGTTTGTTTTATCCCTTCATATTATTATTTTATATATGTTTATGCTTCAGTTCGTAAACCAAGACAAAAACCTGCTTCAAATTTTGTAAATACTAAGAAGTTTGCTTCGATCATTGGATATTTGTAAAGCATTGCATTTAATACAAAGTTAAAATAATTCATCATTTGGTTTTTTAATTAAATATTTCCACTTTGTTTAATCCGAGTTGTTTTTGACGAAATGGAATCTGCTTCAAGTTCTATTCGAAGTTCCGGAAGAAAAGTAAGAAAATTTGGCGCTCGTCCAGAATCCTACCATTTATTTAAAGTAATAAAATGTGTTTCAAAAATGAAAATTTCAAGTAAGAAATAAATGTGACAGAATAAATGTATGCTAATAATACTTGACTGGACCCTCACCTTAACTAGCACCTTATCTTAAGCAATGTTGGTAGCGAAAACTGTGGAGTTATGATACGGTTCTGGCACTGCTCGCTAAAGGCAAGAAAGTGTAGCAAAAAACTAGACCTGCACACCTAGAACATTCATAGCCCCGGGTTTTCCATATGTTATAATGGCAAGGTACAGTTTTGATCGTGCGTATTGCCAAGTTGGAAAACCAGTTTAAATAGAGTGGTTTTAAAAAGATATGCTTGGCTTCAAGAAGTTAAGGACAGGTATTTTAGCAGCCTGCTCCTGTGGAGTCAGATTAAGAACTTGTAGGGACCAGGTCAGAAAGTCGTAGCTGCGCAATTTATGTAAAACCAACGTAAAATGCGATCAGCCGCGAAAAATCTCTGAAACGCACAAAACTTACGTCGCGATAACGGTTTTCAGTATAGTACTCCATTTTCAGCCGTGCAAATTTCACAAATAACGTTATTGCAGCCGCGCAAATTTGGGCAAGAAATGTTATTACAGCCACGCAATTTCAAGCTGCAAAATCGTCTCCTCCGCGCAAAATCCAAAGTTTCCAATCTGGGTAAGGGATTTAGGCAGCCGTTGGCTCTCGTCTACAGAGCCAGCGCCTCTTACCTGTACGCTAAACTCATATGTTAAAGTGTGTTTTTCAATCACCATTTCAATTTATTTGCTGGTAATATTCTATAAAGTTAAATCTTTTTTTATTTTCAGTTGAAACGGAAAACGTTTGATGATTTTGTCTCGACCAGCGAATGGCAATCGAAGACACGGAAACGTTTAAGCATCGAAAACCCTGACGTTTTGCCAAAGTTTCCAAAAGTTGAAGATGAAATTCAAGATACTTTACAAAACCCGACCATTTCTGACAATGGAAACCAATCACCTTCGCATAAATCTGTTAAAAAAGATGATACTAACACAGAAACAACAACATGTGGGTCTCAGGAAAAAACAAAGAATGATTCTGTAAAAGATGAAGCGACAGCAAACATTCGCGAATTACCAAAACGAACAAAAACACTAACTTCGGTGAAGAAGAACATTCAAGCAGCCCGACAAAAATTCGACAAAAAAAACAAGAAAGAGAGCATTGTCAAGGACACTGTGACATCACAAAGCAAGTCTGATGTCCAGGGTAACGCTCGGACGTTAAAAGAGGAGCGGGAATTTGCGATGAAACATTCGTGTAAGAAAAGTGGGTGTGGCAGAAGTTCGTTAACCTGCTGCATAAAAGCAACTAAAACGTAAGTTTGAAGGAAATATGCTCTCTAGCAAAAGTTCCCATTTTAGTATTTATATAATAGAAGGTTTTAGATCAGTGCTAACCCCAACCAATGGGCCGGGAAGCATTTCTAATTGTTTCAGCTTAGATGGGAAAATTATTCCTTTACCACTAAGTAATATTTATGCAACAATACGCTAATACAGATATGTTGTGTCACATTAACTATTTCAGTACATAGACCAGTAGTAAAAATGCAGGTTTTTGTAACTTTATTTGCTTGGCCGTATCTCATTGTGGGTCGCACAATAAAACTTGCATCAAAAGTGGGTCGCTAACTGTAAAAGGTTGGGAAGCACTGGTTTAGAAAATCTCTTTATCTTTTTTTTTTGTAAATCCTTAACTCTAATACTAATATGTGCTACTAAAAACACATATATTTCAACAAATTAATGCTATTGAAATTGTCGATAAGATGGAACAAGGTTAAACATATGGGATGTTGGTTGGTGTTTGATATTCACTGTTGTTTTGAGAATTTATTCCTTGTGCAATCAAGCACAATAATGTTTAGACAAACATCATGATACAAGCACTTTAGACTTAAGTGGTATGCTGAATCCCGTTCATAGCTGTGTGCAAGTAAAAAACCTAAAACGAGTCTACATACACTCAAGGGAATGGCAAAGCATTTATTTACTCAATCTTAGTTCTTTTGAAAAAATCATTCTTTATTTAGTTATACATTGAGAATCCAATGAGCGTTCATGGACCAAAAAATATTCCAGATACCCCCAAGGGGTCAATGGACCCCAGTTTAAGAACATATTGTTTAAAAGCACAATTAATAACAGTTTAAAACAAACAATTAAGTTTACCATAAGTTGCTTTAGTTGCATGGAAGCATCGGGGAAGTCGTCTCGCTGGTATCACATGTCACTTGAGGAACATTACTGCAACGGATGTTTCGACCAGTTCTACAGAGTGTAAGTAAAGTTACAAGATATGTGAGCTAAAATATATATAACAAACGAAAATATAAAACACAGAAAGAGTTAAAAAATTAATATTATAAACTTAATATTATCATATACCTTTTTATATGATAATATAAATTATCAAATTTTAACATTCTTATGATGTTTTTTATCACATGGTCTTTATATGTATTTTTTAAATTTATGTGAACAAAATTTTAAATAAAGTAGAAATCCAAACCAAGAAGAACATTGGCAAAAAAAAAATATCCTGAAAATATATTTTCAGCTCATATAACAAAAATGAATATAATGTTAAAGTTATGATTCACACTCACATTTCCATGTTTTCGCAACAGAAAGAATTCTGGTTGTGAAGATTTCCACGAATGGAAGCGTAATTGGATGCAAAACAGCAAAGCCGACGCCTCATTCAAAAACCTAACCACCTACATCTCAGGTAACTTATAACTAATTGTGAATTTATTATCCCTTCATTGTCACTATCCTTATACGAATAATCATTATTGTGCTAATCAAAAAAAAACTGTCTATAGTTGTCTTTAAATTTTTTGCAAAATATAATTTTAACAATCAAAATATGGTGAAAAGCATTAAAAATTTCTGAATCAAACCATTTTATTTCGGTCAATACTGAATTGTCACATTATAAAATAAGTTGATTGTTGCATCACAACACAGAAAAGCAGCTTCCATTCTGGGTTCGTTGCGTCTCTTGTGGCCACTGGAGGTCGCTCACAAATGAGGTTGAACTCACTCCGAACATCGTCAAAACCTACAAGTGCATTATGGGTAATTTGGCCAACACCCTCGGTAACCACGACGACGACAACGACAACCAGTAAGCGGAAATAAATTTGTTACATTAAATATTAGTTTATGCCGAAGGCTTGAGTTTAGGTTGAGAAAGGAATCACTTCCATCCTTTATGGTAAAGCTTTCATTTAATTTAGAATTTGTGATTTATTTTAAGCTTTGATTAAGCTAGCTTTTTTGTTATTGTTTTTTTTTGACTTGTATAGTGGTACTGCCAAATTGAACTATTTTTTTTTAAAGTTGCATGTTTAACCGCACTTTTGACAAAATAGATTTGCATTATTGTTTTTTTTTACAAAATGTGTATATTTTTTTTGCTTAGCTACCTTGTAAAAAAACTAACTATCTAAAAAATTGTGAAAATAAAAACACATTTTGTAGATTAATGCAAGGTTTTTCAGGCGTGCCCCCCACATAAAGTACTCGTGTTCAGCTGACAATGACCCGTGCGTCGAAACGGCTGTTAACCCCGACGTGGATTGGATGCACATGCTCAGTTACACCCCCTTTCTAAAGAACAGCCCCGCAGCCCCCTTTTTAACAGGTTATTACCCTGATGGGGTTGGGATGAGTGCCGTCGACACAGGTGATATGACAATGCTAATGTAAAGTTGTTATTTAAAGTTAAACTCTGCAAATGGCAAGGCTTAGTGAAATCAATCGGCCTGATCAGGATTATAATGCAAGCAAGGCCAGGCTAGAAAAACAAATAGGCAGTGGTGAGGTTCGAACTCACGACCTTGGTCATACTGGGACTGTCGCTCTACCAACTGAACTACACAGGCTCAGAAGGGAGCAAGTTGATAAACAACCATACCACCGTTGCCTGCGACATCCTGTTTGTACAAACAATTTGATACTGAAAGGGAACTACAATATCATGTCAAGTTTCAACTTGTACAAGCTTCCTTTTAAACTGTTATATTTTTAGCACAGGAGTCATCAACTTTTGTAATGTTTTTATTTTAGTGAACATGCGACATCTGAGTGAATTTTCGTGTGAAGAAGAAAATGTTTTAAAGCCTCCGTCACTTGAAGAAAGAATCAAGCAATGGAGGTTTGTAGCAACTTGTTGTGTTACTATTCATGATGCTAGATGCAGATGTACAACATGAGTCTAGTTGCCGGGTTAAGTGTAGAAAAAGTTGCTGACAAACACAAAATTTAAGGCTTTTTATAATCTTTTTTAATATATGAAAAGCCAAACACAAAAAGGTTCAAAAATAACTTATTTGATTCAGTAGGAAGAGAGTGGCCCAAATAATAGATAAAAGATTCATTCTTTTATTAGCAAACGTTTCGGCAAGTTCTTTTGGGCCACTCTCTTTCTGCTGACGATTATGAACAGATCCGTGTTTAGTGTTCCTACTTATTTGATTGTTTTTAAGAAAATCTACGTAATATTTTGGTAGTGTTAAAATATCAGTTCTTATTTACTGATACAGATATTCTTGTTAAGACTGGAATATCACGCGATATTATTGGTCAATCTTTACTTTCAAAGCAACCATTCAATAGTTTTAATCCATGTTGTAAATTTTTGTTTTCCACGAAGCGATCTATCGAACGAACAAAGCTCAGCGGATGAGAGCTGTGAACAAGGGAGACAATCGAGCATGATGATGTCACCGGGGGGACGCAAACACGGGGGGAAAGACGCTAAGATTTGTGGTGAGTGGAAAATTATGGAAGTGCGTTGGGCATAAATTGTTGGGAGTTTGGAAACAATGTGTTATGGTTTATTTTTTCCCAAATTTGAATTTTTAAAATCCATTACTTTTCTAGTAATTACCCTTTTCAAAAGGTAAACTCTTAAGTTCCAATACTGTGTTAATATTTATTATTGTTTGAAAAATTTGACACTGTTTTGGATTGTTGACCACTAGGGCAATGGAAGTTTAAAAGGTAGCAATTTGAAAGCGCAATCTTTCCATTAATTGGTATTATGTCAATGTCGAAGTCCCACTAACCCATTGTTTACCCAGTTGATGGGTTAAACCCCTACTTTCAACCCTTCTACAAACCCCACGAACGGGGTAAAGCGCTCTGCATGCGACCTGATGTTATGGAACTTGATGAAGCAGATGAATTCCCGGAATTTTACAAGTGAGAATTAAAATATAATGTTAAGTGTATAATAAAGAACATTTTTGCTAACTCTCTTGCAAAATATTGACACATCAAATATTTTTATGCTTTACATTACTTTACGTTTAAAAATTGTAAAAACATCAAACAAGATTAACAAGGTTAACTGTGGATAAGATTATTTTAGTTAGATTTTTTTAATACTTGTTTTTTTAGGCATTGGTTAGATGTTGTTATGTTTTGTTTTGTTTTGTTTAAGGGTTTTTCAATTTAAAAATTACTAGAAAAAGTTGATGATCCCCAAAACAACCAAGCATAAATTTGACAAGTTTTTACTAAGCACATATTCCTACATGTATGAGTTCAAGTCTCACCAAAGACCACTTTTCATCTGGCTAAATCGGCCAAAAAGAGTAATCTTGTACGTGATTCTGGTGGTGAATTAAGTAAAATGCTTAACAGTAGTGGCCATTAAACATAAATCACGGACAAAGTGTGTAATGGTTTACTGTGAATCAAACAAATTGTGTGTAATTAACCCGCAACCTCCACATGTTACTTGTAGGGAGCAGACGGTGTACCTCGCCGTGCGTAACCTCGTCGTCGCTCTGTGGACCCTCCAACCTCGACACGCGCTCACTGTGGAGGATTGCTGCCAACATCTCATCACACGGAGCCTCACACGAGCAAGATTGTGCCAACTCGTTGTTCCAAGGTTAGATACATCTATACTTGGAAATTGCTTTTTTGTAGTTAGTTATTAAATAAAACATACTACATACTAATCTTGCTCACACTTCTTGTTATATCCAGTGACGAGTAATCTTTTGTGGCTTTGTACCATAAGGCAGGGCTGGAATCCAGAGTCTTACTCCGGCTGACAAATAAACTTGACTCTGTGGTCAATTTGCCGATTGTATTGAGTCCTGTCCCTTGTCTACAGCCTTTATTCCGCCAATTTACGCAACTAAATTAACATGGATATTGAGCAATCCACTTATAACTCATTCACCCACGATACATGGTTGGAAAATATCCACCACTGGTTATTCTACTTAAAAATTTACAGCTAGCGGCCTTGTCGGTTTCAAATGTAAAACTGCGCAATTTGGACTATTAGGTATTTTACATAATCTCCAGAATCGTACTCCAGCGAAATAAACCGATCGTCGAGTCCGACTCCGCAGCCCTGTCATGATATCAGCGAAATTACAAATCATCCTTAGCATTTTAGGTGTTTTATTCGCTTGTAACTAGAACTTGTTCCTTTTAACCGCAGGGTGCTGCACTTTGCTGTGAGGAAGGGGCTCGTCAACTCAGGGGCACTGGGTACCATGGGGAATCCCCGCGATCACATGCTGCCTGCAAAGTACACAAGTCAAAAGGTAGGTTTGTAAAAGAACATCATTTTTTATGTGTTTGTAAAAAAATATCTAGTTAATGTTTTTCTAAAATACCAATATTTGTAATTTTTGGATGAAATACCAAACAGGTTTAAAGTTTTTAATAAAATATCTATATTTTTTTAATATATAAATATTTGTATACATTTGTAAATAAACTTATTGTTTAAATATTTCACCATAAACGAATTTGTGTTTTGTAAAAAGATTAATTTTAAATAAGTTTGTAAAAAAACACAAATTTTTAATGTTTCGCATAAATATTTTTTTTTTCAGGTCCTGGTGGTCGGAGCTGGACCGGCCGGCCTCGCTGCAGCGCGACAGCTGTACAACTTCGGTTGTGACGTCACAGTGGTTGAAGCGCGCGATCGCGTCGGTGGTCGGGTGCACGACGACTGGACACTAGATGGCGTGTGCGTGGGGAGAGGAGCGCAAATTATAAACGGGTGGGAATTGATAAAAAAAATTAGATTAGAAGGATGTTGCCGAAAGTACGTAATAGATGCTTAAGACGTAGAATGAATGACAAAGCCTATTATGAAGTAAGTAACACTTTGTGAACGTTTCAAATAAGTCTTTATTAATTAAGCTTTATTCGAAACGTTGGTTACAAATGAAGTTTCCACTAACACTTGTGCATCCAGGTGTGTGAACAACCCCCTCGCCCTCATATCACACCAACTTGACCTCAAACTACACGTGCTACGACCTCGCTGTGACCTCTACGACGGCAGCTCAGAGGTCACCACCAGGAGGCGCCAGAAGGCCGTGCCGGTTGCCATGGAAACGGACAAGCGGATGGATTTCCACTTCAACGCTTTGCTCGACATAATCGTGGAATGGCGCCAAGCACAGGATGATGACGCAATCGATTGCTCGCTGGGAGGTCGGTGACGTCACTATTATGTGTTGCATTGTTACGCAACAGGAGAAAGTTCGTTCTCGCACTCGGTTGTTTATTCCAAAGAATGAAAAAACGGGATGCCATTTTATTGTATCATTGAATAGTGTTTTAGTAACATCTCGCACCATTTTTCAACTTGAAGTGACCTTAGACCCGATTATTCGACCTTGAGTGGCCTTAAGAAGAATTATGTCACCTTGAATCGACCTTCGAAGTGACCTTAGCTTCCACTTTTTTATTTGAATTGACCTCAACGTTCATATTCGAACTTAGAAATAATCTTAGCGTCCATTTTCCTTTGTTTTAGTGACCCTGGCTTCGATTTTTTCGACCTTGAACTGAACTTAGACCCGATTTTTCGACCTTGAACTGAACTTAGACCCGATTTTTCGACCTTGAAAGAAGCTTAGCTTCCATTTTTCGACCTTGAAAGAAGCTTAGCTTCCATTTTTCGACCTTGAAATGAACTTAAGCTAAATTTTTTTGACCTTGAAGTCACCTTAACTGTTATTTTTTTGACCTTGAAGTCACCTTAACGTTTATTTTTTTGACCTTGAAGTGCCCTTGTTGTTTAGACAAGATAGCGGAGGCGCACCAGGAGTGGATCTCACAAAGTGGACTCAGTTTCTCGAAACTTGAGGAAAGGATTCTTGATTTCCACACAGGCAACCTCGAGTTCGCTTGTGGGGCTTCACTTGATAAGGTCGGTGAAGTTATTACAAGCGCAAACACATTAACTTTAATCGGTTTAAAGCTTTTAAAAGTTAAAAAAGACCGACTTTTAATATTTTATTCCTACTAGTTTAAAGCTTTATTATCACGGCTTTTTCTGAAGATCCAAACATGTCTACAAATAGTTGTTTTTTTCCAACAGTTTTTTGTTCTAAGCAATAGGCAAAACTGATTTTCGATAAATCTGCTACTTTTATTGAACTAAAGTTAAAACGTTATTTTATATTTGGATTATCGATGATGAAGTGTTACAATTTTCGAACAGTTAGTTTTCGGGGAATAAAAATGCAAACTCCTTGTCAATATCCCCAAACCATATTTTCTTCCATTTATTCCTCAGGTTTCAGCTTTCCACTGGGACCAGAACGAGATATTCGCGCAGTTCAGTGGCGACCACGCCTTCGTTGCTTACGGTTTCGGATCGCAGTTGGAGGCGATGGCTGAAGGACTCGATGTCAGGCTCAATTCACCGGTACGTCAAGCATAAGGCAACACGGACCACTCTGGTTCAATTGATTGATGCCTATATGATCAACTGGGCGTCAACCGGTGAAACGCATCAACCAACCAGACTGGGACTACTAGATTTCTTCTTTTTAAAATTAGATTAAAACTAAAATTAAACCAAAACAGTCTGGTCCAGCTAATTGGTGTTCCTCACCATTTTTACCTCATGCACCTCTAGATCTCTTAAAACGGTTGTGGCGCACCTGGTGAGCGAAGCGACCGCGAAATGTTTTTGTTGCACCCATATACCTTTTAAAAGGCTGGCAATTTTTTTATATTTCTTTTATATTTCAAAACATTATTCCTTTTGCCCGCGGCGCACCTGGAAGCCTTCAATGACGCGCCTGCTGAAGAAGCGATGAAATAATCAACATTTTGCACTGGACAATAAACTTGCCAACCAATACTGAGGCATCAGGGGTTAACCTTTTGTGCAATATTTATGAATGTTTTTTTGAATGGGTAGAGTACTAAATACTGTTGTATCCCGGTAAATATATATATTGTTGTATCCCCTTGGTGAACTTCAATGTGACATTTTTAACTTATTTGATGTCACTAGTTTATGATGTTTCATTTTGACCCCCTAGGTATGTCGGATATTTGCATCCTCGGTCTATATTTTGCAAGTATTTTCTCTTATTGCAATACTTGTATACGGCCAGCAACTCAAATATGAGACATTGTATTGAGGGCTGATTGTGAACCTATGTTTGTGATTTTGTGGCCAAAACAATTTCCGTGTGCCAATCGTTTTGTTAGAGGTCACATACGCCGGCTGTACGATCAAACTTATTTGCTATCGGATCAGCAACGATACTTCCGATAATATCGACCTTCGGTCACATATAGAAATCCACAATATGAGGGGGTTCCAGGTTAAAAACATCACTTAATTGTCTTTTTTCAGGTGTCGTCGATTTCTTACAACGATTCATGCGCCGAGGTGCGGACTGTGAATGGCGAGTGCTTGAAAGCGGACCGAGTCGTTGTGAGCGTTCCACTTGCAGTTCTAAGGTTTGTGAATACTTCGATGGTAATAATGTAAGAACATAAGCTGGAAGCTGGATGTTTCGATTCATTCGCTATAACTTACACCAAACAACCAGTATCGTTTGAAAGATTTATGGAACCAGGTTGATATTTCAAGGGTCGCGAGTTCGAATCTCGCTACAGGCAAGTATTTGTAACTTCTTGTTTACAATAGAATCCTGACCATGCCGACTGGTTTCCTGAGGCATCCTGTTGTACTATTACTAGGTTTGTGTCCTGGTTTTGTTTTCAATACGACATTTAACAGATTTATATACGCGGTATATATTTTCGTTTTTTCAGCTTTCTATTTTAATTTATTTGTTGTCGGTAAAAAACAAATAACTGTTATTGATTTAAACTTCTTGAAAAGTTTAAACAATTCCACCCTTCAAACAGTTTTAACTATAACCTCCAGCCATTATGACGTCAAAAAAGCATGTTGTGCATTTGGAATGACACTGCTAAATTAGACATTTTTTAAAGGATATTTCGCCTACGTTGGCATCGTCAGTTCCTTAATTCGAATGGTTCATAAATGTTCCTTTAAAAATGTCTGGTCCTGGTTTTACTCGGGTTAGAGTTTTATTGTTAATGCACGTCACTGGGAACAGTGACAGACAAGCCAGAACCTGCTGCCAATGGTTTGGGATTCCATAAAGCTTTTATTATGTGTAGGTCGGGTTCTATTGAGTTTAAACCTCCACTGCCGAAGGAGAAGACGGACTCGATGAATGGGCTCGGGTGCGGCTGTATTGAGAAGATCGCTCTTCTGTTCCCGCACAGGTCGGTGTTGTACTTTGATTAGGTTTAAACATTGTTTATTTATTTTTTGACATTAACGTTTTGAGCTGAACAAGGGATGTCAGAAGTTGAGGACATAAAGCACTGATCAATTTGCTTGATGTTTTGCTAACACTCTTGTTGTTTTCAAATAACTGATTTGTTTAAAAAATGATAATTTAACCCACACTCGAAAAATCTGCCTGCAATTTGTCTAAGTTTTTGTGTTAATATGTGAAAGTTGCTTGAAATTGGTTTAATTTACTAATTTTAATATTTCACATTTATTATTGATGACTTGACTGAAATTGGCATAATGTCAACAAAGTACCTTGGACTGGGGCTTGTCTTAACTAATTACTTGGCAGTTTGTTAATGACCTAATATTTGCCTCGCAGCTTGTGAACATTTAGTGCTTTCCTGTGTTACAAGCACAAACAACATGTAAATGGTGCCAATAGTAAATTGCGACAGCGATGTGCTGGGCTTTGTGCAACCCTGGTCTTGACTGAGTGCAAGTAACAACAGTTAGGGAGTAACTCACAACTTGCTGACTTGTTTTGTTTGCTGTTGTTTCTTTAATAATTTTCTCCTAATTCCAATTCTCAGGTTCTGGGACAAAAAGACCAACGGAGCGAACTACTTTGGGTACATCCCCGCAAATGAGACCAACAAGGGGTTCTGTACCGTGTTTTACGACATTCCCCAACCCCAGGTAAATACCCCTGTGTAACCCCGTCATTACTATGGTTAAAGTAGCAAAGTTGATCAAATTGTGACGTACAAATGTGATGTTTCCCAATCCTTACCCAAGAAATGCTTGGCATTAAATTACTTAGTTACCTAATGGTTAATATGCTATTTATTGAAAGCTGTAATCCTTCAAAGTGGAAAATGTCACACAGATGCCAAATCTTGGCCTAAATGCCGAAATGTTTTTGTTAGGGTTAGTACCCTGGTTTCAGACCACTTCCGGTAATATTACTTATCATCAGGTCCGATATTATCCGCTAATCCCCTAATGCACCCTAACCCGCCTAATGCACCCCTACACCCCCCTAATGCACCCCTACACCCCCCTAATGCACCCTAACCCGCCTAATGCACCCCTACACCCCTCTAATGCACCCTAACCCGCCTAATGCACCCCTACACCCCCCTAATGCACCCTAACCCGCCTAATGCACCCCTACACCCCCCTAATGCACCCTAACCCGCCTAATGCACCCCTACACCCCCCTAATGCACCCTAACCCGCCTAATGCACACAGGGTGGCAAGAGCAACGTGCTGATGAGCGTTATATCTGGTGATTCAGCAGAAAGAGCACGAAATATGAGCGAAGAGAGAATCAAAGATGTCGCAATCTCAATCCTGGCAACTGTGTTCCCCGAGCAGGTCGCTACTGAACCCTTGTTACACTTCCGTAATAACAAAAATTAAAAATGTCTTTTCTTGAACTATATGCCTTTTTCTTGGTAAATTATGCGGTTTATTTAATTATATATACTCTCCATGTTGACGATTTAGTAAAACTACAAAACATTACCAACGAAATTATTTCGACCTCTGCAGTTTGTTGAACTTATTTCGACCTCTGCAGGAAATCCCGCAACCCACAAAGTGGTTCGTCACTAGGTGGCGTGACGACAAGTACGCACAAATGGCCTATAGTTACGTCAGAACCGGAAGTAGCGGCGACGATTATGACGTACTCGCAAAACAAGTCGGAACAAGATTGTTCTTCGCCGGGGAGGTATTTGACCTTTGAGTAAATATTTGACCTTGCGTGAATGCTTGACCTTGGACTGAATGCTTGACCTGGAGTGAATGTTTGACCTTGGAGTGAATGTTTCACCTTGGAGTGAATGTTTCACCTTGGACTGAATGTTTGACCTTGGATTGAATGTTTCACCTTGGAGTGAATGTTTCACCTTGGACTGAATGTTTCACCTTGGACTGAATGTTTCACCTTGGACTGAATGTTTAACCTTGGACTGAATGTTTAACCTTGGACTGAAAGCTTGACCTTGGACTGAATGCTTGACCTTGGACTGAATGGTGTCCTTTCAACTCTGTCAACATATATGACCTTGTTATTTTCCAGGGCACGAACCGCCACTTTCCCCAAACTGTGACCGGGGCTTATTTGAGTGGATTAAGGGAAGCAGCAAAGATCGCTGCAGCTAATATAAGCTGACTCAGCACTCAAACCTCGTATGACTCAGCACTCAAACCTCGTATGACTCAGCACTCAAACCTTGTATGACTCCGCACTCAAACCTTGTATGACTCGGCACTTAAACATCTTTTGACTTAATATTCCAGACTTGTTCTTAAATGTTTGCTTAGTGGTATTCTTTAAATAATCTAAAGGCGATAGTAATGGTTAAACCAGGTGTTATTTAAATTGTTTTATAAATTATCCCAATTTCTCTAACTTACAAAAGTTGGCTTATAACGTTGTAGCTTTCAAAAAATTATGTTTTAATGATGTTGATAAACCAGCAGTAATTGCTCTACATTGCAAGACGTATTGTTGTGCGACAAATACTGCGACTTAATAAATATTATTAACGTTTGTTATTACCACGTTCAATTTGTGGTTGACATCCAATATAAGGTTTTACTTCGATAATAATGAAAAATGTACAATTATTCGATAATTTTTATATTTTGTTGTAGGCCTATAGCTTACTCTGGGCCTCAACATTAAACCTGTTAATGCAGAGAACTTTTGTATATTACAGTTCTAATATGCTTGAGACGCACCTTTATTATACTTGTTGCTCTTCTTCATTTGCGTAAATATTTAGTTGTTTAATATTTAGTTTGTTGCTATAAATCAACTCGGTGTGTGTGTTGTATCACCTCGTGCTTATTCAAGTGAGACGGAGTTTACGCGAAATGTTTTGTTTGTACTTTTCCTGTGTTGATTATAAATGTTAAAACGCCATCATGATGTCGATGTTGGAATGTCAGATGTTTTAGAACCGACCTGAATTTACTCAAGCCATTTGCAAAAACCTCAGATATAACACAAATACATGGCTCTTATAATAAATAATTAACTAAATCAGAGGAGCTCTGAACCTGTGTAGCTCACCACAGGCGAGTGTTACGAACAGGATGCAGCAGGCAATGGTGCTATGGTTGTTTCTCGACTTGCTCCTCTCTGAGCCTGTGTAGCTCAGTTAGTAGGGCGGCGGTCCCTGTATGACTGAGGCCGTGAGTTTGAATCTCACCACAGGATGCTGTAGTTCTTGTCTTGCTTGCATTATAATCATGATAAGCCGACTGAAAAATTAATATCACACTGGAAGATTTGAATCAAAATGATCACCAAAAGAGCTGGTATCAAAGGAATTTATATTTCCTGGCAACCTTGAGCATTATCAACGGCGCACCGGTTGAGACCCTTTTTTTAGAGATTAAAAATATTTTTTAATCTATTGCCACAATGGAACTGTGGGTAGAAATTTGTATTGTAGACAAGCTGTGAGCTACATTTAGTTTAAAATCGAAACTACAAAGTAACGTTCGCCTGTAAAAAATGCATTGTTAGTGAACCTTAATTCAACCGGGCCTGGGGTGGTCGACGCGCGCATGCGCAGTGGAAAGTTTAGAACCGATAAGTAGAACTTCTGTGAGTAAATTGCTCATTCCGCCATAGTTTGATTACGGAGCTCAGCACAGGACGCGATTTTATATAACTTATTTACACGAACATAATGAAGTAACCTACTTCTGCTGTGAAGCAGTTATGACCAATAACGACAATATTTGAAATACATAGCTGATGTTTGGGTGTTAAATAATTAGATTTGTTGCAATTGATCGCGAAAGTTAATCAATATTTTTAAGTTTTTGTAATCGCTAGCGGGAAGCATTAGTAGGTTTTGGTTAAAAAATCTTTCAAAACCCACAGTTAATTTCAATTTTAGTCCAGTTATATACTAAACACTAATTATTGGCAAATCATTTTTCACTGGTCTAATTTCTTGCCTTTCACCTTGGCGCATGGGGGCGCTGTCGTGCTGAATGACCTCACGCGAACTTTGAACTTTGACCCATAAAAGAATCGATTTGTGAAAAAATTGTGGCTTTTGTTCGTATTTGTTGAGTTTTCCACTGCACGGCAACATTATTGATTTTACCACAGCTGTTTTTGCTTAGGTTTGTTAATGGAAGTGTTGAAATTTATGCAGTTTTGTTTTAAGTCACAAATGTAGAAACCTTTTGTTTACGATTTTTGGCGCTGGTCTAAAATCCTACCACAACTAACATTATTTGGGTTAGGGTGCAGGTTAGCGTTTGAGCTGGGTCAATCAATTTTATTAAATAATAATGCTTGACCCACCCTCACTCAAACACTAACTGAAAACCTAACCCAAATATTGTGTGTTGCTTTAATTTGTTTCAAAACTGTGGTAGGATTCTAGACCAGCGCCCCCAATTTTTTAATTTTCATGAGAAAGAGGCTATTCACACTGACACCAAAGTAGTTCAAATCGACATTTAATCAATTACCGGTGCAATGTGGAAATCCGTTACATATTTACTACTGCTAAAAATACTATAAGAAAATATTATGTTTTTGCAAATTCTAACAAAAACCCAAACATTTTGTCAGATTTAGATTTTATTAAAATGACAGATTCGACGAGTGACCGACATATTGAAAGTGCTTTGAATAATATTCAAAAAATGTCGGATTATATTCAAACTGGAAAAACCGAAGTTCTGGAAGTTGGAATTGACTTGCTGGAAAATAAAGGTGACAAGTTTTTAGTTTTAAAGTAATTTGTTTGTCTGCATTCTATGGCAGTTGCACACATGAATAAGCAAAATTCCCGAGAAAGATTCAATTGCGCAAAATTTCTGAACCTCGGGTGTACATAAAAACTTTAATGCATACCTCATATTGTGGTTATGTACACGAGATCTTGTAAATTGCTATTGAATGCAGACTGGTCTGTTGAATAAATCTGCCGCCTACTAGCCCACTGTACATTGCATGGCTAGTACACCAAACCTACAGGTACAAAAAAATAAAATATGCACCTGGTTTTCGTTAATGTTACGCTAGTGGGTACACTTTTGACCTTGCACCCGAACACCCCTATTTTTGTTGGCGATGCACTAAGTCCTATCCAGATGTGCTGTATTAAAAGTAAGCTTTTGTAAGCATGTCATTTAATAATAACTTCTTGGAATTTGTCTATTCTATGAGCTGAAGCCACTGGTGAAAACAAGTATTTACTGCTGACTCTAAGACCAGGTGACACTTTAAAACATTTTATATATTTCATAAGTAAACATTGAAGGTATAAATATTGCAAGAAAAAAATAGTCATTTTGAAATGACTTGAGTCTAATCAAAGCATTTTGAAAATTCGTTTAGCCCAAGTCATTGACTCAGTCATTAATACTTTGGCAAGATACTTCAATGCAGCTTTTAATTCTAACGATCACCAATGCAATTATTTCCAGTATTATTGCCATTTTGTAAAGCAGGGTTTGCCCTTCAGGGAAAAACGAGCAAGTTTATTTAGTGGCACTTTAGAGACTTATGAGTGATATAAATTAGGTGTTGATAAACGATAATGGGCTGATAGAGAGAAAAAAGTTAAGGCTGACTAAGTTTAATAAGCTTAAACAACCAGATGCTGCACATGGTTAACTTGCTGAAATTGCTGCTCTTGGAATGCTAATTTAAGTAGAAAACTGAGAAATCCATAACGGTAGTTTTGTTTTTACAGTATTTTCTTGCACTTAGACTATTATCTGTTTCTTGACACGTTATTCCGAACCTAAAAGGGTGTTTTATCTTTCAATTCATCATTTTGAAGTAGCGATACATTCTTATATTGAAATGGGTACTTTGCAAAAAAAAGTTTAGAATCCCTGCTGTAAATTAACATTTTGAAAGTAATATATGTATCTCTATTAGCACACTTTTGTAAAGTATATATATTTGGAAAACACTATTTCCGACCCTTAAATTAATTAAATTATTGAAAACTTTGACTGAATACAGGAAGCAAATGGTTTTTACCATAACAATACTTTTTATTTTGCCTTTGCATTCTTAACTTAACGTTGGGTTTTTGTTTAGTTGAAAACCCGGAGATAGACAGCCTGCAGGATTGCATTATTGAGCTTGTGAAAGCCGAGCAACGCGTCAAGGCTTTTACTCAATCGGTGAACAACATAAAAACTCGATGGCAGAACGATGAACTCGACGATTCAGACGATGTTGTGCAGGTGAAACAACTAGTGGAGATCAGCCGATATCAATTTTGGCACCGATAGCTATTCTCGATACCCATGTTTTCTTTATATACCTGGTATTTGGTTAAAATTTAATATATTTGAAAATAAAATCTAAATAACAGTTCAGTTAATTTAGCTATATTTAATTCTTACTTGCATGGTAACTTGGCATAATGCTCAACAAAAGATGAGAAAACATATCACAATTTTGTAATAAAATATCTGTGGAAATCTATCAATACCAATATATCGGTCTATCTCTTGTTTTGTGTTTTCAACCCACAAAAACATAACAGGGTTAAAATTGAATTAAAATTCGAGCAAGCACCCTGCACGTTTTCGTCCTGCAAAATTGTTTTTAACCTATTATCTAACCTGTCTTTTACTTTGCATTAACAGAATTTTGTAAGCTTGCATCATTAATTATTTACAATAAACTTGTCTCGGCTATTCAGCATTTAACATAATTTGTAAAGTCTAGAAAACCCATAATATTTTGCATTGGTGGCAGTCAGATGCATGCAAATGCCAACCCTGAATAACAAAAACATCAATTCCTGTTTTGTCTCCCCCCAAATTTTTTTACCGAGTGGTATAATCTGTGCCTAAGGTTGTTGGCGATATTAAACTTACTAAGCTATTGTTTGCAAATCCTAGGTTTAGGTTTTATAGGTTTGAAAGAATTTCTTAAAAGTAGAAAATTATGAATGAGAGGCATTAAATCTTCATAAAGCTCAAGCAAAACTTGACGTAACAACCTGAAAAACATCATATGTGATTTTTTTGATCAATGTTGCTCATTGGAACATAGTAATGATGTCATTTCGTCTCCGGCCAGACAGTCCTTATTTTTGAAAAAGAAAAAACAAATTATCCGACATTTTTAACACTAAATCCTCATATTTTCCAGTAATAATGTACAAGCAGTAAAAAATACATCAGAACTTAATTGTTTTTGTGTTGTAGATTCTTGAAAATGATCTGAAAGCAGAAGAAGAAAAATCGTTGGAAGATCGAAACGTTTGGGATCACGAACTCATGGTGACCTTTATAGAGCAAATGAAGGCAGTAGACCCAGGTGAGAAGCATTTCAAAGTTGACAGAAATGCATGATCATAAGCGCAAACTGTGAGTGTGCAGAGCGCTTTTAGACACTCTGATTTTTGGCAGGTTGTCAAAACGCCATGAAATTTTACCAAGTTACGCTCGCAATTATGTTTAATAAAATGAAATTCCCTAGTCACAGTTTTATGTCACTAAAGGTGTTCAAATATTTCCTGAATTACCACATATAGCTATGAGGCCATTGAATTCCCAAAACTAGGTTATTAATTTATAAGTAAATGCAAATTTTTATTTAATGTTACGATTTGCCCATTTTATTTTAAAATATGTTAAATTAAAACAGACAAAATTCAAGTTATAAATAGAAAGGTTTTTGCACAATGATACTTGATAATTTAGAAAATTTAATTTTCTTGCTGATAAATTGAAGAATACCCCTTGGGGGAGAATGATAATAATTGAAGTGATCTATGAGTTAAGTAAATTTGAAACCATTATTATATTTTCACTTCCACGCCAGTATCCAAATTATTCTGGGTCCACCACATTAACAAAATTTCCCAACTTGTATTACAAACAGTATGAGTGCATGAATTTGTTGGTTTTTGGTTGCAGGAGTTGTTCTAAAAACTGGTTCGAGTCCATCTGACGCGGAGTCGAACGAAGCTGAGGATGAAATTGGAGTCACAGGGGCTCAAATATCACTCAAGTGCCCAATCACTCAGGTTTGCACAATATAATAAGTATTACACATAGCAATTTATAGAAAGAATAAGGCAATCTATGGATTAAGGGTAGCAAGTCTTTGTATGTCCGAATCATGTTTTTTTTATTTAGGTTGATCATTACCGAGCAATGGTAATAATCATTGAAATCACATTCTTTGCTAATATGTATGGTTTGAGTCCCGGACACCATAATGTCGTATGCATTCTCTTTCTTTACGTTATTTATAAAGTCACATTTTAACTCCAGTTGTGGCAAACTTGCACAACAAAATCGTCAGAAAAAAATTCTATCTCAGACTTTTTTGACATTTGCAAAGTCAATGTATTTAACGAAGATGTTGGTCTGTGATAAGTTGCTTTAAAAAAATTCACATCTCAGTTCATAAACTGTGAAATTTCAAGTTTTACCATTTTCACATATTTCACAGTAGTTGAACAAACGGGCACTTTTGTAATGCTGATAAATGTGTGCCGGTGTTCAAAGGTGGCCAGCTTTATATTTACTGAGGTTTTCGTTTGTAGTGTGAGATGGTGGAGCCGGTGTTGGACAAGGTTTGCAATCACAGCTACGAGAAAGATGCGGTGACCGCTCACATTAAGCAGAACTTAAAGCGGAAGAGAACGCCAAAGTAAGTGGTTTGCAAATAATGAAATTATACTAAATTAAACAGAAACTAAAGGGAGTTAAAGTGCCTTCTGGGACAGATTTCTGTACTTTGGTAAGTTTGGCTTAAATGTTATGGTCACTGCTTGTAACTTGCATTACGAGCTCTTTAAATCTACAATCAATAATTAAATAATTGAATCCCTGGTTAATGAGATTTTTCCCTGAGCTCAGTTGTTCCACACAACTACATTAAACTGTAAAAAACGAATTTTATTGGAAGCAAATCTTTGTATGTGTCATATTTAAAATATATATAGCATTTATTTATTTTATATTGTTTTAAAGTTAAACAAGATTTGGAAGAAAAGCAAGGCAAAGATTCGAACTCACAACCCCAAACCTTGTTGAAGCCCCACTATTTCCTTAATATTGCCATTTCAGATAACTCAGCTTAATGATTGAAGACAAATATAGTTTGAGTAATGGACATCATCTTAATGAAGCTATTTCAATGCTACGCACAGTCGCACAAGTGTGTGTGGCTGAAATCTATTTAAACCTCACTTAAAAGATACAAGTGCGCATCAAAACTTCTCCATCAAGATGATGTCTCATTTGGGTTTGACATTTATTTCAAGCTACATTACAGATCCTTGTGTAGTATATCTAAGTTAATTTAGGTTTAAACTCCGCCATTTAACTGTAGTTATTGTGTTTTCAGATGCCCGCATGCAGGCTGCACCAACGTCCTACAGCTCGCCAACCTGCAAGAAAACACAGCGCTTAAACGCATTCTAACTCGCAAGAAACGAGGGGCGACCACAACACAATCAACATGAAACATCAGCAAATTGATAAAGCAGGGAAAGTAGGAACTTAGCGGAATCTTCAACGAACTGCATCCATTTTTTACAAACTTGGTGTTTTATTTGCACCAGCTGAAATGGTTTCGACAGGAATTCAGTTTACCAGAGAAAAGACTTTTAAAGCGATTGATGTTGGTATCTGACTTTTAAGGTCAAAGTTAAAGGGTGAACTGTTTTTTTGTTATTTTTTTATTCCACAGAATGTCTGCCTGCTAAAGGCATTTTAAATCACAGATCCAGAATTGTTTTAGTTGGAAACAAGCTGTAATATTTATAGACATGATAAGTCGATTTAACTTGATTTATTAGTTCCATATAACATTGAAAAGCGACCAAATTTAATTAATGGTAAATATGTCACCTTTGGTACCGTTTCTCTATTTTCCAATAATCATGTTGTGTTGTAAATGTGATGCATTTGTCCAATTTTTTAGTGAAATATTTAACAACGTAACTTTATGGTATTTTAAACCACATTTGTGCAAGCAAGGAAATTTACAGTTGTTAATAACGATTTAGAATCATTAAACTTTTTCTATATTACACACAAATGCCATAATAAGATTCTTGTTTCACTTTTATAAACTTGTTTCATAAATAGCAACTTAATAAAGGATTTTTAAATAATGTTTGTGCAAAAGCAATAAAATATGAACACAGAAAAACAGTTTCAGCATTTTGTAACAAGGTTGTTTAAAAATCATTTCTTTCTAACTTGATTTGAACTTCAGTTCGCGATTGTCAGTCACAGCATCTTATGTTGTCCATCATTGTTTAACAAGCTTCAAAGTGCCAGAGATCATTTCTCCGATCCCGTCGTAAACTTTGTGCACTGGAGCATTACACATGAACGCAGGTGTCGTCACAACCTTCTTTGCTACGTCAGTATGAGCTTCGTGGGTCAAAGGTTAAGGTCATATACACAAGGGGGTTTAAGGACAAAATTTTTAATTAGCTTCTAAAACTGCTCTGTAATTAAGTGTTAATTTATATGCTAAAACTAATTCTTGTGTCGAAATTAATTTAACTGCAAGTTAATAAGATTATCTTCTTTTTTTATAAACATTGGAAAGTAAATAATACTTTTTTTCTAATTTTTATAATGTCGTATTTACATGCTACAAATTAAATATAATAATTCTTTGGTGAATGCATATCAGTTAAAAGATAGAGATTTAAAGGATATAGTGACTTCTTTTTGCACGTGTTTGGCGCCGCACTGTTCCATGGCGCCGGCGGTTCCAGCGTAGGGCCACATTCCCCCCTCGTCCGTGGCGTGCCCAACCGTAACCTCGACCCCTGGTATGCACTTTGCCGCCAATACAGGGGCTATACACGACAATCTGGTCATAGAAGGAAGTATGTAATTTTCAAAAGACGAAAATGTGTAAAATTATTGTTCCATGAAGGGGAATTTGTTGACACAAATGTTTAATTTAAGCAAAGTTCCACACAAATTAAACATTAAAACTCTGCTGTGTATAGATAAAATAAAATGTGACCTTAATAAACCTATATACAGCCTTTTGTCTAAATTTATGTGCAATACAACTAGAATGGGAGTATTGCAGAAATTCTTGTTAAAAGTTAAGCTCAGAATAAAATCATTGCAAAATAATCGACAAATGTAGCCATAAATGTAATTTTTCTCTGATATTTTACCCAATTGGTTTCCCTGATTCTTGAAATTCCTGGATCACTCTTTTCACTTCGTCGTTAACTTTACATGAAACGTTGTCAACGGCCCATGAACAGAGGTTTTTTGCCGCACCAAATCCACCAGGAATAATAACTGCATCAAATTCTGATGATTTTAACCTAAAAATAAATAAATTACTTGGTGTTTACAATCTAGTATTGCACAATATGCAAATTTACAGTAATAGTGTATTTGCATTTTTGGGAAATTAACAACATAATCTAAAGTTATTGTAGAACTTTTTTAGACTTACTTATGTTAGATAAAGGCCAAATTTAATGCTTAACACAGCCTTAAAATTATTTGTATGAGAAAAATTGGCAAGTTTAGACTTAATATCAAATCACAACAAATAGAAATCATAGTTTACTCGGTCAACGAAGCAACTTCTCCCCTCGCAATTCTTGCCGACTCGCAAAGCACGCTGCGGTTCGGTTCCATCTCTTCCCCCCTCGTGTGGTCAATTGTATGCATCTGATCAATGTTCGGGGCGTACATCGAAACTTTGGCTCCGGCGCGACTCAAATGAACCAAACAACTGCAAAATATAAACGTTGATTGGTGAAATTATAGTTGACATTACTTTGTAAAGACTACCTCAACCTCTACCTGGAAATACGAACTTGGGGGTGTCCAATATGTGACCAAATAAAAAATGACATGCTAGCCCCCCCAAAAATTATTGGTTTAGCCAATTGTAAAAAAAATAGTAAATTTGGCATACAGCTAATTGCCATTGTTCATCCACAATATAAATCAACCGCAGCTATCACAACAACTAACAAAGTAACAATTACTTCTGGTATAGTAACATTATATTGTAGTGCTTGCTACTACACAGCTTAAAGCCAATCTGTCTTCAGAGTTTGGCTGAAAACAAATGTTTGCAAAGAAGCAGCTTATTACTGAATGGTTTGCTTGATTAAATAAAAAATGTTTTTCAGGTGTAAATAAACATTTTTATTTTTTGTAAAACAGCAAATTTAATATTAGAATGAATTAGTTACTAAACTTTGGAACACAAAGAAGTTTTTATAAGATAAAAATTAGCACGTCGGCATGTTTGAGTTGGACACCCCTGGACTAACTGAAAACCCTACAGATGTAGATCGTTTTCATAAACACAAGACAAAAATGCATTAAAGCAACTAGTTTTTAACAATTGTTACATTACAGCTTTTACAATCAAGATTAAGTTGAAAATGAATGAAGAATTATTCGAAACGTTCACAAAATGCCACCTACTTCTGCATGGGCTTTGATATTCATTCTCTGTCTAACTACAACCTCCAGCCATTATGCTCAAAAAGTTATTGGTAGTAATTTCGAACAAGCAGCAAAGTGAAGAGTTGTTAATATTACTTTTTGTGATATTATTTCAACTTACGCAGAAGCTTCATGAACTTCAGTTCCATCGTAAACTCCACAACCAGATAACACCTACAAAAATAACATTTGCAAACAAATATGTGATGGTGTTACAAAAAACATCCCAGCTGAAGCAGACCTGACAAAAACAATTATATTTGCAATACACAAGATGCATTTGGAAAGAATCACCAAATTTGTTGATCAATGCTGCAAGCAAGGTAGGCCAGAAAAACATCAATACCCTATGGTGAGGTTCGAACTCACGACCTCGGTCAAACCGGGACCTGCGTTCTACCTAAACACACCGTACAAGTGATTTGCACGGACCCTATGAGTTAAAAGAATTACATGGAACATACAAAAAGGCGGTAAAATATTCGCACATGCACCAGATCCTGATTGAAAACTTTGGATTTCGCGCAAAGGAGCAATTTTGCAGTTCAAAATTGCGCGGCTTTAATAACGTTATTTGTAACCATATACTGAAAACCATTAGCACAACCAAAGTTATGCACATTTGCGCAATTTTTTGTGTCTGGACGGTCTTACTTTCTAAACTGGCACCACATGCCAGACTAGAATAATCTAGTATGTGGTGAGCCAGTTTGAAGACTTTGGATTTGCGCAGGGGTATAACTTTACAGCTTAAATTTGTGCGGCTGTAATAACATTATTTGTAAAATTTGCAGAGCTGAAAATGAAGTACGTACTGAAAACCGATCGAGCGGTTGAAGCTTGTGCGTGTTTGAGTGATTTTTTCGCTGTTAATCACATTTATTGTTGATTTTACTTAAAATGCGCAGCTATCTAATTGAGCAACTTACTTTCTAACCTGGGCGATATCTCACAACCTCTGGCCATACCAGGACCGCAAAAAATATTGGCCAACATTTATAATGCTATAATACACAGAGCAATCAAGTTGAGTGTCTGCTAAGCTTTATAAGGCGGGACGCACACTTAGCGAGCGCGATTTTTTTGGCATAAGAGCATTTCTATTTAATTTCTTGGAAATTTTTAATACATTGCCGAAAATAAAAAAAAAAGTTAGAAAATATATATAAATTTTTGGATACGCCTGTTTGTCCGCGGCGCACTTGAAAGCCTTCCACAGCACAGCGGCAAAGAAGGCTAATATAGTTCGAAAGACAGCATTAAAACAGAAACAAACTGGACGTAGAACGATGATTCGCGCAAAAATATTTCGCAGTTACGTAGTTAAAAAATTATAAAAGTATTTGAGATGGACTCGTGTCTAATTTGTCAGAGGCGGCGGGCCGGATGAATTTCATTGGCGGCCCGCGGGCCGTAGGTTACCGACCTCTGATTTAGAGCATCGTCCACCAAACAATGTTTTATTTGATAATACAGTTTGTTTATTCTTACCACTGCAACTTTTGCATTCATAACTCCAGGACTGATGTGAATGAAACGCTTATTCAACAAACTTTTGCACCTAATTGATCTCGCCAAAATGTTGTTCATTGTACGATCATTTCTGCAAAAGGCATAAGTATGATATTAGCAACAACAATATAACCTAATCATCCATAAAACCATTAAAAGGTTTTAAACAGAAAAGTTAAATCTTAAACGAAGCAAAGAACGAACTTCGTCGGGGAAAACCCTATTGTGCTACAAAAAATTCAAGTATTGTGGTTCAAGCAAATATTCCTTAAATGCTGAAAAAAAATTACGCTTCTTAGAAACACTTTGGTGGTAGGTTGCAAACCTTCACGTTGTAGTGTAGGGCGCACGACTAATTGCCGACTAAGAGCTTTTGTGTTTACGGTTTATTGTCTACTCGCACCAAAGTGTAAAGTACTTACTGGCTTGCAAATGTCTATTTAAGACCGCTTTCCGCTTGTAAAACTAACTAATACAATTATTAATCACCAGAAGCATTTTGGCTAACAAGTTATACGCACGCAACCTTCAAGTCAACTTAAAATTGAGTCAGGAGTTCAACTAAATTAATCCCGTGCCCCACAGTACCACTGTTATCGCTCTAACGAGCAACTAATTGCAACGCAACTTGTTGCAAACTCATTTAATAAATCGACGACCCGTCGACGTTCCGCATGTTATCGTCTTTCCTCCGCCCATTCCGAGACCTGCGGCGAACCCCAGAAGGCCTTTGTTAAGGTAACAGTAATATCTGCGAAATGTCAAAAGGGTTGTCAAATTGGAAGAAACATCTCCTCGCCAACATCTGCATGAACAGCAATTGTGACATCCTATGTTTACAAGAAACACACCGTGGTCCCAGTAACAACCGACCAAAAATATTCGGTATGACACTGGCAGTTGAACGCCCACATGAGAAGTACGGAAGCGTAATAACCTGGAACTGTCGCCGAATCCACATCTCTCACCGATGACAATAACATCGAGGCTCTGACGATCGAGCTTAGTGGAGTCGCGATTACATCAGTCTACAAACCGCCGGGAAGTTCTTTCCTGATGCCAACTCTACCTGCCTCCAAGCCGCAAGTAGTTATTGGAGATTTCAATAGCCACAGTGTAACCTGGGGCTATAACGAATCAAACCCTGATGGTGATGCAGTGGAGTCATGGACTGAACAAGCCAGCTGAGCCTTGTTCACGATGCAAAGCTGCCAAAATCCTTCAACAGCGGGCGGTGGAAGAAGGGCTAATGGCAGCCACTTCGTCATATTGTTGTTTACACAGAGAATTTTATTTTAATCGCTGTGTCGTAACGGAAAATTTTCAGTAAAAATCTATGGCCTAAATTCTTTGCAATCCCTTTCAATGTTTGCGTTACTTCTTGCAGCCAATGTGCAAGATTCAATTTTTTGACACCAATTTTTATGCGTCAAGGCATTTACATCCGTTTTAGCATATGTTTTCAAAACGCCGATCCACGCCGCGGTGTAAACAAAAATCAGTTTCCCCGGTCGTGTGGTATTCAAACTGTTGTCATTTAACTGAAGTCAGAGGCTGTTTCGCAATCGCGTTTTGACGTAAAAATTGTATGTTTCGTGTCAGAAATAAGTGCAAAGAAGGTTTTGAGGGATCCGCCCTTGTCACGTGACCTTTTATTAGACATTGTAAGAATTAATGACGTAAATCCTTCTTTGTTCGCAGAAATTTTGTTAACTGATTCTCGTCTATAAATAGCGTGTTCAATCAATATAAAATGGCTTTTACAGCTTTTACCCAGATATCAAACTCGAGTGCTTTTGTGACTGAAGCAGATTTCGTTATTATGAATTGCAGTATCGAATGAAGTCTTGTCTGTTACTCAAGGAACCAATTGGAGTGCTCGCATGTTAGAAGCAGAAGATGAACATTTCAATTTGAATGCAGCATCTACATTGTAGTCGTGAGATTGGTACATCGAGGCACAAAAGGCAATTAAATGAGTACTTGTTATTAACTACATCTATAGGCTATAACCCTGATCTAGCCTTTGTTAGCCACAACCTCGCCTCGCTCAGCACGAAGATGGTCCTTGATCCCATTCCTAAGACGCAACGTCGCCCGATCGGAATTGAAGTGAATGCGGCCATCCGTTCAGCGACAATTTCATTTCGTCGTCGTTTCAATTTCAAGAAGACCGATTGGGAAGGATTCACCAATGAGATCGAACAGCAAATACAAAGCATTGTTCCCCTCCCCGATAACTACAGAAATATTGTGTAAGGCAGCTCGCCGAAACATTCCTATAGAGGCTGCTGCACTAACTACATACCAGGCATTACATCACACGACAATGATCATCTGTACTCCAAGTACATCCATCTGTACAAAAGCAACCCCTTTGCTGTCGAAACTATAGCAGCTGGGGAGGAATTGATCACCGCCATATCGCAACAACGGCAAAATACCTGGCAAGCACTTGTGGAGGACAGTGATATGGCCAGAAATAGTCGAAAAGCCTGGAGCCTTATTAAAAAGCTGAGTAATGATAAAAACAAGCCGACAAACCAACACTGCAACATCACATCTAATCAAATAGCACATCAACTGTTGCTAAATGGTAAAGCACCACAAGCTCGAAAGCAGCTGAAGCCCAAGATTCGCCAGAAAGACCTACAGAATTTATGCTTTACAAAGCCTTTTTCCGCTGACGAGCTTGCCAATGGCATTAACAGCCTAAAGTATGGGAAAGCGATTGGTCTTGATAATGTATTCACTGAGGAGCTGAAGCATCTTGGCCAAACACCTTGGATTGGTTGCTCGAGCTCTTTAATAACTGCCTTGCCAAAATTTGGCAAAGCTATCTTGGTGTTTTTTCGATTTTAGATGGTTTTAGAAAATCCAATTTTTATGGGAATTTAACGGAATTTTCAACAAAAACCGGTTAGAACCGCCTTAAACTGGTTCAATCAAAAATTTGAGGCAATTAGAAGCAAAAAAATTTTTGGTTAATTTTGAAAATTTGGCAAGGGTTATAGCCTTGGTGTTTTTTCGATTCTAGATGGTTTTAGTAAATCCAATTTTTATGGGAATTTAACGGAATTTTCAACAAAAAACGGTAAGAACCGCCTTAAACTGGTTTAATCTAGAATTTGGGCAATTGGGAGCAAACAAATTTTTGGTTAATTTTGAAAATTTGGCAAGGGTTATAGCCTTGGTGTTTTTTCGATTTTAGATGGTTTTTAGAAAATCCATTTTTTATGGGTGTTTACCGGAATTTTCATGAAAAAACGGTTAGACCGCCTTAAACTGGTTTAATCAAGAATTTGGGGCAATTAGGAGCAAAAACGTTTTTTGTGGAAATTTGAAAATTTGGCAAACCTATATACCCTTGGTGTTTTTTCGATTTTGGATGATTATTAGAAAATCCAATTTTTGTGGAAATTTACCGGAATTTTACAACAAAAACCGGTTAGAACCGCCTTAAACTGGTTCAATCAAAAATTTGGGGCAATTAGGAGCGAAAAAGTATTTTGGTGAAATTTGAAAATTTGGCAAACCTATATACCCTTGGTGTTTTTTCGATTTTGGATGATTATTAGAAAATCCAATTTTTGTGGAAATTTACCGGAATTTTACAACAAAAACCGGTTAGAACCGCCTTAAACTGGTTCAATCAAAAATTTGGGGCGATTAGGAGCAAAAATTTTTTTGGTGAAATTTGAAAATTTAGCCTTGCTGTTTTTTCGATTTTTGACGGTTTTCAGAAAATCCAATTTTTATGAGAATTTAACGGAATTTTACAACAAAAACCGGTTAGAACCGCCTTAAACTGGTTTAATCAAGAATTTGGCGCAATTAGGAGCAAAAAAGTTTTTTGGTGGAATTTGAAAATTTGGCAAAGCTATCTTGGTGTTTTTTCGATTTTAGATGATTATTAGAAAATCCATTTTTTATGGGAATTTAACGCAATTTTCAACAAAAACCGGTTAGAACCGCCTTAAAATGGTTTATTAAGAATTTTGGGCAATTAGGAGCAAAATAGTATTATGGTGAAATTTGAAAATTTGGCAAGGCTATTGGTGTTTTTTCGATTTTAGATGGTTTTTAGAAAATCAATTTTTATGGGAATTTACCGGAATTTTCAACAAAAACCGGTTAGAACCGCCTTAAACTGGTTTAATCAAGAATTTGGGGCAATTACGAGCAAACAAATTTTTGGTGAATTTTGAAAATTTGGCAAGGCTATAGCCTTGGTGTTTTTTCGAATTTAGATGGTTTTAGAAAATCCATTTTTTATGGGAATTTATCGGAATTTTCAACAAAAACCGGTTAGAACCGCCTTAAACTGGTTTAATCAAGAATTTGAGGCGATTAGGAGCAAAAAAGTTTTTTGGTGGAATTTGAAAATTTGGCAAAGCTATCTTGGTGTTTTTTCGATTTTAGATGGTTTTTAAAAAATCCAATTTTTATGGGAATATAACGGAATTTTCAACAAAAACCGTTTAGAACCGCATTAAACTGGTTTAATCAAGAATTTGGGGCAATTAGGAGCAAAAAAGTATTTTGGTGAAATTTGAAAATTTCGCAAGGCTATAGCCTTGGTGTTTTTTCGAATTTAGATGGTTTTAGAAAATCCATTTTTTATGGGAATTTAACGGAATTTTCAACAAAAACCGGTTAGAACCGCCTTAAACTGGTTCAATCAAAAATTTGAGGCAATTAGGAGCAAAAAAATTTTTGGTTCATTTTGAAAATTTGGCAAGGGTTATAGCCTTGGTGTTTTTTAGATTCTAGATGGTTTTAGTAAATCCAATTTTTATGGGAATTTAACGGAATTTTCAACAAAAACCGGTTAGAACCGCCTTAAAATGGTTTATTAAGAATTTTGGGCAATTAGAAGCAAAATAGTTTTATGTTAAAATTTGAAAATTTTGCAAGGCTATTGGTGTTTTTTCGATTTTAGATGGTTTTTAGAAAACCCATTTTTATGGGAATTTAATGGAATTTTTAACAAAAACCGGTTAGAACCGCCTTAAACTGGTTTATTAAGAATTTGGGGCAATTAGGAGCAAAAACGTTTTTTGGGGAAATTTAAAATTTGGCAAGGCTGTAGCCTTGGTGTTTTTTCGACTTTAGATGGATTTTAGAAAATCCAATTTTTGTGGGAATTTACCGGAATTTTCAACAAAAACCGGTTAGAACCACCTTAAACTGGTTCAATAAAAAATTTGGGGAAATTAGGAGCGAAAAAGTATTTTGGTGAAATTTGAAAATTTGGCAAGGCTATTGGTGTTTTTTCGATTTTAGATGGATTTTAGAAAATCCAATTTATATGGGAATTTACCGGAATTTTACAACAAAATCCGGTTAGAACCGCCTTAAACAGGTTTATTAAGAATTTGGAGCAATTAGGAGCAAAAACGTTTTTTGGGGAAATTTGAAAATATGGCAAGGCTGTAGCCTTGGTGTTTTTTCGATTTTAGATGGTTTTAGAAAATCCAATTTTTATGGGAATTTACCGGAATTTTCAACAAAAACCGGTTAGAACCGCCTTAAATTGGTTTAATCCAGAATTTGGGGCGATTAGAAGCAAAAAAGTTTTTTGGTGGAATTTGAAAATTTGGCAAAGCTATCTTGGTGTTTTTTCGATTTTAGATGGTTTTAGAAAATCCATTTTTTATGGGTGTTTACCGGATTTTTCATGAAAAAACGGTTAGACCGCATTAAACTGGTTTAATCAAGAATTTGGGGCAATTAGGAGCAAAAACGTTTTTTGGGGTAATTTGAAAATTTGGCAGGGCTATAGCCTTGGTGTTTTTTCGATTTTAGATGGATTTTAGAAAATCCAATTTTTGTGAGAATTTACCGGAATTTTCAACAAAAACCGGTTAGAACCGCCTTAAACTGGTTTAATCAAAAATTTGGGGCAATTAGGAGCGAAAAAGTATTTTGGTGAAATTTGAAAATTTGGCAAGGCTATTGGTGTATTTTCGATTTTTGACGGTTTTCAGAAAATCCAATTTTTATGAGAGTTTACCGGAATTTTACAACAAAATCCGGTTAGAACCGCCTTAAACTGGTGTATTAAGAATTTGGGGCAATTAGGAGCAAAAACGTTTTTTGGGGAAATTTGAAAATATGGCAAGGCTGTAGCCTTGGTGTTTTTTCGATTTTAAATAGATTTTAGAAAATCCAATTTTTATGTAAATTTACCGGAATTTTGAACAAAAACCGGTTAGAACCGCCTTAAAATGGTTTAATCAAGAATTTGAGGCGATTAGGAGCAAAAAAGTTTTTTGGTGGAATTTGAAAATTTGGCTAAACTATCTTGGTGTTTTTTCGAATTTAGATGGTTTTTAAAAAATCCAATTTTTATTGGAATATAACGGAACTTTCAACAAAAACCGGTTAGAACCGCATTAAACTGGTTTAATCAAGAATTTGGGGCAATTAGGAGCAAAAAAGTATTTCGGTGAAATTTGAAAATTTCGCAAGGCTATAGCTTTGGTGTTTTTTCGAATTTAGATGGTTTTTAGAAAATCCATTTTTTATGGGAATTTAACGGAATTTTCAACAAAAACCGGTTACAACCGCCTTAAACTGGTTCAATCAAAAATTTGAGGCAATTAGGAGCAAAAAAATTTTTGGTTAATTTTAAAAATTTGGCAAGGGTCATAGCCTTGGTGTTTTTTAGATTCTAGATGGTTTTAGTAAATCCAATTTTTATGGGAATTTAACGGAATTTTCAACAAAAACCGGTAAGAACAGCCTTAAACTGGTTTAATCTAGAATTTGGGGCAATTGGGAGCAAAAAAATTTTTGGTTAATTTTGAAAATTTGGCAAGGGTTATAGCCTTGGTGTTTTTTCGATTTTAGATGGTTTTTAGAAAATCCATTTTTTATGGGTGTTTACCGGAATTTTCAACAATAAACGGTTAGACCGCCTTAAACTGGTTTAATCAAGAATTTGGGGAAATTAGGAGCAAAAACATTTTTTGGGGAAATTTGAAGATTTGGCTAGGCTATAGCCTTGGTGTTTTTTCGATTTTAGATGGATTTTAGAAAATCCAATTTTTATGGGAATTTACCGGAATTTTCAACAAAAACCGGTTAGAACCGCCTTAAACTGGTTCAATAAAAAATTTGGGGCAATTAGGAGCGAAAAAGAATTTTGTTGAAATTTGAAAATTTGGCAAGGCTATTGGTGTTTTTTCGATTTTAGTTGGATTTTAGAAAATCCAATTTATATGGGAATTTACCGGAATTTTACAACAAAATCCGGTTAGAACCGCCTTAAACTGGTTTAATCAAGAATTTGGGGCAATTAGGAGCAAAAACGTTTTTTGGGGAAATTTGAAAATATGGCAAGGCTGTAGCCTTGGTGTTTTATCGATTTTAGATAGTTTTAGAAAATCCATTTTTTATGGGAGTTTACCCGAATTTTCAACAAAAAACGGTTAGAATCGCCTAAAACTGGTTTAATCAACAATTTGGGGCAATTAGGAGCAAAAATGTTTTTTGGTGGAATTTGAAAATTTGGCAAAGCTATCTTGATGTTTTATCGATTTTAGATGGTTTTAGAAAATCCATTTTTTATGGGAATTTACCGGAATTTTCATGAAAAAACGGTTAGACCGCCTTAAACTGGTTTAATCAAGAATTTGGGGCAATTAGGAGCAAAAATGTTTTTTGGTGAAATTTGAAAATTTGGCAAGGCTGTATAGCCTTGGTGTTTTTTAGATTCTAGATGGTTTTAGTAAATCCAATTTTTATGGGAATTTAACGGAATTTTCAACAAAAACCGGTTAGAACCGCCTTAAAATGGTTTATTAAGAATTTTGGGCAATTAGAAGCAAAATAGTTTTATGTTAAAATTTGAAAATTTTGCAAGGCAATTGGTGTTTTTTCGATTTTAGATGGTTTTAGAAAATCCAATTTTTATGGGAATTTAATGGAATTTTCAACAAAAACCGGTTAGAACCGCCTTAAACTGGTTTAATCAAGAATTTGGGGCAATTACGAGCAAACAAATTTTTGGTGAATTTTGAAAATTTGGCAAGGCTATAGCCTTGGTGTTTTTTCGATTTTAGATGGTTTTTAAAAAATCCAATTTTTATGGGAATATAACGGAATTTTCAACAAAAACCGTTTAGAACCGCATTAAACTGGTTTAATCAAGAATTTGGGGCAATTAGGAGCAAAAAAGTATTTTGGTGAAACTTGAAAATTTCGCAAGGTTATAGCCTTGGTGTTTTTTCGAATTTAGATGGTTTTAGAAAATCCATTTTTTATGGGAATTTACCGGAATTTTCAACAAAAACCGGTTAGAACCGCCTTAAACTGGTTCAATCAAAAATTTGAGGCAATTAGGAGCAAAAAAATTTTTGGTTCATTTTGAAAATTTGGCAAGGGTTATAGCCTTGGTGTTTTTTAGATTCTAGATGGTTTTAGTAAATCCAATTTTTATGGGAATTTAACGGAATTTTCAACAAAAACCGGTTAGAACCGCCTTAAAATGGTTTATTAAGAATTTTGGGCAATTAGAAGCAAAATAGTTTTATGTTAAAATTTGAAAATTTTGCAAGGCTATTGGTGTTTTTTCGATTTTAGATGGTTTTTGGAAAACCCATTTTTATGGGAATTTAATGGAATTTTCAACAAAAACCGGTTAGAACCGCCTTAAACTGGTTTATTAAGAATTTGGGGCAATTAGGAGCAAAAACGTTTTTTGGGGCAATTTAAAATTTTGCAAGGCTGTAGCCTTGGTGTTTTTTCGACTTTAGATGGATTTTAGAAAATCCAATTTTTGTGGGAATTTACCGGAATTTTCAACAAAAACCGGTTAGAACCGCCTTAAACTGGTTCAATAAAAAATTGGGGGAAATTAGGAGCGAAAAAGTATTTTGGTGAAATTTGAAAATTTGGCAAGGCTATTGGTGTTTTTTCGATTTTAGATGGATTTTAGAAAATCCAATTTATATGGGAATTTACCGGAATTTTACAACAAAATCCGGTTAGAACCGCCTTAAACTGGTTTAATCAAGAATTTGGGGCAATTAGGAGCAAAAACGTTTTTTGGGGAAATTTGAAAATTTGGCAGGGCTATAGCCTTGGTGTTTTTTCGATTTTAGATGGTTTTAGAAAATCCATTTTTTATGGGTGTTTACCGGAATTTTCATGAAAAAGCGGTTAGACCGCATTAAACTGGTTTAATCAAGAATTTGGGGCAATTAGGAGCAAAAACGTTTTTTGGGGTAATTTGAAAATTTGGCAGGGCTATATAGCCTTGGTGTTTTTTCGATTTTAGATGGATTTTAGAAAATCCAATTTTTGTGAGAATTTACCGGAATTTTCAACAAAAACCGGTTAGAACCGCCTTAAACTGGTTTAATCAAGAATTTGGGGCAATTAGGAGCAAAAAAGTATTATGGTGAAATTTGAAAATTTGGCAAGGCTATAACCTTAGTGTTTTTTCGATTTTAGATGGATTTTAGAAAATCCAATTTTTATGAGAATTTACCGGAATTTTACAACAAAAACTGGTTAGAACCGCCTTAAACTGGTTAAATCAAGAATTTGGGGCAATTAGGAGCAAAAAAGTATTATGGTGAAATTTGAAAATTTGGCAAAGCGATTGGTGTATTTTCGATTTTTGACGGTTTTCAGAAAATCCAATTTTTATGAGAGTTTACCGGAATTTTACAACAAAATCCGGTTAAAACCGCCTTAAACTGGTGTATTAAGAATTTGGGGCAATTAGGAGCAAAAACGTTTTTTGGGGAAATTTGAAAATATGGCAAGGCTGTAGCCTTGGTGTTTTTTCGATTTTAAATAGATTTTAGAAAATCCAATTTTTATGTGAATTTACCGGAATTTTGAACAAAAACCGGTTAGAACCGCCTTAAAATGGTTTAATCAAGAATTTGAGGCGATTAGGAGCAAAAAAGTTTTTTGGTGGAATTTAAAAATTTGGCAAAGCTATCTTGGTGTTTTTTCGATTTTAGATGGTTTTTAAAAAATCCAATTTTTATGGGAATATAACGGAACTTTCAACAAAAACCGTTTAGAACCGCCTTAAACTGGTTTAATCTAGAATTTGGGGCAATTGGGAGCGAAAAATATTTTGGTGAAATTTGAAAATTTCGCAAGGCTGTAGCTTTGGTGTTTTTTCGAATTTAGATGGTTTTTAAAAAATCCAATTTTTATGGGAATATAACGGAACTTTCAACAAAAACCGGTTAGAACCGCATTAAACTGGTTTAATCTAGAATTTGGGGCAATTGGGAGCAAAAAAATTTTTGGTTTATTTTGAAAATTTGGCAAGGGTTATAGCCTTGGTGTTTTTTCGATTTTAGATGGTTTTTAGAAAATCCATTTTTTATGGGTGTTTACCGGAATTTTCATGAGAAAACGGTTAGACCGCCTTAAACTGGTTTAATCAAGAATTTGGGCAAATTAGGAGCAAAAACGTTTTTTGGTGAAATTTGAAGATTTGGCAGGGCTATAGCCTTGGTGTTTTTTCGATTTTAGATGGTTTTAGAAAATCCAATTTTTATGGGAATTTACCGGAATTTTCAACAAAAACCGGTTAGAACCGCCTTAAACTGGTTCAATCAAAAATTTGGGGCAATTAGGAGCGAAAAAGAATTTTGTTGAAATTTGAAAATTTGGCAAGGCTATTGGTGTTTTTTCGATTTTAGTTGGATTTTAGAAAATCCAATTTATATGGGAATTTACCGGAATTTTACAACAAAATCCGGTTAGAACCGCCTTAAACTGGTTTATTAAGAATTTGGGGCAATTAGGAGCAAAAACGTTTTTTAGGGAAATTTGAAAATATGGCAAGGCTGTAGCCTTGGTGTTTTTTCGATTTTAGATGGTTTTAGAAAATCCAATTTTTATGAGAATTTACCGGAATTTTGAACAAAAACCGGTTAGAACCGCCTTAAACTGGTTTAATCTAGAATTTGGGGCAATTGGGAGCGAAAAATATTTTGGTGAAATTTGAAAATTTCGCAAGGCTGTAGCTTTGGTGTTTTTTCGAATTTAGATGGTTTTTAAAAAATCCAATTTTTATGGGAATATAACGGAACTTTCAACAAAAACCGGTTAGAACCGCATTAAACTGGTTTAATCAAGAATTTGGGGCAATTAGGAGCAAAAAAGTATTTTGGTGAAATTTGAAAATTTCGCAAGGCTATAGCTTTGGTGTTTTTTCGAATTTAGATGGTTTTTAAAAAATCCAATTTTTATGGGAATATAACGGAACTTTCAACAAAAACCGGTTAGAACCGCATTAAACTGGTTTAATCAAGAATTTGGGGCAATTAGGAGCAAAAAAGTATTTTGGTGAAATTTGAAAATTTCGCAAGGCTATAGCTTTGGTGTTTTTTCGAATTTAGATGGTTTTTAGAAAATCCATTTTTTATGGGAATTTAACGGAATTTTCAAAAAAAAACGGTTAGAACCGCCTTAAACTGGTTCAATCAAAAATTTGAGGCAATTAGGAGCAAAAAAATTTTTGGTTGTTTTTGAAAATTTGGCAAGGGTTATAGCCTTGGTGTTGTTTAGATTCTAGATGGTTTTAGTAAATCCAATTTTTATGGGAATTTAACGGAATTTTCAACAAAAACCGGTAAGAACAGCCTTAAACTGGTTTAATCTAGAATTTGGGGCAATTGGGAGCAAAAAATTTTTGGTTAATTTTGAAAATTTGGCAAGGGTTATAGCCTTGGTGTTTTTTCGATTTTAGATGGTTTTTAGAAAATCCATTTTTTATGGGTGTTTACCGGAATTTTCATGAGAAAACGGTTAGACCGCCTTAAACTGGTTTAATCAAGAATTTGGGGAAATTAGGAGCAAAAACGTTTTTTGGGGAAATTTGAAGATTTGGCAGGGCTATAGCCTTGGTGTTTTTTCGATTTTAGATGGTTTTAGAAAATCCAATTTTTATGGGAATTTACCGGAATTTTCAACAAAAACCGGTTAGAACCGCCTTAAACTGGTTCAATCAAAAATTTGGGGCAATTAGGAGCGAAAAAGAATTTTGTTGAAATTTGAAAATTTGGCAAGGCTATTGGTGTTTTTTCGATTTTAGTTGGATTTTAGAAAATCCAATTTATATGGGAATTTACCGGAATTTTACAACAAAATCCGGTTAGAACCGCCTTAAACTGGTTTATTAAGAATTTGGGGCAATTAGGAGCAAAAACGTTTTTTTGGGAAATTTGAAAATATGGCAAGGCTGTAGCCTTGGTGTTTTTTCGATTTTAGATGGTTTTAGAAAATCCAATTTTTATGGGAATTTACCGGAATTTTCAACAAAAACCGGTTAGAACCGCCTTAAACTGGTTTAATCAAGAATTTGGGGCGATTAGAAGCAAAAAAGTTTTTTGGTGGAATTTGAAAATTTGGCAAAGCTATCTTGGTGTTTTTCGATTTTGGATGATTATTAGAAAATCCAATTTTTATGGGAATTTACCGTAATTTTCAAGAAAAAATGGTTAGAACCGCCTTAAACTGGTTTAATCAAAAATTTGGGGCGATTAGGAGCAAAAAAGTTTTTTGGTGAAATTTGAAAATTTGTCAAGGCTATATAGCCTTGGTGTTTTTTCGATTTTAAATGGAAATTAGAATCCAACTTTTAAGGGAATTTACCGGAATTTTCAAGAAAAACCGGTAAGAACCGCCTTAAACTGGTTTAATCAAGAATTTGGGGCAATTAGGAGCAAAAACGTTTTTTGGGGAAATTTGAAAATTTGGCAGGGCAATAGCCTTGGTGTTTTTTCGATTTTAGATGGTTTTAGAAAATCCATTTTTTATGGGTGTTTACCGGAATTTTCATGAAAAAGCGGTTAGACCGCATTAAACTGGTTTAATCAAGAATTTGGGGCAATTAGGAGCAAAAACGTTTTTTGGGGTAATTTGAAAATTTGGCAGGGCTATAGCCTTGGTGTTTTTTCGATTTTAGATGGATTTTAGAAAATCCAATTTTTGTGAGAATTTACCGGAATTTTCAACAAAAACCGGTTAGAACCGCCTTAAACTGGTTTAATCAAGAATTTGGGGCAATTAGGAGCAAAAAAGTATTATGGTGAAATTTGAAAATTTGGCAAGGCTATTGGTGTTTTTTCGATTTTAGTTGGATTTTAGAAAATCCAATTTTTATGGGAATTTACCGGAATTTTACAACAAAAACTGGTTAGAACCGCCTTAAACTGGTTAAATCAAGAATTTGGGGCAATTAGGAGCAAAAAAGTATTATGGTGAAATTTGAAAATTTGGCAAAGCGATTGGTGTATTTTCGATTTTTGACGGTTTTCAGAAAATCCAATTTTTATGAGAGTTTACCGGAATTTTACAACAAAATCCGGTTAAAACCGCCTTAAACTGGTGTATTAAGAATTTGGGGCAATTAGGAGCAAAAACGTTTTTTGGGGAAATTTGAAAATATGGCAAGGCTGTAGCCTTGGTGTTTTTTCGATTTTAAATAGATTTTAGAAAATCCAATTTTTATGTGAATTTACCGGAATTTTGAACAAAAACCGGTTAGAACCGCCTTAAACTGGTTTAATCAAGAATTTGGGGCAATTAGGAGCAAAAAAGTATTATGGTGAAATTTGAAAATTTGGCAAGGCTATAACCTTAGTGTTTTTTCGATTTTAGATGGATTTTAGAAAATCCAATTTTTATGGGAATTTACCGGAATTTTACAACAAAAACTGGTTAGAACCGCCTTAAACTGGTTAAATCAAGAATTTGGGGCAATTAGGAGCAAAAAAGTATTATGGTGAAATTTGAAAATTTGGCAAAGCGATTGGTGTATTTTCGATTTTTGACGGTTTTCAGAAAATCCAATTTTTATGAGAGTTTACCGGAATTTTACAACAAAATCCGGTTAAAACCGCCTTAAACTGGTGTATTAAGAATTTGGGGCAATTAGGAGCAAAAACGTTTTTTGGGGAAATTTGAAAATATGGCAAGGCTGTAGCCTTGGTGTTTTTTCGATTTTAAATAGATTTTAGAAAATCCAATTTTTATGTGAATTTACCGGAATTTTGAACAAAAACCGGTTAGAACCGCCTTAAAATGGTTTAATCAAGAATTTGAGGCGATTAGGAGCAAAAAAGTTTTTTGGTGGAATTTAAAAATTTGGCAAAGCTATCTTGGTGTTTTTTCGATTTTAGATGGTTTTTAAAAAATCCAATTTTTATGGGAATATAACGGAACTTTCAACAAAAACCGGTTAGAACCGCCTTAAACTGGTTTAATCAAGAATTTGGGGCAATTAGGAGCAAAAAAGTATTTTGGTGAAATTTGAAAATTTCGCAAGGCTATAGCTTTGGTGTTTTTTCGAATTTAGATGGTTTTTAGAAAATCCATTTTTTATGGGAATTTAACGGAATTTTCAACAAAAACCGGTTAGAACCGCCTTAAACTGGTTCAATCAATAATTTGAGGCAATTAGGAGCAAAAAAATTTTTGGTTGTTTTTGAAAATTTGGCAAGGGTTATAGCCTTGGTGTTGTTTAGATTCTAGATGGTTTTAGTAAATCCAATTTTTATGGGAATTTAACGGAATTTTCAACAAAAACCGGTAAGAACAGCCTTAAACTGGTTTAATCTAGAATTTGGGGCAATTGGGAGCAAAAAAATTTTTGGTTAATTTTGAAAATTTGGCAAGGGTTATAGCCTTGGTGTTTTTTCGATTTTAGATGGTTTTTAGAAAATCCAATTTTTATGTGAATTTACCGGAATTTTGAACAAAAACCGGTTAGAACCGCCTTAAAATGGTTTAATCAAGAATTTGGGGCAATTAGGAGCAAAAAAGTATTATGGTGAAATTTGAAAATTTGGCAAGGCTATAACCTTAGTGTTTTTTCGATTTTAGATGGATTTTAGAAAATCCAATTTTTATGGGAATTTACCGGAATTTTACAACAAAAACTGGTTAGAACCGCCTTAAACTGGTTAAATCAAGAATTTGGGGCAATTAGGAGCAAAAAAGTATTATGGTGAAATTTGAAAATTTGGCAAAGCGATTGGTGTATTTTCGATTTTTGACGGTTTTCAGAAAATCCAATTTTTATGAGAGTTTACCGGAATTTTACAACAAAATCCGGTTAAAACCGCCTTAAACTGGTGTATTAAGAATTTGGGGCAATTAGGAGCAAAAACGTTTTTTGGGGAAATTTGAAAATATGGCAAGGCTGTAGCCTTGGTGTTTTTTCGATTTTAAATAGATTTTAGAAAATCCAATTTTTATGTGAATTTACCGGAATTTTGAACAAAAACCGGTTAGAACCGCCTTAAAATGGTTTAATCAAGAATTTGAGGCGATTAGGAGCAAAAAAGTTTTTTGGTGGAATTTAAAAATTTGGCAAAGCTATCTTGGTGTTTTTTCGATTTTAGATGGTTTTTAAAAAATCCAATTTTTATGGGAATATAACGGAACTTTCAACAAAAACCGGTTAGAACCGCCTTAAACTGGTTTAATCAAGAATTTGGGGCAATTAGGAGCAAAAAAGTATTTTGGTGAAATTTGAAAATTTCGCAAGGCTATAGCTTTGGTGTTTTTTCGAATTTAGATGGTTTTTAGAAAATCCATTTTTTATGGGAATTTAACGGAATTTTCAACAAAAACCGGTTAGAACCGCCTTAAACTGGTTCAATCAATAATTTGAGGCAATTAGGAGCAAAAAAATTTTTGGTTGTTTTTGAAAATTTGGCAAGGGTTATAGCCTTGGTGTTGTTTAGATTCTAGATGGTTTTAGTAAATCCAATTTTTATGGGAATTTAACGGAATTTTCAACAAAAACCGGTAAGAACAGCCTTAAACTGGTTTAATCTAGAATTTGGGGCAATTGGGAGCAAAAAAATTTTTGGTTAATTTTGAAAATTTGGCAAGGGTTATAGCCTTGGTGTTTTTTCGATTTTAGATGGTTTTTAGAAAATCCATTTTTTATGGGTGTTTACCGGAATTTTCATGAGAAAACGGTTAGACCGCCTTAAACTGGTTTAATCAAGAATTTGGGGAAATTAGGAGCAAAAACGTTTTTTGGTGAAATTTGAAGATTTGGCAGGGCTATAGCCTTGGTGTTTTTTCGATTTTAGAAAATCCAATTTTTATGGAAATTTACCGGAATTTTCAACAAAAACCGGTTAGAACCGCCTTAAACTGGTTCAATCAAAAATTTGGGGCAATTAGGAGCGAAAAAGAATTTTGTTGAAATTTGAAAATTTGGCAAGGCTATTGGTGTTTTTTCGATTTTAGTTGGATTTTAGAAAATCCAATTTATATGGGAATTTACCGGAATTTTACAACAAAATCCGGTTAGAACCGCCTTAAACTGGTTTATTAAGAATTTGGGGCAATTAGGAGCAAAAACGTTTTTTTGGGAATTTTGAAAATATGGCAAGGCTGTAGCCTTGGTGTTTTTTCGATTTTAGATGGTTTTAGAAAATCCAATTTTTATGGGAATTTACCGGAATTTTCAACAAAAACCGGTTAGAACCGCCTTAAACTGGTTTAATCAAGAATTTGGGGCGATTAGAAGCAAAAAAGTTTTTTGGTGGAATTTGAAAATTTGGCAAAGCTATCTTGGTGTTTTTCGATTTTAGATGGTTTTAGAAAATCCATTTTTTATGGGTGTTTAATGGAATTTTCATGAAAAAACGGTTAGACCGCCTTAAACTGGTTTAATCAAGAATTTGGGGCAATTAGGAGCAAAAACGTTTTTTGGGGAAATTTGAAAATTTGGCAGGGCTATAGCCTTGGTGTTTTTTCGATTTTAGATGGTTTTAGAAAATCCATTTTTTATGGGTGTTTACCGGAATTTTCATGAAAAAACGGTTAGACCGCCTTAAACTGGTTTAATCAAGAATTTGGGGCAATTAGGAGCAAAAACGTTTTTTGGGGAAATTTGAAAATTTGGCAGGGCTATAGCCTTGGTGTTTTATCGATTTTAGAAAATCCAATTTTTGTGAGAATTTACCGGAATTTTCAACAAAAACCGGTTAGAACCGCCTTAAACTGGTTTAATCAAGAATTTGGGGCAATTAGGAGCAAAAAAGTATTACGGTGAAATTTGAAAATTTGGCAAAGCGATTGGTGTTTTTTCGATTTTTGACGGTTTTCAGAAAATCCAATTTTTATGGGAATTTACCGGAATTTTACAACAAAATCCGGTTAGAACCGCCTTAAACTGGTTTAATCAAGAATTTGGGGCAATTAGAAGCAAAAACGTTTTTTGGGGAAATTTGAAAATATGGCAAGGCTGTAGCCTTGGTGTTTTTTCGATTTTAAATGGATTTTAGAAAATCCAATTTTTATGGGAATTTACCGGAATTTTCAACAAAAAACGGTTAGAACCGCCTTAAAATGGTTTAATCAAGAATTTGGGGCGATTAGGAGAAAAAAAGTTTTTTGGTGGAATTTGAAAATTTGGCAAAGCTATCTTGGTGTTTTTTCGATTTTAGATGATTATTAGAAAATCCATTTTTCATGGGAATTTAACGCAATTTTCAACAAAAACCGGTTAGAACCGCCTTAAAATGGTTTATTAAAAATTTTGGGCAATTAGGAGCAAAATAGTATTTTGGTGAAATTTGAAAATTTCGCAAGGCTATAGCCTTGGTGTTTTTTCGAATTTAGATGGTTTTTAGAAAATCCATTTTTTATGGGAATTTAACGGAATTTTCAACAAAAACCGTTTAGAACCGCATTAAACTGGTTTAATCAAGAATTTGGGGCAATTAGGAGCAAAAAAGTATTTTGGTGAAATTTGAAAATTTCGCTAGGCCTTGGTGTTTTTTCGATTTTAGATGGATTTTAGAAAATCCAATTTTTATGGGAATTTACCGGAATTTTCAACAAAAACCGTTTAGAACCGCATTAAACTGGTTTAATCAAGAGTTTGGGGCAATTAGGAGCAAAAAAGTATTTTGGTGAAATTTGAAAATTTCGCAAGGCTTTATAGCCTTGGTATTTTTTCGAATTTAGATGGTTTTTAGAAAATCCATTTTTTATGGGAATTTAACGGAATTTTCAAGAAAAAATGGTTAGAACCGCATTAAACTGGTTTAATCAAGAATTTAAGGCAATTAGGAGCAAAAAAATTTTTGGTTGTTTTTGAAAATTTGGCAAGGGTTATAGCCTTGGTGTTGTTTAGATTCTAGATGGTTTTAGTAAATCCAATTTTTATGGGAATTTAACGGAATTTTCAACAAAAACCGGTAAGAACAGCCTTAAACTGGTTTAATCTAGAATTTGGGGCAATTTGGAGCAAAAAAATTTTTGGTTAATTTTGAAAATTTGGCAAGGGTTATAGCCTTGGTGTTTTTTCGATTTTAGATGGTTTTTAGAAAATCCATTTTTTATGGGTGTTTACCGGAATTTTCATGAGAAAACGGTTAGACCGCCTTAAACTGGTTTAATCAAGAATTTGGGGAAATTAGGAGCAAAAACGTTTTTTGGTGAAATTTGAAGATTTGGCAGGGCTATAGCCTTGGTGTTTTTTCGATTTTAGATGGTTTTAGAAAATCCAATTTTTATGGAAATTTACCGGAATTTTCAACAAAAACCGGTTAGAACCGCCTTAAACTGGTTCAATCAAAAATTTGGGGCAATTAGGAGCGAAAAAGAATTTTGTTGAAATTTGAAAATTTGGCAAGGCTATTGGTGTTTTTTCGATTTTAGTTGGATTTTAGAAAATCCAATTTATATGGGAATTTACCGGAATTTTACAACAAAATCCGGTTAGAACCGCCTTAAACTGGTTTATTAAGAATTTGGGGCAATTAGGAGCAAAAACGTTTTTTTGGGAATTTTGAAAATATGGCAAGGCTGTAGCCTTGGTGTTTTTTCGATTTTAGATGGTTTTAGAAAATCCAATTTTTATGGGAATTTACCGGAATTTTCAACAAAAACCGGTTAGAACCGCCTTAAACTGGTTTAATCAAGAATTTGGGGCGATTAGAAGCAAAAAAGTTTTTTGGTGGAATTTGAAAATTTGGCAAAGCTATCTTGGTGTTTTTCGATTTTAGATGGTTTTAGAAAATCCATTTTTTATGGGTGTTTAATGGAATTTTCATGAAAAAACGGTTAGACCGCCTTAAACTGGTTTAATCAAGAATTTGGGGCAATTAGGAGCAAAAACGTTTTTTGGGGAAATTTGAAAATTTGGCAGGGCTATAGCCTTGGTATTTTATCGATTTTAGAAAATCCAATTTTTGTGAGAATTTACCGGAATTTTCAACAAAAACCGGTTAGAACCGCCTTAAACTGGTTTAATCAAGAATTTGGGGCAATTAGGAGCAAAAAAGTATTACGGTGAAATTTGAAAATTTGGCAAAGCGATTGGTGTTTTTTCGATTTTTGACGGTTTTCAGAAAATCCAATTTTTATGGGAATTTACCGGAATTTTACAACAAAATCCGGTTAGAACCGCCTTAAACTGGTTTAATCAAGAATTTGGGGCAATTAGAAGCAAAAACGTTTTTTGGGGAAATTTGAAAATATGGCAAGGCTGTAGCCTTGGTGTTTTTTCGATTTTAAATGGATTTTAGAAAATCCAATTTTTATGGGAATTTACCGGAATTTTCAACAAAAAACGGTTAGAACCGCCTTAAAATGGTTTAATCAAGAATTTGGGGCGATTAGGAGCAAAAAAGTTTTTTGGTGGAATTTGAAAATTTGGCAAAGCTATCTTGGTGTTTTTTCGATTTTAGATGATTATTAGAAAATCCATTTTTCATGGGAATTTAACGCAATTTTCAACAAAAACCGGTTAGAACCGCCTTAAAATGGTTTATTAAAAATTTTGGGCAATTAGGAGCAAAATAGTATTTTGGTGAAATTTGAAAATTTCGCAAGGCTATAGCCTTGGTGTTTTTTCGAATTTAGATGGTTTTTAGAAAATCCATTTTTTATGGGAATTTAACGGAATTTTCAACAAAAACCGTTTAGAACCGCATTAAACTGGTTTAATCAAGAATTTGGGGCAATTAGGAGCAAAAAAGTATTTTGGTGAAATTTGAAAATTTCGCTAGGCCTTGGTGTTTTTTCGATTTTAGATGGATTTTAGAAAATCCAATTTTTATGGGAATTTACCGGAATTTTCAACAAAAACCGTTTAGAACCGCATTAAACTGGTTTAATCAAGAGTTTGGGGCAATTAGGAGCAAAAAAGTATTTTGGTGAAATTTGAAAATTTCGCAAGGCTTTATAGCCTTGGTATTTTTTCGAATTTAGATGGTTTTTAGAAAATCCATTTTTTATGGGAATTTAACGGAATTTTCAAGAAAAAATGGTTAGAACCGCATTAAACTGGTTTAATCAAGAATTTAAGGCAATTAGGAGCAAAAAAGTTTTTTGGTGAAATTTGAAAATTTGGCAAGGCCTTGGTGTTTTTTCGATTTTAGATGGATTTTAGAAAATCCAATTTTTATGGGTGTTTACCGTAATTTTCAAGAAAAAATGCTTAGAACCGCCTTGAACTGGTTTAATCAAGTATTTGGGGCGATTAGAAGCAAAAAAGTTTTTGGTGAAATTTGAAACTTTAGCCTTGGTGTTTTTTCGATATTTGACTGTTTTCAGAAAATCCAATTTTTATGGGAATTTACTGGAATTTTCAACAAAAAACGGTTAGAACCGCCTTAAACTGGTTTAATCAAGAATTTGGGTCAATTAGGAGCAAAAAAGTTTTTTGGTGAAATTTTAAAATTTGGCCTGGGTGTTTTTTCGATATTTGACGGTTTTCAGAAAATCCAATTTTTAAGGGAATTTACCGGAATTTTCAACAAAAACCGGTTAGAACCGCCTTAAACTGGTTTAATCAAGAATTTGGGGCAATTAGGAGCAAAAATTTTTTTTTTGTTTTTTTGAAAAAAGTTTTAGAATTTTGGGCAATTAGGAGCAAAAATGTTTTTTTTTTTTTGTTTTTTTTTTTTAACAAAAACCGGTTAGAACCGCCTTAAACTGGGTTATTTTATGGCCTTGCCAAATTTTTAGATTTCACTCAAAAATTTTGTTGTTCTAAAATTGTCTCAAATTCTAGCACAAACCAGTTAGAAGCGGTTTTAACCGGCTGCTGAAGAAAAATTCGTTAAATCCTCAATGAATATTCTATATTTTAAAATCAATTTAAATTGTCAGGACTATAGCCTTTCCAAATTTTCAAATTTAATTTAAAAATATTTTTTGCTGAAAATTGTTTCAAATTCTAGCGCAAACCAAAGTCAAATGAGGATAATGATTTTCATTTTTTAAATTTAATACACATGGTTTTCTTGAAACGCCGCCGACAAGAAACTTGATTGGCTATATGGGCTAATTACTGGCGGTTGAGTTAAGCTTGTAAGATAAGCTTACAAAAACATTCATTAATTAAACATAAGCGTACTGGAAGTTCTGTAGCCCGATTGTAAAGCCACAAAATGGATTTAAAGAGTAATATAATAATATAACTGTGAATGCTGTCCTCTCCAAGTATATGTATTCGGTTTTTACGTTGATCACACGTATCACTGGATTAGAAAAAAAATGACTTCTTTTCTGAGGGAACCTGTTTGCCATAATCATCTTGATAAATAAGACCGTGGTTAGGCGTAACATAAAAAAAGCAATTTATTATGACGTGGGCTCTTAAAGATAACACTATGTATATTACGTTGTAACCAGTCCGTTTAAATTGCTGTTGTTTTTGTAATGGCAAAAAATAATTTTCATTTTTTAAATTTAATTCACATGGTTTTCTTCCTTTTGCTCTAAACTTACTGGAAATAAGGTTATTTCTTCATAAAACTTACCTTAAAAATGTAAGCAATATTAACATTCTTATACTTTTATTAACAAAAATATGAAAGCACCCGACATTGAAAAGTTATGTTTTGTGCAGAGGAGCTGGTCGGACATTCCTGGAGAGACCGATCCGTAGCGAGGCCGGTGATCTAAGGAGGTTGTTTCTAGACGCTGGGGAACCGGCTTGACCTGAAACACAAGTGGCGGGGATCGAACAACAAACCCTCGGGACTTGCACGAACACAGAAAGCAAAACTATCAGGGAAAAGTCCATCGGTGGAGAGATTATTGTGAAAATAGAGGTTTTACTTGTGTTTTTTAAATTTTAAGGAAACGATAAAATTACTTTCAATAGATTTTAATCAAGAGTCGATCTGAAAAACTCCAGCTCGACAAAATTTCACCCTTGGTGGGTGTTTTAGATCCCATTTAAGGAACTAATATAAGGTGGGAATACAGCGACATATTGGGGGGTTATATAATTCACCAAATCACAATAGATGGTTGAAAAATATTCCACCATCTGCTATTTCCACCTATGAGTTTGAATTAAGTACTGCGCATGCGCACATCGGACTCGGGTAATCTTATATCAGTCCCGAACCGAACTTCAGGTGTAACCCACAAATATCTGCCGAAGCTCAAGCAACTTTTCAACGCTTTGTTGAACACTAAATTTGTTTGTGGGACTCATTCTAAGGTTGTCAGCAACTTTACCTGGAGGTTGCCATCTTGGTTGACTGAAGGTGTTTGTTGGAGATGGTTTGTACACTTCGCGACTTGTGGCTAAAAAAAGAGTAGAAACCTTATGTCTGGCACAATATTTATGATTAGACCCCCAAAAGCAATCGTCTTTCACCGCTTTTACTTTTGTTTTTATCATCACAATAATGACTTTTTTCTTTCTTGTTTGCGAAGTTTTTCGGAACTATTTCTACTTTTCGTCTTGATAAACCTTTTTTTGTTTTTGTCGGAGGTTGATTTTCGATGCTCTGATCACTTCCAGGATCTAAAAAACAAACAATAAAAACGCAAGTGCAAAAATAAACAAATATGTCTACCAATGTTGTGTGCTATTTGCGACTTGTTAATTTCATTAAGCTTTAATTTCTAAAAAACATTTACTGTTTGCACTGTTGATGAAACACTACGAAAACACCTGCTTCTTCTAACCCACAAGTTACTTTTAATATAAAGTTTACATGTTGTTGTCGCCTAAATATTGTACAAATATTTATTCTCACCATCGGATGATGGATTGTCGGAAAGCTCATAATCTTTGTCTTTGCCTTTAGTGATATTTACTTCTGTTCGAATATTGTCATCACTAACACGACAGTCTGGTGATCTAATTAAAAATAAATTAATATTTAACAGGCTACTGAATACAATAGTAGTGGGCCTCTTTAGGCAAAAAAGGTACATCACATTATAACACTTTCCAGGGTTAAAATATAACTTCAGATATTTGAAATGTTTAGGGCTCAACAATCACACATTGGTCTTTATATTTATTTGTTATCCATAATTATGCAAGGAAGAGTTTCTTATTAACTAATGACATGGCATCTTATGTTTTAAATAAATAACACAAAAACAACTTACTGGGGTTTATCTGGAGGAACATTTTGTCTGAGGGGAGAACTTGTTTCACCAGGAACGCAAGGTGAGGGTTTAAATTCTTGGGTCTCTGTTTGGTCACAATCGCTGCTCTGTTAATTATAATGATCCGTTAGAAGGTATGGCTACATATTGGTTCATTGAATACATATCAAAAATCATTGGCCGCTTTGCCAATCTTATTTAAGATAAACACTTTATATATGATTCAAAAGTTTGTGTTCCTTCAAATGTTCAAATAAACAGAATCATTTGTAAATTTTAGAAAGTCTAAAGATTTATCTGATTTAAAGGAATATTGTTTAACAGGGACTGTCTTTCAAACAAACTTTTAGTTTTATTTCAAAATTGTCATTCTTAAATGATATTGTTAATTAATTTGTTGCTCACTTGTTGAGAAGCCAGAGATAGTTTTACGGCTTCTTCCAACTCACGAGAAAACTTGTCTTCAGCTTTATCAGGCAATCTAATAACAAAAACCTTCGCTGCAAATCTAAAGTAATTTAAATTTTCAACTGCCTATTTACCCAAACAATTGTAAAATTTATCGTTGTTGTGTGATTCAAATTTGACACAAAAGTTTAGAGAAAAACAATAATTTATGAACATAATTTTGTTGCTCACAAATATCAAGGAACAAACCTTTTGTTCTTTTGCTTTTTTTTCAAAGGACTTATAGATTTCTTTTGTTTTATTCTCGCTTTTTTGGTCGGTGGAGTTGAAGTCGCAAAATCATCTGCAGAAGTAAGGAATTAATAATGTTTTTTGCTGACACTAGAATGTTGGTAAACAAATAATTAGTCAACGAACATAAGGGTTTCTGAAATGACTTTTGGTTATAAAAGATTCAGTTGTGGTTACAATGATTAGCAGCACATTTTTTTTATTACAGGATTGTTTAAAATATATAACTAAAACATTTTAAAGTAACTTTTGAAGTAACAATCCTTAATATTTGTTTTTCTACAAGATGATGAAAGAGACTAGTAGTACAAGGCAGTATTATGTAGGTGTTTTAATAAACAAAAGTTAGATTTAAAAACATGATAACATCATAATAACTTAAAACAAGTCACAATATTCAAACCTTCGCTGTCGCTATCTCGATTAAGTTTCGAATAATTGACAGAACAACGAGTCGATCTAAAAACAACAAAGCAAAATGTGAGAAAAGTAAGTTTTGCGTATAACTGTCATACACTAACTATCAGAATAACATACATAGAAGTAATAATTACAAAATTAACAAATAATAAATAGTGCAAAACTAAAAGAAGGTTTCTATTTGCATGGAGTCTGAGCCTTAAAGTCCAAGTATTATCCATCGTTCTGCAAAATTACAACTATTTTTATCCAAAGTTGTTGACAGCTCATAAAACTGAAGTTCAATCGCCAAACATCTGTGGGTTTTTAATGAGGAGATTACATTATAGGGATTGAGTGCAAGCGACATCAAACACACTGAATTAGTTCTGTAACGTTTGTCATTATCTTTCATTTTAATTTTTTTAAATAATATCGCACTACTACGTATTGCAAACTAATTTTCCAGCATGTATATAACTTTCAGGCTCATTCCTCAATATATTCGCAAAATAGATTGTGAACCATTTATTCAAATTTGGATACCGGGCAAATAGCCTCTACCAAACTAAAATCCCATTCATACCAATAAATGGCGCTCTTTCACTTATGTACATGAAAAGTTGTGCAAAAAACAAAACAAAATAATACCGCATACCACAACGCATATTGTTTGGGTTAGGGTGCGGGTTTGGGTGAGGGTGGGTCTTGAAAAGAATATTATGTTTATTATTAATAATAACAAACAATATGCATTGTGGTATGCGGCATTTGAAGAAAGTTTTTTTTTTATTAATTTTGACGTACATAAGTGAAAGAGCGCCCAATAAATAAACTTTAATCAGGGCTGCACCCTTTTATCTTGCGTACTAACCTCACTGATTGTCGTTTGCTCATGTTTATAAATCACAATATTGCAGTAATACAAAAAACAGTTTCCAAACATTAACAAATTCAACTTTACTATTTATTAGGTTTTTGCAATTGCATGCAAATTTTACAATTTATCAGCATAAAATAGTCAGTTTTATTTATATAGCTTGCTTTGACAGATAAAAAAACAAATCATGTACCGCATACTATAAGCAAAACAAGTTTGTTAAAAATACTTTATTTACTGATTTTAGTTATTAACCTTACAAAACAACTTTATTATTTCTTGGAAAACATTTCACTAAAATATTTGTTTTCGGAAAATTGCGGTCGTTCTGCTTGGGTGGTTTACTCATAAAGTGCTTAAACTCATATTTAATTTTATTTTTTTCATTACCTTAGCCTTAATAACTTTTTGAATACGAAGATTTGTTTATTTTAGTGGCTGGTTTACGGAAAAAATGATCTTTTAAAATTAATGTTTTGTATTCGAAATGCAGGTTTTTTTACTTTTTTTTAAGGGTGCCTAAAGAGAAAAAGTTAAGGTAGAAATGATTGTATTCAAAACGCAAAAAAAAAGCCAAATCAAATCGTTTTGCAACATTTGATGTTCAGATAGATGCTCAGAAGGTATCGGTTTTTTACTTATTTTACAATTGCTGATGAATTTTAACTTGTTAACACAGAAAATATTAAAAACTATTTCTCCCGTATAGCCAAGCTTGGTGGAACACAGAAACAAGATAATTTAGGCGCCGGTGGGAAATAGAGTGGAGTCGATCAGTTTGCTTGTGGATTGACAAGCAACAATATAAAGATAGTTTAACCATCGCTTAAAAATTGGGCTAAATGTTAATACTTAATAATCCCCTAGGACTAAATAACACTACTGTTTCATATTTAGCTTGTCGTTAAGTTGCTTTGGCTGTTTATTTTTATTTTTACTCGTGTTTTATAATAAAGCACAGAAACAGAAAATTGGAACAAAACGGCGACTTTACAAACATGACAGTGCAAGATTTTTAATTTATTTCAACATTCGCAATAAAACGAATCAGAATGGAAATCAATTTTATCTTTTGTAACGAAAACAATTGTGATTCGTCAGGAAGTTTTAATTTGTTAAATATGTTTGGAAATAATTAAAGCAAAATTATTTACAAAAATGCGTTTTTGGCCAATATTTAAGCAGAACAGAATTGTGAAATAAAAGCCGCGGAACATCAAAGTTTCGTCAAAAACGAGCAGCAGTGGTCGGTAGAGGGCGCTTTAACAATGGGCTATGACGTCATTCCCGCCAAATTACAACATCAATTCACCTAAACGCGAGAAGTCTGTTAATATACAAGGAAGTTAGTCGAGGTCCATATCTTCCTTTCCATCCGCACTTTTGTCTGCTTTCGGTTCCGTGCTGTCCACAGGAGTTCCGTCTTTTGCCTCCTTACATTCGGGGGTGTCGGCTGGGGGGGCTTCCTTCGGTTTCGGTTTGGGGGTGTTCATGATCGAATTGCAACAACTTTCGACGCTCTGGACAAAAATACAACAGTTTTTCGATGTCTTAAGAGATTTATAAACTGAGTAAAAAGTTGAGCTTATAATCTTTCAAAGGCAACCGACACAAAACCTTGCTTCAACCAAAGTGTAACGCCCTAATCGATGCTCACCCTTATTTGGACCGTAGTGTAACGCCCTAATCGATGCTCACCCTTATTTGGACCGAGGTGTAACGCCCTAATCGATGCTCACCCTTATTTGGATCGTGATGTAACGCCCTAAACGATGCTCACCCTTATTTGGATCGTGGTGTAACGCCCTAAACGATGCTCACCCTTATTTGGACCGAGGTGTAACGCCCTAATCGATGCTCACCCTTATTTGGATCGTGATGTAACGCCCTAATCGATGCTCACCCTTATTTGGATCGTGATGTAACGCCCTAAACGATGCTCACCCATATTTTGATCGTGGTGTAACGCCCTAATCGATGCTCACCCTTATTTGGATCGTAGTGTAACGCCCTAATCGATGCTCACCCTTATTTTGATCGTGGTGTAACGCCATAATCGATGCTCACCCTTAGTTGGAGAGAGGTGTAACGCCCCAATCGATGCTCACCCTTATTTTGACCGAGGTGTAACGCCCTAATCGATGCTCACCCTTATTTGGATCGTGATGTAACGCCCAAATCGATGCTCACCCTTATTTGGATCGTGATGTAACGCCCTAAACGATGCTCACCCATATTTTGATCGTGGTGTAACGCCCTAATCGATGCTCACCCTTCTTTTGATTGTGGTGTAACGCCCTAATCGATGCTCACCTTTATTTTGACCGAGGTGTAACGCCATAATCGATGCTCACCCTTATTTGGAGAGAGGTGTAACGCCCCAATCGATGCTCACCCTTATTTGGATCGTGGTGTAACGCCCTAATCGATGCTCACCCTTATTTTGACCGAGGTGTAACGCCCTAATCGATGCTCACCCTTATTTGGATCGTGGTGTAACGCCCTAATCGATGCTCACCCTTATTTGGATCGTGGTGTAACGCCCTAATCGATGCTCACCCTTCTTTTGATTGTGGTGTAACGCCCTAATCGATGCTCACCCTTATTTTGACCGAGGTGTAACGCCATAATCGATGCTCACCCTTATTTGGAGAGAGGTGTTACGCCCCAATCGATGCTCACCCTTATTTGGATCGTGGTGTAACGCCCTAATCGATGCTCACCCTTATTTTGACCGAGGTGTAACGCCCTAATCGATGCTCACCCTTATTTGGATCGTGGTGTAACGCCCTAATCGATGCTCACCCTTATTTGGATCGTGGTGTAACGCCCTAATCGATGCTCACCCTTATTTGGATCGTAGTGTAACGCCCTAATCGATGCTCACCCTTATTTTGATCGTGGTGTAACGCCCTAATCGATGCTCACCCTTATTTGGACCGAGGTGTAACGCCCTAATCGATGCTCACCCTTATTTGGATCGTGGTGTAACGCCCTAATCGATGCTCACCCTTATTTTGACCGAGGTGTAACGCCCTATTCGATGCTCACCCTCATATGGACCGAGGTGTAACGCCCTAATCGATGCTCACCCTTATTTTGATCGTGGTGTAACGCCCTAATCGATGCTCACCCTTATTTTGACCGAGGTGTAACGCCATAATCGATGCTCACCCATATTTTGATCGTGGTGTAACGCCCTAATCGATGCTCACCCTTATTTGGATCGTAGTGTAACGCCCTAATCGATGCTCACCCTTATTTGGATCGTAGTGTAACGCCCTAATCGATGCTCACCTTATTTTGACCGAGGTGTAACGCCCTATTCGATGCTCACCCTTATTTGGACCGAGGTGTAACGCCCTAATCGATGCTCACCCTTATTTTGATCGTGGTGTAACGCCCTAATCGATGCTCACCCTTATTTTGATCGTGGTGTAACGCCCTAATCGATGCTCACCTTATTTTGACCGAGGTGTAACGCCATAATCGATGCTCACCCTTATTTTGACCGAGGTGTAACGCCCTATTCGATGCTCACCCTTATTTTGATCGTGGTGTAACGCCCTAATCGATGCTCACCCTTATTTTGATCGTGGTGTAACGCCCTAATCGATGCTCACCTTATTTTGACCGAGGTGTAACGCCATAATCGATGCTCACCCTTATTTTGACCGAGGTGTAACGCCCTATTCGATGCTCACCCTTATATGGACCGAGGTGTAACGCCCTAATCGATGCTCACCCTTATTTTGATCGTGGTGTAACGCCCTAATCGATGCTCACCCTTATTTTGATCGTGGTGTAACGCCCTAATCGATGCTCACCTTATTTTGACCGAGGTGTAACGCCATAATCGATGCTCACCCTTATTTTGACCGAGGTGTAACGCCCTATTCGATGCTCACCCTTATTTTGATCGTGGTGTAACGCCCTAATCGATGCTCACCCTTATTTTGATCGTGGTGTAACGCCCTAATCGATGCTCACCTTATTTTGACCGAGGTGTAACGCCATAATCGATGCTCACCCTTATTTTGACCGAGGTGTAACGCCCTATTCGATGCTCACCCTTATATGGACCGAGGTGTAACGCCCTAATCGATGCTCACCCTTATTTTGATCGTGGTGTAACGCCCTAATCGATGCTCACCCTTATTTTGACCGAGGTGTAACGCCATAATCGATGCTCACCCTTATTTGGACCGAGGTGTAACGCCCTAATCGATGCTCACCCTTATTTGGATCGTGGTGTAACGCCCTAATCGATGCTCACCCTTATTTTGACCGAGGTGTAACGCCCAATTCGATGCTCACCCTTATTTTGACCGAGGTGTAACGCCATAATCGATGCTCACCCTTATTTTGACCGAGGTGTAACGCCCTATTCGATGCTCACCCTTATTTTGATCGTGGTGTAACGCCCTAATCGATGCTCACCCTTATTTTGACCGAGGTGTAACGCCATAATCGATGCTCACCCTTATTTGGACCGAGGTGTTACGCCCTAATCGATGCTCACCCTTATTTGGATCGTGGTGTAACGCCCTAATCGATGCTCACCCTTATTTGGATCGTAGTGTAACGCCCTAATCGATGCTCACCCTTATTTTGATCGTGGTGTAACGCCCTAATCGATGCTCACCCTTATTTGGATCGTAGTGTAACGCCCTAATCGATGCTCACCCTTATTTTGATCGTGGTGTAACGCCCTAATCGATGCTCACCTTATTTGGACCGAGGTGTAACGCCCTAATCGATGCTCACCCTTATTTTGATCGTGGTGTAACGCCCTAATCGATGCTCACCCTTATTTTGATCGTGGTGTAACGCCCTAATCGATGCTCACCTTATTTTGACCGAGGTGTAACGCCATAATCGATGCTCACCCTTATTTTGACCGAGGTGTAACGCCCTATTCGATGCTCACCCTTATATGGACCGAGGTTTAACGCCCTAATCGATGCTCACCCTTATTTTGATCGTGGTGTAACGCCCTAATCGATGCTCACCCTTATTTTGACCGAGGTGTAACGCCATAATCGATGCTCACCCTTATTTGGACCGAGGTGTAACGCCCTAATCGATGCTCACCCTTATTTGGATCGTGGTGTAACGCCCTAATCGATGCTCACCTTTATTTGGATCGTAGTGTAACGCCCTAATCGATGCTCACCCTTATTTTGACCGAGGTGTAACGCCCAATTTGATGCTAACCCTTATTTGGACCGAGGTGTAACGCCCTAATCGATGCTCACCCTTATTTTGACCGAGGTGTAACGCCCTATTCGATGCTCACCCTTATATGGACCGAGGTGTAACGCCCTAATCGATGCTCACCCTTATTTTGATCGTGGTGTAACGCCATAATCGATGCTCACCCTTAATTGGATCGTGGTGTAACGCCCTAATCGATGCCTATCCTTATTTGGACCGAGGTGTAACGCCCTAATCGATTCTCACCCTTATTTGGATCGTGGTGTAACGCCATAATCGATGCTCACCCTTATTTGGATCGTGGTGTAACGCCCTAATCGATGCTCACCCTTATTTGGATCGTGGTGAAACGCCCTAATCGATGTTCACCCTTATTTGGACCGAGGTGTAACGCCCTATTCGATGCTCACCCTTATTTGGATCGTGGTGTAACGCCCTAATCGATGCTCACCCTTATTTGGATCGTGATGTAACGCCCTAATCGATGCTCACCCTTATTTGGACCGAGGTGTAACGCCCTAATCGATGCTCACCCTTATTTGGGTCGTGGTGAAGCGGCATAATCGATGCTCACCCTTATTTTGACCGAGGTGTAACGCCCTAATCGAGGTTCACCCTTATTTGGACCGAGGTGTAACGCCCTATTCGATGCTCACCCTTATTTGGATCGTGGGGTAACGCCCTAATCGATGCTCACCCTTATTTTGACCGAGGTGTAACGCCCTAATCGATGCTCACCCTTATTTGGGTCGTGGTGAAACGGCATAATCGATGCCCACCCTTATTTTGACTGAGGTGTAACGCCCTAATCGATGCTCACCCTTATTTGGGTCGTGGTGAAACGGCATAATCGATGCTCACCCTTATTTTGACCGAGGTGTAACGCCCTAATCGATGTTCACCCTTATTTGGACCGAGGTGTAACGCCCTATTCGATGCTCACTCTTATTTGGATCGTGGGGTAACGCCCTAATCGATGCTTACCCTTATTTGGACCGAGGTGTAACGCCCTAATCGATGCTCACCCTTATTTTGACCGAGGTGTAACGCCCTAATCGATGCTCACCCTTATTTGGGTCGTGGTGAAACGGCATAATCGATGCTCACCCTTATTTTGACTGAGGTGTAACGCCCTAATCGATGCTCACCCTTATTTGGACCGAGGTGTAACGCCCTAATCGATGCTCACCCTTATTTTGACCGAGGTGTAACGCCCTAATCGATGTTCACCCTTATTTGGATCGTGGTGTAACGCCCTAATCGATGCTCACCCTTATTTGGATCGTGGTGTAACGCCCTAATCGATGCTCACCCTTATTTGGATCGTGGTGAAACGCCATAATTGATGCTCACCCTTATTTTGACCGAGGTGTAACGCCCTAATCGATGCTCACCCTTATTTGGATCGTGGTGTAACGCCCTAATCGATGCTCACCTTTATTTTGGCGGATATGTCAGCGACGAGGACGACAGGGTCTTGGTGCCGCTGGATGGCGCCCTGCTTCTGCTGCATCTCGTTGAACCAATGAGCGGCCGCCACGTGGCTAGACTCTACTTTGGCAACTTCAGATTCTTCGATGTGAATCAACTTCTCGTCCTAAAAAACGTCATAATGGCAAACACTGTAGAACACGTCGCCGAAACACATTGATTTAAAAGTGTTTAAAAAACGCATCGTTAATGTGAAGATTTCAAATTAAACAAATTTATTGCGACAGTCAATATCACGTTAAGTTTAAAAATTGAATGATAACATATTATATCCGCTTAGTATGGCGGTGTTCGAAATGATTTCCAGTTTGAAGCATGGAAACCAAACTTCGAGCCCTGCTTTACCTTTTGTTTGTAGTTGTCGATGAACTTTGCGATTCGCTGTAGAGTCGAACCGAGTTGGTTGAAAGCTGAAGGTCGGGCTCGGTCCTCCGTGTACCTACCACAAACGGGAGGAAATTACAAACCCGCACGTATTTAACAGAAAGCGAAAAGCCGTACGTTCAAATTAAGTTTATATTTTTCAAGTTTTCTTATTTTATGTGCAACTCTCTTTGCTGAGTTTTATACCAATGCACATAATGGCAATATATTGGTGTTTAGCCAAACTTTGTGGTTCAAAGAAAATAAAACCTTAGGGGCGCCGCCGCTGTTTTTGCAACGGATTATTTTACCCTTTTTGGGTTAAGGTTGGCTAGGGTTAAAATTGAAAGTTAGTGATGCACTTAGGTGGGTTTGGGTAAAATGATGTATATGCCTGATTATGGGCATTTAGATCTTATTCCGATTTATACATTATCACGACTATCAGGTGTTAGTCTGTGTTTTATCCCGACGTAGATGTTGTTCTTATTTCGCACACAACACGTCAGTAACAATTTATTGAACCCCCAATTTATTTTACAGTAGGGCTGATATTAATAAGGTTAATAGTAAAGTTGTTGATAAGGTTGATATTAATGTTGTTCCAAACCTCCTCACAACTGGATCCCCGATCTTCTTGAGTTGAGCAAGTTTGTCTGAATAAACGTTCTTCTGCTGATCCTCGCCATCTTCGTACAACCAATCCTCCGTCTCTTGCAACAATGAAACAAACGACGCGCGATCCTAACAATAAACACATGTGACGTCATAAACAAGTTTAGGTTGTTGCGCGATCTTACTTTTTTTACCGTTATTTTTTAATTTATTATCTTCGGAATTAAAACAAAGTTAATCAGTTTGTTGTATTACGATTATTTGGAAGCCTTAGCATCTCCGTGAATAATTGTTACGAGATTAAATATTTGTAGACAGACAACCACGATAATGTCCGATACCCGATATTTAGACGAAAATATCGCCGAACGATCCGATGCCAAATGACGTCATTACTATGCTCTGTTTGAGCACCACAGATGAAAGTGGAATGTTCGGATGCATTGCTTCACTGGTTATTAAGCCAAAATATTCTTCATCGTTACGAAGTTTAGTTCCCTCCAATTGTTTACTTACTGTTGATAAATTTACCCTTTTAAGGGGAAACCCCTGAAATCGATCGCAAAATGTGGCTGTAATTCTTATATTATTTCATTTTGGGTATCGGCTCCAAACCGATATTATCGCCTATAGACAACACACAAAGTTGCCGAACTGTGTTTGGTAAACCAAAAACCCAGGGAGGGTCGGTTTTAAAGTTTTCGATTATTGCATCTTATTTGAAATAAAATTGAAAAACCGTGAACATGCAATTTCAAATCGAACAGTCGATGATGTGGTTTTTGAGATCATGGCGATTTCACTTAAGTAGCGATCTTGATGATAAAACAATGGGTGGACTTATGACATCACAACTGACCTGATCGGAGATGAACTTCTCGTACTTGTCGTAAATTTTTCCTCTCATGTCGTAAACATATTCCTCGACAGAATTCCTCGCGTTCGCTTTCTCCATCTCCTGCTTGTCGTGCATTATCATCTTGCCCTGAACAACACACATTGGTTCAGTATATGCTGGAAATAACTTTTTCTTGTATTTATTTGTTCGTCCGACGTTTCAGCTTCACAAGTAGAAGAATTTATTTTCAGTACATAATATGCCCGGTAACATATTTATTGATTTATCGATTTTGTAACCATACAACATCTTAGCGATTTTTTCGCTCAACCGTTCTTTATAATAAAGGTATTGATGAAACTTGTGCGTATCTTGAGTCTGGCCTCAACAATCGACATATTGATCGGGAAATTGAAAACATAGAAGACCTTATCGATCATATGCAGGGCTAAAACACTCACACACAAAATTAAGGAACACTGGGAAGCCATGATTTCCAACAATTCCTCAAAAGTGAGGAAAATATAAAATGGATTTGCATTAACAAATATGATTTGGTAAAAACAAGAATAAGGCCCGTAAGTTAGATTTAAAAAAATAAGAACAGTATTTTCTCACATTTAGGGACAAATCCCGGCCATATCTATGGGTAATCTCAGTTTAAAATGTTCCGTGTTAATCGTTCTAAATTGCGTAAGGACCAATTGAATAAAAAAAATCTAAACCAGTGGTTGGTAAACTGTGGGTGGCGACATAAATGTGGGCTTTCGGCCATTTTAAGTTCAAAGTATGCTGCGAGATTTTTTTTATTATTATTATTTCAGTTTTATCATGTAGTTTTTAAAATTGTTATTTTTTTTACCGTAACGCTGAGACGTAACTATGTGACGTCAAATGTTATGCCCCCCTCCCCTGAAACATAAATTCTGACCCCCTGTTGTTAAAGACCTTTTAAAGGGTATTCTGGGCGGCGGCAAAAAGTTTGCCCACTATTGATCTAAAAAACATTATTTCCCGACACCATTAACCCCTAATAATGAGTTTTCATGAATATGTGAATGCACGATTATTCGAGCGATATCATGTTATCCCAGTGTTGCAAATGTTGCCTCACCTCTGTCTCGAACATGTGGTTGACATCAGCTTCAGTGATCTGCATGTTGAGGTGAGGGTCGACCGGGAGGTCAGTGGACTTTGTTTTCTTCTTCTTCTCAATTTTTTTCTCGGCAGATGAGTTGGAATTTTCGTTTCCTGAAGCTGGTTGGCCTGAAAGTAACTAGGGTTATAAAGCAGGGCTGGCCTTAATTAAAGTTGCACTCGCAGATGGACGAATATCCGCCAATCAGAACTCGCCCTGACGAAATAACACGCGCCAGAAATGCCGACGCACTCTCTGCTGTTCTATTTCGTTGGATTTTAATGCATAGTTCTCATGCGAATATAATAAATGCCTAGGACTTTTTGCCAAATAAAATACGCTTGTTTAATTCTGTTAATGCAAAACGTGCATAGTTGATTTATGCCATAAATGATGTTTAATCTGCGGTGTTGAACACAATTTGTCGTGGCAAGTTTAGTCGAGTTCATTCATTTAGCATATCTGGATAATCGTGTATGTCTTACTTTAGAAAATATCTGATTTGTGGACAAAATTTAGAAATGCGAATTCAAAACTTGAATGAAAACTTCAAAGATGGTAAAAAAATAACACTAATTATTTCTTATTGTTTTTCTGTGCGTTGTACACATAAAAAAGTCTGAAACAACTAACCGTAAATATTTTTTTGAGTTTTACCATTGTTGTCATTATCAGTTGGGGGTGCTTCTTTGTCATCCGGGGGTGTTTGTTTGTCATCCGGGGGTGTTTGTTTGTCATCAACTTTTTCACCGCTCGCTTCACTTTCCATTTCCGCTTCAGGGGCATTCCCGGAAGTATCTTTGCTGCCCTCTGGTGGTGGAGTTGGCTCTGTGTCCATGGCCGCCTGAACAAACAAGGTACAAGCTTGTGTCGATGTATTTTATTTAGGCTTGTTGATTCACACATCACCACTACAGGTTTAAAGCAGGGCTGTGGGGTCGGGAATCCATTGACAGCTTAAGACGAGAGTCCCGGGTCACGTTTGTGCATCAGTAAGTTCGGAAATAATAAGGCCACAAAATGTAAATCTTGGTGCATATTTCCAACCAAATATTGCGGGTGGATGAATTATATGACACCCCTCTGAGTGGATTGATTAATACTTATTGAGTGATGTAAATGGGTGAAATAACAGCTGTAAATTTGGAGATGGGAGTTGGACCCCCGGTTGTCTTAAACCGACTCTAAAGTCCTTGTTTAAATGATGTTGGGCAAATGCATACTATTAAGCCAATATTGTAGAGCAGTAAATTACGAAAAATATATTTCACAACAGATGCTCTAACATTAAACAAAACCCAGATGGTTCGAAACAATCTTTTCACAAACTTCAAACTGTTTCATCACAATTTTTTTCAAATTTTCTCCCAGATGCCCCTTTCTCCTACCAAGTCAGTTTCTAGTTATGAAGGTGTTTAGTGGCCGCACCTGGTTTTGTTCGCCGTTAACTTGCGCTTCTTGGTTCTCGCCAGCTTTTGTGTCGGTCTCCATCGCTTCTCCGTTCCCATTCTCAACAACAACTTCCTCTGTTATCTGCAACATTTACACAATTTAAACATTGCTTCTTCTTTAAAAGGTTCCAAGATAAACACAAATTCCTTAAAACTCTACACAAGAACTATTGTTTTGGTTTCACATCGAAATATTAAAGATTTACCTTTAACAATTTAAAGAAATCGAAATCTTCTGTTGTAGGTAGAAGGCTTAAATATTCTAGTTTAATTTGAAAACAGCCAAATGCATATTGCCCAATGGAAGCTAAAATATAGTTGAGATGCTGTGGGGTGTAATTCTAAACTAAATTTTATTAAAATTTGAACTATAAATAGTTTATGCGGTCCCACCACAGTCTTTATGCATAGATATTTTTATTTCCTAAACAATAAATAAATTTTGCCAATTAACGGCTTCTGTATTACTTGTTAATATTGACAGCAGATTAGTATTAATTGTGTGATGACGCTGACCTTTTCAACCATGGAAGCTTGGGTGACGGAAAACACACCGTGGATGTTGATGCGAACTTTGACCTTGACCTTTGACGCCTCCCCCTCTTTGTTGGGGGTCACGTTGTTGATCATGAAGTTTCCTGGCAATTTGTTCGTTTAAACAGTTAATTTGCTGCACTGGGAGGTAAGGTCACTCCAGTTATGTAATTATATCTTTATCAAATGTTAAATATATTCATTAAATAATTTATATTTGGTAAAATTCTATTAACATGTCAATTTTAATTAACGTATTATTCTTAATACAAATTTAAATTCATCAAAACTTTCATCACTAATGTTGATCAAGTTTGTAAAAAACACATACTGAGATCGTAATAAAGAATAAAAATTTAACATAATTATAAAATGTCAAATCCTTCCAACAAACTTTATCATGTCATTTTGATTTTATGTAAATATTTGCTCAATTTACCTATTTCTTGCACTGGGTAAGCAATTTCACTTGGGTTTGTGTATTTTGCTTGAATTTGAAAAGGTTCTTTTCGGTAGAAAGTCAACATCTTTGAAAACGGAGCTTGGTGGTGGCGCGGGAATATATCCATGTTTCTATTAAATAAATATAAGGACTCACAAATAGTTAACATAAAACTTTAACGTTATATCATTTTCTGCATGCAAAATAAATAACTACAATTGATGCCCAAACACAGCGGTTGACAAACTTTTTCACCTTCTGGATCCCCTACACTTCCATTGGAGGACCCCGTCACTGTTTAAAACGCCAAAAACAAAATTTTATAGTGTGATAATTGATTACTGTAACATTGAGGTCCGTACTTACTACAGACAAACTGTCAAAAACTTATTAACATTAAAAATTAATTCGAAAATTATTTTTCTGGCTAATATAACTTATCAGACTATAATAGGAGGATATTATTCGGGCCCCTTCCAACTTTCCCCCGGGGGTGCGCGGAGCCCACTTTGAGAACCAGTGCCATGATATTTACAAAACAAAATTAACAAAATAATTTTGGCCTCACTGTCAACAAACTACCAGCAAAACTTTACCCAAACCCTGTGTTTGCGATCCTCTTTTATTTACAAACTCACCCTTCTTCCTCCAACGGAGCTTTCCACACGAGGGAGACGGAATAAGGACAACATTCGATCACCGAGAAGTCTCGAACTTTGAAGGTCGGGGATAACATGGCGCACTGGACAACAAGTTGCGATAAAACAATTCGTTCGGGTGAAACATAATGTTAAGAAAAAAATCATTCAAGGTAAATTTGTAGGATTTGAAACCTGAAGTCGGATGGCTTGACATTTTTTTAATATTATTTGAAACAAAATTGTAGGGTTGGGCATTTGAACAGTCAAATAAAATCCGGTTGACTCCAGTGCAATGGTTTGTAGAACAGAATAATTTATTTTTTGACTATCAATAAGAATTTTTGCAAAACCATGCCCATCTTATAACAACACTGTAGCAATTACTGTAGAAGTTTTTGCCACTACTACTACAACCACCAAGTTAAGCCAACAAGTTTGTTAAGGAAATTTAACAACAAGTAAATGCATCTGTAAAAAAATATTTTTACTCCTCTTTACAACGTTTGTCACTATCTGAATTCTCTAAATCATCACCAGGGTCCACTGGAGAGAAGAGATTTGGTTCCTCTAAATTTCTAAGTAGCCTGAAATTGTGGATTAACACTAACTAGTGTTTTCTTTTATGACAAACGCGATTCATCATGTAGGTGCATTTATTCTAAACAAAATAAATCTACTAAATTGCTATTCCAAACACTTTGTTATTACCACAGAACACGTGTTTGCATCAGGTAGACCCTACCATTTTATATTTGAATTCTTCAAAAAAAATTACATTTAAGATTATTAAAAACTCAAATCACAAAAACAACCCTAAAAAATTTACAACATTTGAATCCAATATGAGTATTTGAACGGTTAAATAAAGTGCGGTTAATTGACCGGCTTGCCAACCCTACAAAATAGTATAAATGCCATTTTAAACAAAATAACAAACAGCAAATATTTATCTTGCCACGGAACTTTCTAAACACAAAACCTAAACAGGAAATAAAATAAATTCAAGGATTTTTGGGAAAACATTTTCCATAGACTTTTTAAAATGTAAATCAATTCAAATATTTTTCAAGATTCCAAGACTTTGCAGTAACCCTGAAAGGGGGTGATAATTCGTTACCCCACAAGCCCCACACACCTGCAGAGCGCAACCACGCGCCACAGCCTCGTCTGCGTTCATCGTCGTGCTCGCTTCGACCCCGAAAACTTGTTGGATCGCTGTTTTAACGGCGGGAATCCGGGTGCTTCCCCCAACTATTTCAACTGAGTAAATTTCTTCACTCTTGAGTTCTGGAAGAACGAAGTTGGTTGAGAATGTTTAATAACAGTGATGTTAGACTTGGTGTCATAAGTACTCGCCTGATACTTTGGGGCTATACCTGCCGATAGTAAATTAGTACGAAAATTTTAGCCATTATTTTTGGCTGCTAGTCTCACAGTGATTTTAACTTAATTGTTTTGACAAATAGTAAGTTTCACCTCAAGAAGCTGAAAACATTAATTTTATCCATTTTCCTATTTTATCACTGTAATGACGTCGTTTGGAATCAGATGGGATTGTGGCACGTTTTATAAAAAAAATGGGTTCTTAGTAAAGAAAGTATTGTACTAGCCACTTGGTGTCCCACCACGCCCAAACAAAACTTTTCGAACTCACTTGTTTCCTCGAGGATACGCTTCAAAGGAGACTCAACTCGCTGTAGCAAATCCGCACACAAGCTCTCAAACTCAGTTCTAAAAAAAAATTAACACTTTATTTCAAATGTGAAATTCGAAATTGAACTAATAGATAATTAAAAACCACAATATAAATAATAAAAAGTACATCCACATACATAATAACTTTAAATCTATGATAAATGTGTCATTATCTTCGATCAAAAAAACGACTTCTTAGGTCAACGAACACGCAATTTGTATATTAGTGTTTTGATTAATGATAATTATTTTACACTTCAACGATTTTTCTTCAAATATTTAAAACACACTTTGGTTAAAATGATAGTGTCAAAATGGCTGAAATAATAAAAGCATATTTTATGACTTGCAGGTATATTTTTACAACCTATCAACATTTTGTTTCAAACCTGGTCATTTTGCCGGAAACATCTTTATCGTCCATGAGACATTCGATATTAAGCGACATTTTGCCGGAGTTTGACGAAAGTTGCTTCTTCAATTTTTCGCACTCGGCCAAAACCCTCAGACCGGCGCGTTTGTTCGTCGAAACGTCAATCTTGTATTGGCTCTGGCAGACAAAAATAAATCAAGCGAGACATTAAAAAAAAAAACTGTTTCTTTACATCACTTGATTTCCTTTCACTTGAGAAAACATTAGATCTTATCATATTTTGCTCAGCAATATTAAGCAGAATAGTTTCAATATGAGGAAAAGTTTTTTTAGATTTATGAAGGACAATGGCTTCATTGCTACGTCTTCATCACGCATTTGACAAAAGGACAAAAATAATTTACTATAATTTTAATAAGTTTTTCTATCTTATACTTAAAGAGTGTCTTGGTCCCCGATGGCATTTTGGACACTGGAAAGGGAAAAAGGGTTATAAATAGACATAAAACATTTTGAGCAATTATTTAGGTAAAGTCGGCCAAATTAGTTCGGGGTTATCTCTCTGCGATCTGTCCTTAGCAAACTAGAAATTCAAGTTTGCAGATCAGACCCAAGATTTCACATTAAAAGGCATGACCAATTAACCATGTTTTACTTTAAATTGTACAAAGTTAGAAACCTTGAATTGTGCAGCGAAGTGGTCGGCCAATCGTCGGTCAAAGTCACGACCCCCGAGGTAAGGGTCAAAGGTCGTAGCAAGAACCTGGAAAACATTGAAACAAACAAGGTTCCAAAGACGTTCTAAAACTTGGAAAGTAAGTTGTTGACTCCAAATAAAACTCATTCTTTATGTTTGATTACGTCTAGTATGAATGTCGTCTTTAAATGTTACATAAAGTATCAAATCAACACGAAAATATATTTTACTCTGAACATCCGTTTTTATTACTGAGTCGCAACGGTTGAGAACCACTGTTATAAAACTTCAGGACTTCAAACAAACCTTCAGTTTTCCTTTATTGAAAGCCACGGCCGACACTTGCATGGCAGAATGGCCGATGTCGACGAACACCACGTTGCGCGGTTTCTCCTCGGGGGTCGGCAAGTCCTGCTTGTAAATCCCATAAGCCAACGCAACTGAGAATAAATTAGTAAAATTTAACTCAATGCAAAATCCAAGAAAATGCAAAAAGTTAAATGGTCTTTGGGACACAACACACAGGTTTTTTTTCACAATTTAAATATAAATAGATGTTTGCAATTTTTTATCTTTACTTAACACATATGATTGCAAAAGTTATTGCCAAAATGTTTTAAAAAACATTTCTTAATTTTATACCTTTTGTATTTTACCTTGCAAATAAAACAGTACTTTATTCAGCTTGTAAACTTTGTTTCATTATTTGATTGATTGTAATTTTAACATGATTTATTTACCTGCAGTTGTGTCGTTGAAAAGCCTCAAGCAATGGAGTCCAGCCACTCTGGTTGCTGCGTAAAGCGCTCGTCGTTCTGTGTCCGAATAGTAGCACGGCACCTGAGTCACAAAAATAACTGAAGTACAAGAAATCACTGATTTAAACAACTTTGTGGGCAACTGCTTAGTTGTTTTTACATCACTATTTTTTACATCACTATTTTTTACATCACTATTTGCTCACTACTTAAAAACTAGCACAATATTCTTACATTTTCACCAAATGGAAATACTTTGTAGAAGATGGTCTCTGTTAAACATGTGCATCTGTTGCATTTCGGTGTATGTGCTTTATGACTAATTTAATTATGTAAGCATTCTATGGCTTAAGCCTTAAGGTCAAAGGTCACTGAGCACATGGTCCCCGTTGTCGCTACTTCAGTTGATGTTACTAGTTTGTCGCAGTAGGAGCTAAAATTGTGAGTTACTTGTAAATGTTTGAAACTAAGTTTAACTTACACTGATGCTCTTTCTGTTTTATTAACATTGGCTTGTATGTATTTATATTCATTTGAATTAAGATAACAACTTGAGTAAGCCTTGGTGTCGTTAATGAGTTCCTGTACAGGATTTTTTTAATAACAACTGAAAAGTTTGTGTGAAAATTAAAACCAACTAATCTCTATTTTATAAATAAAAACACAAAACACTGATGAAGCAAAAGCTGCACAAATGAAAACGTTGATATTTGTGAAGCCAACTATTGTACTTACCGACACAACAACATCATTGACCGGTTTGTTCAAGTTTGATTCTGCGGTCATCTTAAGTTTGGTTAGTAGCATTCCAACAATTTGCTCGATGCTAAATCTGCTCTGCTCGCCAGCAAACATGACCTGGACAACAGAATAGTGTCAACAGAAAGTTGGTATTCTGTACATATTAATTATTGGTGACAACTGACAACTTAAGTTATTTAACATATATACAATGAAAATTAAGTTAATCTGGAAATATTTTGATAATACATTTATAATCTATTGTAAAAATTGTTGAAACTAATACACACGATAAGAAAGTATAAAACATCAGTATTATTAGCTGTAATAGATGTAAATATTGCGCTCCCATCACGTAATTTGACCAAATCGAATGACGATCATAAAAGTGAAATATATATCTTAACATCAAAACATATTCAATTTTTTTTACATTTTGTATTTCATTTGTAAATATTGGCGGATAGTTAGCTTCTACCTATTTTTTGGTATCGCTATGTAGGGCCGTTACTTATAACAAAAATATAATACAAAAATTAAACAAATTTCAAAACAAGAGTTTAACAAATATTAGTAGAACTACATGATATTTACATTTTCTTTTAAATTAATTCAAATTTTAACTAAATTCCAGGTATATAAAAACTATTGGTAGCATTAACAGGTATCTGTTGGCGAAACAAATTAGGTATCAGCTTGAAAAGTGATATTTCAGTCGATCTCTGTACAAAGTAAATAGTGTTGGGCCTGTTCAGGTGGTGAGTTTGAACCTTAAACATTTTCCCCAATGTTATATGGCATGAATAAAAATCCTTGCAAACAAACCCACCTCAACTCCGACACTTCCACCCGGCATTTTAATCAACTTGTACGGAAGTTTGGGAATCTCACTTTGTACAAAGGGGTCATCAAAAGGTCGGCCAATCAAGCGCTTGAAGTTGGAAATGGTGTTCTTGAAATTGGAGATAACCTGAACAAAACCACTTGTAACAAACATTTGAATCTTATCATTTAAGGAAAAAGTTAAAAAGATTCATTTTTGTGACAGTTTGAGTCATAGTACACTTGTAATAGCATATGAACACTCCAAAAGGGAAACATTTGAATATTTTAATAAAATTAAACAGAATTTGTTACAGATGAATAAGTTAAGCGAATAAGCATCAATCAGCACTCGGCAGAAGCAAATTGTAAAATTAAAACCCTGTTATTATCATTAGCGATGTTGACCACTTGATATTTCATTCCAATGCAAATACTTTGTTCAAAAGTGTCGCTGCTAGATGCGATACAAAATTACATCATTATTATGATCAAACAAGCAAAATATATAAATTAAAACATTTAAAGAAGTTTTTAGGGTGTAACGCTAAAATTTGCACTGGAGTGAAAAAGCTTGTATATATTTATTCTTACACATTTATGCCTAAAAATCTTAGTTGTCTTTGACTGGGTATTTACTATTTTCTAAAATTGCAAAATTGTGAAAAACTCTAACGTTTGATCACAAACCAGTGCTGTTATGCAGATATTAGTTTTTTTAGGATCAGCATCGATACTACGAGACTAACGGATGATTACTTATTAATACCACCACTTGGCATCAGGAATCAGCTCGGATATTATCGCACCTCTAAACATAAATATTCTCATAAAAAAACCTGTGTTTTTGCGCCGACTCCAATGATCCTTTCCTTGTTGGTGAGAGACACAATCGACCTAAACATGAAAAAGATTGTTTAAAGCCAGGAGATTTATATGCTGACGACTATAATAGAAATACTTGAATCACATTGTGTTTCCAATTGTTTTTATAACAATTTGCAATTATCTACTTTTTCATCAAACCCTAAAAAGCCAGAGTTTTATAGCTGGTCAATGCAATTAAATTTAAGGGTTAACCAAATATACTTCCTCAACTTAAATATTATATAAACATTCACAGTTATAACTCTGTTATAAAACATAAGAATTCTAAATGAGGCTTATTTTGTTCTATCATATTTTTAATTCTACGGAGAAATAAGAAAATTGCATACAAATTCTATACCAGTGTGCATTTCACAAAACTTAAAATATATTGAAAACCTTTGACTTACGGAGTATTGCGGTCGCTGAACTCATTTGCAACCGTCTCAATTCCACCTTGTCGCGCAACAGCGATGAAGCATGACAAGTTACCCACGTCACAACCAACAACAGACATTATGATGTCACAATAAATAACTATCCAATAATAATAAACTAAGCTGGAAAACAAATAAAGTTGGCGCTAAACTTTTTCTGCGTTTTTAAGATTTGTAGATATATATTGGTTATGACATAAAAATAATTCTTACTACTGCCAAGATTGCAATAAAATCATTAAAAATAAGCCAGACCACAAATTTTTTGAATCGATATATAATCACTAACTGTATGCATACCAGGGAGAGCTGGGCGAATAGCAAATAGGCACTTTCTGAGGCTATTTACCCGCCTTAACAAAGTTATTTTAATAGATTCATGTATATCCTAATGGCTGTTTGTTTAGCAAACTTATAAATATATAACGACACCCATGAATCCTACCATTACAAGCAGTTGTCAAAACTGAAATTACAAGGGATAAATAAATATGGGAGAATAAATATATATAGTACTTCAACTACCTAACGCAAATAAAGTCAGCAACGGTATAAACCTCTGGACAAAAAATAAAAGTATGCCCACCCATGTGGACTTATTCCCCCAAACAGCTTTCAAATAAATTATTAAATCAATTCACAATATTTAGGTTAGGGATCGGCTGGGTCAAGTATTATTAGCAAGAATAATTTTCAACAATAATACAACTTAACCCACCCTCACCCAAACCGACACCCTAACCCAAATGATGTGCAGAAAGAGGTACTTCTTAATTGCCAACCAATTTCTATAGCTCTTCACCAAACTTCTGTAATATTCATACTCCCAGTTTGCAATTACTATTTTGACAACAGGTTTTCGTTACTGTACAAATATGGGCGCTGGTCTAGAATCCTACCACAGTTCTAAAATCAACGCACAAAATTTGAGTTAGGGTGCGGGTTAGCGTTCGGGTGTGGGTGAGTCAAGTATTATTATATTCTTTGTTTAATAATAATACTTGACCCACCTTAACTCAAACGCTAACCCAAATGGTGTTTCGTTGTGGTAGGATTCTAGACCAGCCAGGTTGGAAAGTTTGGCCTGCGCGGGGGATTTATCCACAGCCGCGCATTTTATAGAAAATGTGTTCAGCCGCGCAAATCTGACTCGAGCAAACGCGCAAAACTTCAGCCGCGCAAACTTCTGTATGAAACTTAACAAGCACAAAAAAAATTGGCGGGCCGCATACTGAAGTTGTATAACATTTTTTAACGCTAGTTTATAAGACGTATATAATATAATGTATCATATAGTATCACCTGCGAAACGCTGAAAACGCATAGTTCGGCGATTTGGTCACGCATCAGTGGACAACGGTCACGTGTTTAGTGACGTCAAAATAGGCAATATCGAGTAATATTGCATATTAAATGCTATACTATCCAACTTTTTAAATATTTACCTGCGCACTGCGCCCGCACACCAACCAAAAATTGCGCAGTGATTCAAGTATTCTATGAACGCTGTAAGTTTAATATAAATTCGCAATTTACAACTTTCGGTAGCCTGATGGTTTATTTTCAGCCGCGCAAGTTCAAGTCGAAATTTTATTTTCAGCCGCGCATTTTTTCAGCTGCAAAACATCTCCCCCGCGCAATATCCAAAGTTTCCAATCTGGTAGACCAGCGCCCAAATATGTCTTGTTGTTTAACATCTCAGGCAGTTGCACCAACAAACCCGTCTGGAAAGTATGGCAGATCTCGCGGGTGCATGGCCGAAAAAATCAGAATGACCGGGTGCAACAAAGGTCAAAAATTCACCCGGCCATTATAACATATGAGAAGGCCGGGTGCATGTTCATTTTCTAGGATTGCAGATCTAGTGTGTTGAAAAAAATCGTGGGTGCACTTGTCATACTTTCCATTGTGACCAACAAAGTATCCAGTTTTGCTTAAATAAACCCGCGCTGCCAACTTTTACTCAAAATATATTTGTCGAACATACCTTTTCCAAAGCACTTTATTTGTGCAAAATCTTTGTAAAGAAAACCCGGCGCTGATCTAGAATCCTACCACAGAGTTGGAACAATTCTTACCTCAGCCCACAATATTTTGGTTACTGTGCGGGTTAGCATTTGCAGGTTAGTGGGTCAAGTATTATTATTTAATAATAATACTTAACCTACCCAAACCTGCACCCTAACCCAAATAATAATGTTCGTCGTGGTAGGATTCTAAACCAACGCCGTTTATTTTGCTAAAAATATTTGGGTTAGGGTGCGAGTTAGCGGTCAAGGATTATTATTATATTTATTCTTACACATTTATGCCTTTTATGCAATTTCAACTTTGAAGACCCGTTTCGTTAGTGCTACAAATGTGGTAGGATTCTAGACCAGCGTTGAAAAAACCCAACTATTACCGGCTTTCAACCTAAACTCAAAACAACTGCTTAATTTCAACACAGCGGCTTTAAGTATTCATAAAAAGCGTATTTCAGATTTGTCGACTAGAATCTACAAACGACCTGCGAAACTGCTCGAAATCACTTGAAGATTATTTTTTTTACTTCGTCCAGAAATTTCTAGATCACGCTTCTTTTCGCCGAATTCGCTGTAGCGACCATTCAATTAATCATGCGTAACGAACTACTCTTTATAAACAAAACAAAGAATTCGTAGAATTACGTTGAAATTCGAACAAACAAAACTAAAACACATCAGCATTCCTTCGTGGAGAACAGTTTTATTCGAAATTCCAAGTATAGGCAGTCGTAATAACGGCAACAGGTCAATAAATGAAGTTAGTTCGTTATTTGATGTATTCGGCTCCAAGGTTCCATCTCTTGGGCGTGAATCTTGTTCCACTTTGAATCTGCACAAACTTTTTGTTCCACCAAGCTCATGAGTTCTTGTTGTATTCCTCAGCGCTGTAAGGGTTGCCATTCTGCACATAGGAACTTCCAAGTCCGTACAAATGACCAGACTGCTTGTTGATGTCCGATTCTGGGCCAAAAAACTCCTGCGAACAACAAAATATATTTTAACCAAAACACCAAACAAAAGCAAATATATTTTAATAAAAAAGCAGCTTCAGAAGGGCTAGATCTCAGTTGTAAGCACACATATATGTGTGTACATATGTTTCATTGTATTATGATATGATACTGGCGATCCCCTTCGTTATGAAGCTGCTTGTACTAACAGATTGAGTAAGCATTGGCGTATAGTTGTTTCTCGACTCGTTCCCTTCTGAGCCTGCATAGTTCAGTTGGTAGAGCGACGGTCCCGGCTTGACCGGAGGTCGTGAGTTCGAACCTCACTGCAGGCTAGTTGTTTTTCTAGTCTGCTCTGCTTGCATCATTGATCGACAGATTCGGTGAGTCTGCAATGGCTTTTCGGTGTACTAATAATACGTAAGCCGTTATCGTTGGTCAAAAAGCAGCTTCAGAAGGGCTAGATCTCAGTTGTAAGCACACATATATGTGTGTACATATGTTTCATATTTTAATAAAGTATGCTCACTTATAACTAAACACCAAAATAAAGTGTTTATCAATAAAGATAGAACATTTAAAGCTTTCAATATTTATTTTACATTATTGTGTTTCACTCATCAAATAAAATGTCGACATTTTGTGCAAACAACTAACAATTATGTATATTTACCCGAAATGTTGTTTTATATAAAAGAAATATTTTACCTATCTAACACAAATACAAAGCCTGTTGTTATTGAAATATGTCTACCAAAACCCAGCAACACTTAACAAGAACCTAATGTTAGCGGAAATTTGTTTATTTTGTGACAATAGTGTTGTACTGGTTGAAGCAGAGGTCTCAATCTGTCCATAATTTACAACCAATTGGCAGTTTTCACGTTTTAGGGTTTCTCAAGGCATTTATATTTATCTCCCCAATCGGCATAAAAATAGTGTCACGCTTCCATAAAAACGTATTTACTAGTTATTTATTTGTGGTCATAATTTGTTCTATTCTGCAAATCAGTTTTAGTTAGGGTTAGTAAACCATATTTCCGAGCACCTTACCTCTTTAAGTTTGAAGAAAGTGAGTCCCGTCAGCAAACTGTCGCTGCCCGCTTGGTGTTGCGGGCCGACCCGGTCAACCTGAACCTGCTTCGCAACTTCCTGGAGTCCGCCCTGGACATAAAGTAAGTAAAACTCCGACCACACATGTGCAACGATATAGAAAATATTCTAACATTAGTGTGCTACACTGTTTCTCACGGGCGACTCTTCGCCAAAAACATTCCCTGCGCCAGCAAACAAAAGAATGCTTTATGTTTTGTGAGCGGTTAATCAAGTAAAGCTCCATTAATGATTTGTGACACAGAGATTAGATTATGTCGGATTTACAGCCTGAACTAGGTTTTCTTAACTTTTTTTACAAACCTTGTTATTTATTTAAACTTTTTTATCTTTTAGGATTAACTTAAACAACACTTTCCTTGTCGTCTGCTTCGGCATTAATTTCGTTAGATATTAACAGTTTTGTTTGCATTAGTTTTCCATTTGCATCAATTTTTTAGCAGTCACAGGCATTATTTCGTTTAGTCTACTTAATTTGCAAAAGTAGTTTAAATTACACAGTTTATACAACTTGCAACAAAACTGTGATGTGGACACTTTAATAGAAATCTTACTTTTAAACTTTTGCAGCTTTTCATCAAATACTTTACGTCATAGATTGTCGGAAAGAACAACTTTAGAAGTTCAAAAAATGCTGATTCATCCATCGGCAGATTGTTGTTAGTCAGCAACTTTAATAAGTATCCGAAATCATATCCACTGCATAAAGAAACATAAACATATATTCAACGAAGAAAATAAAAACTATGATTAAATTGAAATAAATAAACACATGTTTGAGTGAAGTTAAATCCATAATGATAAATACAAGGATCAGAAAAGCACAAATTTTTTTCTAAAAACTTCAAAGACATCCAGCACTAGACGAAAAATAATTTCTTAAAAAAAAAATCAGTTTAAGTTTGAACAAACGTGCCAGACTTTAAACATTTGGTAACATATAGCAATTGGAATCTTAACACAATAAATTAAAACGTTTTGTTTGCCACAATTTTATGAGGATGAGAGGCCTTAACATCAAACAAACATAACTGCGACAAATGCTAGAACATTTTAATGTTAACTTGGAAAGAATAAAATATTGATTTTGGTCCTAACTTTTACCTTCACCAACAAAAAGCTTATTGTTAATCAAACCTGTGAAAGGAAACCCAGTTGACATCGTCCATCAAAACGACCCCCGAGGTCATGAGAAGCTCGGCAAAGTAGAGAGGCTCGATTCCTTCTGCTTCGTGCTTCTTGAACTGGATCCCAGAGTTGTGAAGCAGATCGATCGAGTCCTGGGCGTACATGTCTTCACTGTGGAAAACAACACTTGCTTGTATTAACACAGTGTAGCAGGCAACGGTACTATGGTTGTTTCTCGACTTATTCCTTTCTGAGCCTGTGTAGTTGGTAGAGCAACAGTACCAGTATGACCAAGGTCGTGAGTTTGAATCTCACCACAGTCTAGTTTTACGAACAGGATGCAGCAGGCAACAGTGCTATGGTTGTTTCTCGACTTGCTCCCCTCTGATAGTATTTAGCTTAGTTGGTAGAGCGACGGTCCCGGTATTGCCGGGGTCGTGAGTTCGAATCTCACCACAGTCTAGTTTTACGAACAGGGTGCAGCAGGCAACGGTGCTATGGTTGTTTCTAGACTTGCTCCCCTCTGAGCCTGTGTAGCTCAGTTGGTATAGCAACGGTCCAGGTATGACTGAGATCGCGAGTTCGAACCTCACCACACGCTAGTTTTATAAACAAGATACAGCAAGCAACGGTGCTGTGGTTGTTTCTCGACTTGCTCCCCTCTGAGCCTGTGTAGCTCAGTTGGTATAGCAACGGTCCCGGTATGACTGAGATCGCGAGTTCGAACCTCACCACACGCTAGTTTTATAAACAAGATACAGCAAGCAACGGTGCTGTGTTTGTTTCTCGACTTGCTCCCCTCTGAGCCTGTGTAGCTCAGTTGGTAGGGCGACGGTCCCAGCTTGACCGGAGGTTGTGAGTTCGAACCTCACCGCAGGCTTGTTGTTTTTGTAGCATGCTCTGCTTGCATCATAGATCGACAGATTCGGTGAGTCTGTAATGGCTTTCGGTGTACTAATTATACCTAAGCCGTAATCGTTGGTCAAAAAGCAGATTCAGAAGGGCTAGATCTCAGTTTTGGAATATGTGTGTGTATCTTCTATTCGGTGTAATACAGCTTTCTTACGGAAAATATTTAGTTTTCTTAGTCAAAAGAAAGAATATGGTTTTAGAAGTGAGCTTATTAAAAAAAATTTAAATATAATATTTAACTTAGGTTGTCAGTTTGTACAAGTGCATCTGTGTAATCCCAGTGTTTAAGCTTTATCCTTCAATATTTTTATAATTATTTAACTTCTTATTAAACAAATTAGGTAAAATCAATCTGAAATTTGTTTACGTTAAATTGAATTTGAAATTAAACTGCCATGTTGAAATTCCAGAGGGTGTTTCCCCATTTTCATCCATAAAAGTGAGTCCCAACTGAATGATTTTGAGCATATCGACGTTGCATCGCAGAAGTTGGTACTGGTAATCTGAATTGGTGCGGAATTCACCGATTGGACGCGCAACCACGCCTGGAAATTCTGTGTCCTAAACAAAATTAATTTGTATCATACAGATCACTTTAAACAAAGTAGCTGAGCAGATTGCTTTCTATACTTGTGGCAAGCCTACTTCAAATGCAATGTTATATCCATAACATTATGTCACTGCTAAGTTATCTATGACTAATGCACAGTAGTGAATAAAAATAAAAATCTGCCCCTGTGATTTTTTTTGACAGAGAAAACAAGCATGCCAAAAAAAAATAGAACATATCCCCTAAATTCCATGCATATTTTAAACAAGCGCCAACAAGATCTCACTGAGATCTGTCATTCTTTCCAGACACAACATAGTTTAACCTATCTATAATACAAATACGGTAAAAAGAGTTGGTTTAAATCAGAGGCGTGCAACATACGGCCCGAGAACTATTTACGTGGCCCGCACAGACTTCGTCAAGTAGCCCTTTATTTTTTTAAAAATTTTCACTGTTTAAGAAGTTATTTGTAACGGAATCATTGGCATTTATTAATTTGTATTATGTCACACTCTCCGAACCTCCATTATTGCGTCATAGTGTGCATTGTAGTAAAACTGCCTTGTTTTGCTTGCAAAAAAGAAAGGTTGATTATGAAAGGTGGAAATTCAACAAGCAAGATGTAGTTTGCCTGCTTTGTCAAAACGTTATATCAGTAATAAAAGAGTATAATTTCTAAGGGACACTATAGTTAAAAACACTCCAATTATGATAGCGTTGTAGGTCAATTGCGGGTTGACAAAATGCTGCAATTGAAAAATTCTTTGAGCAAACAACAAGAGGTATTTCATTGTTATAAGAAAGACGTTGAGCTTGTTACAAAACTGGGCTATAAGTTATCGAAAGCAATTGCCGAAAAAGGAAAGCCTGTTCAAGACAAAATTCAGGAATCAGCTCACAGATGAGCACTTGTTAAGTGAACTTCGAGTTGGCACTTCTGCCAAACTAACAAGATCTCTGGTGAGAGAAGATATTACACATCTCATTAATCGCTTAATGAGTAACTTGATTCTACACGGTTTTCCAATAAAATATTGTTTAAAAAATATATCTGTTGTTCGATACATTTAAATGTAAAGAATTTATAACGCATAACAACCAAATAAAATTTATTGCTAAAATGTTGAGTTGCTATCAACAACATTTATTTTGAAACACAACCCGACATACCATTGCTATGTAGTTATACTTCTTTACAATATTTCTAATCTTTTTGAACTCAATTTCAATGTTGGTCGCCCAAACTTCTACAATCGGATCTTCTGTTTGATGAGCCGGCATTTTAATATAATCAATGCAAACTCTAAAAGAAAAGTTAACACAAAGACGTCTAACAAAATGAAGATTTATTGAGTGGATTCATAAATTATAAGAACTATAAACAAATTCACGAACTATTTAAATAACCTTGATACGCAATAGTTTATTATTCCAGAAAAAAATACGATTAAAATGTTTGTGTTTGATTTGCGGAATATGTCAAGCAACATTTATACTTTAATGTTTATTTTTATGTTAGGAACTAAACTCGGCCAAATATTTGTTTAACACAACTAGGATTTTTAGTTATGAAATGTTTTTAACATTAGAAAATACAAAATTACTTTTTTACACTTCCTCAATTTAATTTTTTGAAACAGTTTTTTGAAACGTGCTATTACGTCAGGTTCTTGTGGTCGATCGCATTCAACCATTAAATCTATATTTCACGCAACCAAGCGTAACGTACCCGCAAATTGCATTTTTTTTTAAAAAACCTTTTAATAAAAAATAGGACCATAAATTGTCCTCCAACAGAGTAAAAGACGGTTGAATGAACAAAAAACCTTCAAGGCATTCATAAGTCATCTTTGCTTAAACCAGAAGATTCTAGTTAGCTTTTTGGTTCATTTCGATAAATTACAGAAAAAATACAGATGGTTAATTATTTAATTTTGATTCAAGTTATAGATTTTCTTAAGATTTTAATTTATTATTATTTCTTGTCGAAACAGGCAAGTTTTTTTTTTTTTTTTTGTCTTGCGACTCTAAAATAATACTCTAGCTTTGAATTTTACAACATTGTTAATACAGTTTTGAAATGCTCATCGTTTACCATGAATATATCCGGAACCTAAGAAGAGGATAACTGAAATCAGCTTAGTCAGGAGTTTAGCACAGGGTATCTCTTGGTGAGGTTCGAACTCACGACCTCCGACCATCTAGTCTGGTCTTATATAAAACGTGTTGTTATCGTTGACCAGTACGGAGGACTTGATCACAAAATAAACAATGTGTTTACGTACGTTTCAGTGCATTTTATATCCTTTTACCAGGGTTGTTCGTTTTCCTCGCTTGTTTTGTTTAACTCGCATGTTAGAGAATAGGAAATATAGATGCTTGCGATTTTTTCGATGCGAGCGCATGGAATTAGTCCAAAGCAGGATATTTTACTGCGATTATTATTAAATATTTATTTAACAGTCAAGTTTTTGTGTAAGAAGGTTTTTGGAAATTTGCAAATTTCCGTTTGTTATTTAATGAAAAGTATAGAGCAGGGGTTCTTAAACTTTTTTTTACCGCGGGCCCCTAAATTTTTTTTGGCTCGCGTGGACCACGGAAGGCAAAAAATTTCAAAAATGACGTCATAAATCTGCTAATTTCGATCTACAAATGTGAAAGTGAAATAGAGCAGTGGTTATCAACCGCCGGTCCGCGTCAACTTTTTTGCTGGTCCGCCAAAGATATTACAATTTTATATCTTAATTGCAAGATGTTAAAAGCTTGTGCACCAAATTAAGAACTTCGCCAGTTCCGTAATTTGCAGCATTGTGACGTAACATAAAGTTAATTGTCTACTTTGGATTTACCGTAAGTTACAATGCGCAGTGTTGTGCCCAACTGTTTATAAGTAGGCTACACGTCGTTGAAGTCTCCTACTTTAAGATAGTGTATGTGAAAAACTTTCGTATACCACGTATGACGTAATTGCATTTTGGGTTGGTTTTGATTTTTAAAGGTCCACCGGTCCGCAAAATTTGTTTTGAAATTTTACCGGTCTGTAAGCTAAAAAAGGTTGAGAACCACTGAAATAGAGTCTTAATGCATTCAGTGCAAAGCCGTTTTATTTTTAATTAAACTGTTTTCCCTTGTATAAAGAAACTACATTTTCTTGGAAACCACTTCTTTATTTAAACAAAGTTTTAAGAGATGTTTCGGGAGGCGGTGGTGTGTTTATGGATACGACCTTCGCCTTGAGAGATGTGCTTGGCTAGTTTCTGCTGAGGTGGTCTTGAAGCGGTTTCACGCCCAACATCGAGTCTAGTTTCAGCCGAGATGCCGAGTTCAGCATTTTTTTTGTTAATACTGCTGGATGAGCAACACTCGGTTATATTACGCCTCGCAGCAAGAGCTTATTTCATTTTTGTTTAGTTGTCGGGTGCGGGAAGCGGCCGGTTAATTGTTCGAGGCGTGGGAACGCAGAAAAAAGCGGAAACAATTTGTTGGCGACATATTTGTTGGAAAAGCTTTAAAATATTTTCCTTTGACAACTGCAAAGCTTTGAAGGCGTTGAAACAAAAAGTGCGAAAATTATTCCTTTATTAGATATCAAACAACCTGTTGTTACTTCGACTGAATAACTTTTTTAAATGCAGATACATTTTTGAGCATAATCGTTTAACGTAGAATTGAAATCAAAGCCCCAATACAGAAGTAGAAAGCATTTTGAACGTTTTTTCAACATCAAAAAGTTTTTTTAAAATTTTGTTCCCGGATTTATTTCGCCGTTACGTCCAAAATGTTGCGGGAATATTTTTAAATTGGGAAATATAAAGTGAAGTGAGTTTAATTGTTTAGTTCAAAGCTTCCACTGAACAGAGTTTGTGAGACAAACTATTGGAAACATTTTGCCTTATCGGACAAGTAACCGATATTTGGGCCTAGTATCGGACGAATAACGATACTCGCAATTGCAACGTTGTCGTAATTTCACTGAGAATGTTCTTTTAAATAGTTGAATTTATAAACTTCTGCTTTAAGTAAACTAACGACGAAATCGAAATTTAATTTCTATTGTTGCAGAATTTTTTTACAAATGTGATAATCCTGAAACGAAAATAATCTTCAACGCACAAAAAATGGCCGATGAAAGATCGTTTGAAGTTGAAAGTCTGATTCGCCGAAATTTGGTGAGTTCCGCAAACTGAACATCTGACAAATATATTGCTTTTATATTTCCTTAATGAAATTGGCAGCGTGAGTGATCTTGCTAATAAAATATTAAATGGGTGCAAAATAATAAGGTTAGATTTCATTGGAGTGGGCTCTGCTCTCTATTTTTATTCAGATAAATATTTCTATTTATTATTTTGTGACTATTTTTATTCCAACCATTTGTTGCTATTATAAGAATATAACGACAGTGAAAAATTCGTTGTCATCCACATTAACTTAGTTGTTTTTCGATCCTTTCTTTAACCAATCGTTTTACATTTCTTTATTCAAGCGAAATGCTTTTTAGTTTTAAATTAAAAGCGTCAATTAGGGCGAATAATCCCTGATGTGAAAGGGCGGCAAACTGGTAAAGTGTGGCCTTTAGTTGGAAGACCCCTCTAAATGCGCAACTACATTCCGGTCAAATGCCCCAACCCTGTCCCTAAACTGTAAGGCTACTCGTCAACCAGAAAGCTAAAAGTTGTCTCACCTGTTGGTTCCAGTTCCGCCGCACTTTAGACGCCATTCCTGCCCGCTACGCCCTTGCGCTCATGGGATTCGGCGGCACGTTCAACGTTTATTCGCTTCGAATCTCGCTGAGCGCGGTGATCGTTGCCATGGTGAACCACACCGCTGTGGCAAGTGGCAAGCTGGCAGGTGTCAACCTCACAAATGACAATGTAACGAGTGGCAACTTGTCACTGGTGAACGTGGAGAGTTGCCACAACGGAATGGCGGGTAAGTTGTTTGTTGTACGGACAAAACAGCAAAATCTTGCTGTGACGTGACCAGTAAATACGTGGTGACAGATCATAACGTCACGTTTCAGACGACTTGGCGAACTCCAGCTCCCGGACTCCCTCTGGTGGTGGCGAAGATAGTTTTTTGTGGGACGAGGCAACACAAGGAACGATTCTAGCAGCTTACTTTTACGGCTACATCTTCTCACAGGTTTGTTCCATCCACAACCTGCACCCAGCATTTCTTGCCCCCATTATATTGTTTATATACTCACCTGACTGTGCTCTTTATCATCACTGCGGTTAGTATCCTGCAATATTCTTCCCAGGTAACACTGTTTATTCGGGGCAGTAAATATCAAAACTACACATACATTAACACTAAAATCAAAATAAGGAAAAAATGCTGACCTTCTGCCGATGCGCAGTTCAACTCTGGCCTACCTCCAAGTGGCGGCACCAGCTCCTTGTGGGAGAATGGTTTTCCTGAGAAATGAATCATTACTTACGTACACTTTGGATATTCCTGGTTTACATTTCGGCCAATGGGAAGAATACTGCCGCTGCTTTACCTTACTATACATTTACTTTTGGTTGGTGAAAATATAATTTTTCCAGACCCCTGGGGCTTGGCTGGGTCGCCGGTACAGCGCGGTCTTGGTTTGGGGGCTTTCCCTCGGCCTGGCCTCAATCATCACTTTGTTGATCCCAGCCGCGGTTTCACATCTGGGGGTTCCCGCAATTGTCACCATGAGAATCCTCGTCGGACTTTTCTCGGTGAGTTACGTCATCACTGAGTTACGTCATCACTGATTTACGCCATCACTGAGTTACGTCATCACTGATTTACGCCATTAGACAACGACTTTGTAACAAGCTGAACAACATTTCTATTTAAATCAAGTTGTTTACGTTTAAACTTTCTCAGGCAAAAATTAGAAAGTTGTATTCTTGCGTCACAATACATTTGTTTTGATTGGTTTATCTTTAGGGCGTGTCGTACCCAGTGATGCATGGGATGTGGGGGGTATGGGCTCCCCCAGATGAAAGAAGCAGACTCACTTCAATCTACTTCGCAGGTGAAACACAAAAACATATTTTTTAAGGAAACTACGTTGAACAACATTTAAAGTTAAAGGCATTTGCTTTAAAATTAACGAAGAACCAAAATTTGAGAAGAATTTATTTCTTCAGTAATTGTATTATTGAATTACTTACTTTGCTGTATGAGAGCCAGCTTTAATTATACTACTTCAGTTGGGGCGCTCCTAGCGGTCGAAACTATTTTACCATTAATCCACCAGGTGCCGCCCTTGGCTCGTTCGCGATGCTTCCAGTTTCTGGATTGATGTCAAGTTATTTGGGCTGGCAGTCGGTCTTCTATTTCACCGGTGAGTAAACACAACTCAATGATACCTCGGTATAATGTTACGCTTTATTGCAAATTGGTAGAATGCTTTAGAAATATGAATATCTATGATGGTCCACGGACAAAAACAATTCGGTTTGAGTCAAAAAAATATCTTCTCAGCTAATTATAAACTAATTTAAAACAGGACTGCGGAGTCGGAGTTGGATTTAGAACTCGAGTAAGTCTACGAAAAACTCGAAAACAAACTCATTCCCGAGTCCGACGTGCGCATGCGTAGTACTAAACTTAAAACTGATATTGTCGCCAACTGTAAATTGTAAAAGTGGAAAAAAATATTATGGAAATTTTCAAGTTTAGTGGGCGGCGAATTATTTTACGCCCTTTGAGTTGATTGCTGAACATCCGTTGGAACTGGATCGGGAAAATATGTGTAGCTGAACTTGTCAGTTTGAATGGTGCAGGTTTAAGGCCGTCCCTACAGCGGCGCTTAATTGCTTACAATTACAACTTTTACACTCGCGCATGTTCTAAGGGAGCGTTTCGCTTGCTTGGTCGATCTGCTGGCTCCTCACAATGCACGACTCCCCCGCAAAACACCCCCGGATAACGACCAAGGAGAGGGAGCATATAGAGGGCGCTCTTAAGCAGGGCGAGGTCAAGGTGAGTCGCAAGGTCAAATAAATCAATGATCAAGTTTTATTGTTGGGAAACAGTTGATTGAAATTGTACAATGAATTGTGCAGAATTATTTTACTTTTATTGGAAATTAAGAGAAGTACACCTTTCCAAATATATCTGGAATTCCACTGAGACATATTATTATTATTATTGGTCTCTAAAAATTTTAGGAACAAATTAATTTGGAAATTACGCGCACTTCATTTTTCTTACATCTTACATCCCAATAAATTACTAACTTTCATTATGTTTAAGTTCATTCTATGTTTTTTTATAGTTATTACAATGTGAGTAACAAATTTGTTAAAAAAATTTGCCAAAGCTCAGCTAATCATCAGCCTACATTTACGTCACAAGCCCCATTGTTGTTTGCAGGTGACGTCAAAGCATCGCGCGGTTCCCTGGGCCGGGATTGTTTGTTCAGCAGCGGTCTGGAGTTGCGCTTGGGCTCACTTCTGCTGTAATATCGGTCGATACCTGGTCCTAACAATGCTACCTACCTATCTCGTCACAATAATGCACTATGACGTCAAGACGGTAAGACAATGATCTAGAATCACTGAATTGTTGGATGAATGACTTAGTATTTCGGGCTGAACATGTTGAGTTGAATTGAATTAAGTCATTTAGACCAGGGTGGTCCAAGGTTGACAGCATCGCGGGCCACAATATTTCTTTGATATACTTGGTGGTCCACATAAAGTAGGCTATATATGCGGCATGCGTGCTAGGAGCGATTAACGATTTTCGTAAGGCATGAAATGTTTAAAGATGGCGACAAAAAGTAATGTGGTAATGAGATTGGTGGCAAAATGTTGCGCGCGAAGCGCGAAAAAAATTCGTATTTGACAAAACAGAATACTGCATTTATAAGCGTATAATTTTTTTTAACTAGATATATCTGGCTAGAATTGAACGATGGAAAGGTCCAGGGCGTCAACCTTTAGCCACAGTGAAATCATGTAAAACAATACTTTGCCGAAGCGCTATATATTTCATCGTTCATTTACCTTGAAGTGGCAAAAATAGTAATTATATAGGGTCGTCCTTTTTATGTTATGTTTACTGGTCCATTAAAAAGACGTAAAACAAAACGCAAATGTAACCTATAAGTTCGCAAAACAGACATTTTGCACAGTTCCATAAAGGACGTATCTGCGACTTTCAAACCGGTCTAACACATAAAAAATTAGGCGTTCTTGGCACCCCTGGATTAAACCTTGATGGTCGATAGTAAACCGATTAATTTATTTAATAATGTAACTAGGCCTATAATCAAACAATTGCAATATGCTTGCCGATGATCGTTGGTCAGTAATATTTATTTGATTAAACCCTTAACTTTACGCATTGCAACAATCCAACAGCGCTTCGCGTGCCACAAAAAATGATGCCTCGGGGCACATGTGGCCCGCGGGCCTGGGTTTGGACCACCCTGATTTAGATAATGAAATTAACTTGTTCTGGTTAATTTATTTCACATATATGGACTGAGTAATTTGAATAGCTATAGAATTAATCCTGAAGAATATATTTTTTCTGTAGTGGTAGCATTTAGTTATTACATGACAAGAAAACCAGTTAAAAATATTATTTTCTTGATCAATGCTCTTTAAGTTTGTAATTCGATGTCGCATGTGTTGTGACTTAATGGAAGTTAATAACTTCCTTGACTCAAGTCTTTAGGACAAACGGCTTGACTGAGGGTTTTGTAAATTAAAAAGAAAAAATCCAGCTTATATTAAGAATCAAACGGGATTTTCGATTTCAACAGTGTATTTAGTTTTATTACTTGTTACTTAACTTGGATACCTAATGAGTTAAACTTAGAATTGAATTTCAGTTGCAAAGAACTTGAACTTAAGACATTCTGAAACACTTTCTGTAAAAACCTTAGCTATGAGTGATTTTGTCCTGATTAAACTTCGCTCAAATAATTCAAACAACTTTTGATGACGTCACTGCCAGAGCGGAATCCTAAGTTCGATTCCTTACGTCACGAAGTTCGTCATCAACCTCGCCTCGGGATCGCTCGCTGATTGGCTGATAGCGCGTGACGTCAGAGTGATATACGTCAGGAAGCTGTGCACTGGATTATGTGAGTTCCGCTTCATTTGGTCGAAATTATCGCAACGTTTGTCGTAAAATTACGAAATATACGAGGTTTCAAAATTATTCCTAATTATTTACAAACTTTCATAATATTCGAAGAAAACTGCAAATGAATTTTTTTAAATTTTTATCTCATTATTTTACAACATGTTTCGTCCCAACTCCTCCACATCAACAAGGTTGTGCTTTGCAGGTTTGTTGATTCCAGCTTGTGCGGTGGCAGCGGTGAGTTACGTGAATTGCAACATCGGCTTCACCCTGGCTTGCTTCACATTCATCGGTGAGACAACATAAAGCTGCGTTGAGCTGCAGGCGATTAAGGGAGGGTTATATGGGAGCCAACTAAGATTGCCGTTACTTAACATATATTCCGATATCTCACGCGATCTGCAACTAAATGTACTTTTCTCAAACAATCAAACTTGACGAAATAAAACGTTCCGAGATATCTTTCCAAGTTACAAAATATTCTTCAGCGAAGAGTTTTAGTTACCTCTAGTTGTTAAACCAACTGTTTTTTTTTATAAATTTCCCCACAAAGATTGAATCGCTGAGTTGGATCCAACCAATGAATGAAATATTTTCTTTGGTATCGGATCGGCACCGATACCAACCTTGTATCGGACGAGTACCGATACTACAACTTGGTATCGGCTCCCACCCGATATCATCGGACACGCCTATAGTGTTAACTGTAATAAAATGTTAAAGTATTAAATTTTTTAATTTCATCTGATTATGAGCAAACAACTCGAATAAAAACAGCAAACAGACAAATAAAAACAGCAAAAAGACAAATAAAAACAACAAAAAGACACCATTTAGCGAGCTAAAATTGTTTTACGTGTAAAATTTGGTAAATAACCCAACTTTAAAAAGTGTGCTAAAATTACCTAATTTCTACCAAGTTATTTGAATTCCAAATTAATTTATTTTGCCCAAAATACTTTAGTCAAGTGATTATTGTCTTTACCATCCACAGTGAGTTTGGATGCTCTTTCTGTGCCCGGCTTCAAGGCGTCATTGGTCGACATGTCGCCCTCCTATTGCGGACTTCTCTTCAGCTTCGGCAATTTCCTCGGGAGCTGCGCCGGGTTTATTGCGCCGCAAGTGGTCGGCGCGCTCAGGGAAGCCCACGTAATAATATAACCTTTGTTTGGTCACAATACGCCTATAGTGCTAATTAATATACCAAATATCGTAAGAGTAGATGTTTAATAAATTGTTTTTTGGTAATCTCATGCAAACAGATATGTTCAGGTTTCGTGATTAAACTTGATATTTGATAATAAGTGATTATTTCCGTAACTGCTTTTTTATCACATTCAAACGGGTATTCCCCTTTCTAACAACACGCAACCTATTGCAGAGGGGGAATCCTCTACAAGGCTGGAGGGTCGGGTTCTGGCTGACTAGCGCCACCTATGTGAGCGGGGCACTTGGATTCCTGGTGTTTGGGACAAGCGAGCGGCAGCGCTGGGGGGAGGGACCGCAATGACGTCACTGAGTGGAAGAGCATCAACCTGCACCAGCTTTCCTGAAGTTCCCTGGAATCTGTTTATTCACGTGTTTTCCAATCTCCACTGAACTACTTAAAGAATCACTAGTTATTAAGCATCGGGTTAACTTGCTTTGTGACGTCATAATTTCAGTGGTTGCAAATTGACCTCCGGTGAGTTGAAGGTGAAATGTTAGAGCTTGTAAAATCGACCAAATGTATTTTGCTAAGCGCTTGCTTTACTGTGTTGTGCATTTATACCCAGATCTGCATGCAGACAGGACATTATGTAATGCTAACTAATGCTTTAATGCTTGATTGTGTTTGTGTGTCACATATTTATGTATTCTATGTTATGTAGATTGGTGTTCTGTTTAAAACATTAAATGGGTGAATAAAAACCTTGCTGAAAACGAATGTTAATAAACGAGACACATAAACTGAATTCAAAGTATTTTAACAATACACAAGAAAGAAAAAATAAGCTAAAAGCAACAATAAATGACTTGCATCATATTAGCGGCCGGTGATTTTTTTTGACAACAGCAAATTAACAGTAAAGGTTACCAAGTTTTTTAGCTTTTGCTGTAAAACATTACACTTGCACATTTCAATTTGACCAATTTTGCTTATTTCACAATAACAATGAAGGCATTTAGTATTAGACAGCGGTACTTGGCACAAAAATTATTATAATAAAGTGTGATCCCTAGTTTGAAGGCAGTGACAAAAAATGTGAACTTAATGTTTTAAGAGAGCTCATTACAATGATTGAAACAACGACAAAAATTGGAAACAACTCAGTGGTGAAATTTGTCGCTGAATATTCTTACGACGGTTTCATGGAAAAAACTTTTTGTATAACAAATTTCTTCCAACAATTCATCTGGCGTCAAACACAACCACTGCAATAAATAGAAAAAACGAAGTTCAGTAAAATGCTTTTATTCTGCAAAAAGAAATATCTGTAATTGTGGCAACTTAAGACAAACAAATTTAAACTTAATGAATGTTTAACGCTAATGCCATGGTCCAAAAATTAGTTGCACTTTGAACAATAAAGTCATTGTTTTGTTTTAAATAACAACTTGATGTTTGCATAAAAGCCCACGTACTTCTCTTTGTGCGCTTCTTGTACATAATCCTGCAGCCACATTCCCGACACCTGATCGGATCGCGAGCACGAATCTCATTCTCTTGGTGGCATTCTAAAAAAACATTTACAATAACTTCAATGTGGGTTAGTTCAAAATAAAATCCATTTTAATACATTTAGTTGGAAGATTTTCTCTTTGGATTAATTAAAGCCTAAACAGTCCCAACTTGGCTAAGAAATTTTTAAGCAACAAATTTATGCAGCAGAAAATCCATGACTAGAAAATAGTCTTAGTTTGGGGATAAATTGTGCCAGAAACCACATCAACAATAATGTACTTCTGAGATACTTTTAATAATATTAGCAGTGCGTTTAGTTTTTTATGACATTTCTTAAAATATTTCGTGCTGAAATGACTGACAGAAATAAATATAATTGTAGAACTTGATAAAGTATTTATAATTACTTATTCCGTTGAAGGCAAAAGCAAAGCATTTTAAGTAAACAGTATTTTCACATTAAGATAGTCTCTCTGACAAATTATATGATCCCTAGGGATGTTCAAAGTAGAATCCCAAGGTATTCTATAATAATAGGTTTCGAATCTAGAATAACGAATCCAGAATAGCGAATCCTAGTATATTTTTATTAAATTATCTAACCTTGGTTTTGTTTGGGGAAGGGATTCATCTTAATCTACCTCACAGGGCCCACAATCACAGCAATAAATCACCCAAACAATTTGCTAACATGTGTACATTATAATAAAAAAATCTCTCATATGTTTAACATTCTTAACAACTGTCATTTGAAGCAGTTCTGTAAACTGTATTATATCAACTGTCCAGGTTGTTGCCAAAACTTATATTTTTGCCAATAGTGAGTACAATGAAACACTACACACAGAAGTCTTAAGCAATTCGGTCCTGTTTTTTAAAGCATTGTTGGGTTTTAGTGCTTCTTTTTTGACTAACATGATCTGTTATGCAGTCAAATAATGTACTGCAAAGAATACAAAGTTACTATTGACATAACGAATTCTTGACAATTACGCTGTGCATAACTGCATAACCTCGCTGAATATTGGTCTAAAGTTGACCTTAAGTAACCCTATAGCACATTTTGTAGACGGCCATTTAGGGCAATTGCGAACTCCACACCAGACATTGCACGTTAGTCGCTCGCCCAATAATGCTTGATTGACACTTATTATTAGACGAACGTTATCGCGAGACACGGTAATTGGTCGCTGACACTGCACTAGGAGGCTACGTTTAAAGCAAGCACTATAAATTGGTCACCGCAGCGACAGGCCAACTTACCACACGCGTTTGTACAATTAGGCGCAACAATCGGCGGTAAAACATTAAATTATATCGGTTCCAATTACCCGAAATAAACGGCAGAATTGGATTCGAATCCCAAGGATTCGATATTATACTTTGAACATCCCTAATGATCCCCCTTCAGAGGAAACAACTTTTACACACTATACAGTTTAGTAGTGCTTCCCAACCCAATTTAGAGTTGTTGTTTAATTTTGTAGGGTCTCTTTTATACGAGTAGATATATAAGTTTGGTTCTGAACAATATTTCTGTAAAATTTGACAAGCAATTATGAAGCCATGGCGCAAATTAATTAAATTGGAACTTTGTTATGCTACAGTCTTATTTGTGTTTTGTCACATTAGGATTACAAAAAGTTTAATGAAGGGAATTAGATTGCCGAAGCTTTGCTGGTATGCTTCTGCTTGGGCCCTGGTCTACAAAGGTGGGTCAAGTATTATTTTTGTTTTTATTCTCTAATATTTATTTCTTTTTTGCAATTTCATTTTTGACATCTCCTTTTGTTTCTGTAAAAAAGTGCTTGGATTCTAGACCAGCAACTTAGTATTTGGGTAGTCACAGCAAGTATGAAAAGTATGGCAGATCTTGACGACAGGCCGGGTGTAACAAATGTAAAAAAAAGTGCACTTCGGGTGCACTTTCGAATTTCCGGGTGCAATTTAGGATTTTCCGATGCATTCTATAATCTGTATTGCATACATTGCACTGTAAACATATGCTGCAAAAGCGTTTTACATATTTGGGGAGCAGTTTAGATTGTTTTGGGGTGCGCAAAATGTTAAAAAAAACTTGTGGGCGTACTTGCCATACTTTCCAGAGTGAGTAACAAAAAGCTTGACAAACACTGGAAATGAAGGTGGCTAAAGGACATCTCACCTCCACAGATGTAAACCATTGCTCTAGGTTGTCCGGGAACCGGGGCATCCCCTGGTCTAGGGGTTCTCCCTGGGGTCCGGCCCGAAGGACTCTTGCTCATCACAGAAGAAGGCGTTTCAGACATCGAGAGTTTGTCCGAACGATGCAAGAACAACAATTACAAACAGGGGGTTTTGTGGCAAAAGTATTCCTTCAAATTTCCACATTTACAACCTGCAAAAAACAGAAAACAATTTGAAGTAACAAATTAATGAAAAGGTTGCAAAGCGCAACTCGTCTATAGTGTCAAGTACAACTATATATTTATTATTTGACCTCTTTTTTATTTGTTTAAAAAAGTAAAGTGCGTTTGTCTAGAATCCTACAACAACGCACAAAATTTGGGTTAGGGTGGGTCAAGAATTACTATTAAATAATAATACTACTTCACCAACTCGCACCCTAACCCAAATATTTTGCGCAGCGTTGCTTTAATAATTGTGGTAGGATTCTAGACCAACTCCCAGCCAAGCAAATAAACACTTTAATACTATTTGTGATAGTTTCAACTGATTCACGCTGTTTTTTAACAACTAAATGCTATTCAAAATACTTTTCAATTTCAAGAATTAAAAAAAAACACCTTCAGCATGTGTAGCACATAGAACACTTACTACAAATTGCTCACACTCTGTTTTATGTTTCTATGTTTTGTTTTTGTATTAAAATGACGAAATTTAAAGGGACTCCAGCCATAAGACCGAGATAAGAACAACACCAACGTCAGAATAAAACACAATTCGGAATAAGGCCAAAATAGGACTAATACCTAATGGTATTGCTACCGTCTAAATCGGAATAAGTCATAAATCCGTCGGAATAAGACCTAAAAGGTCAGAATCAGGCCTAAACAACACTTTAACTAACCCCAAACCCCACCCCTAAGTACATCACTAACTCCCCAAATAATTTCAACACTAATCCATTTTCTAACCCCACCCATTACCCACCAATAACCCCAAACAGGACTGAAAATCCGTTGCCAAAACAGCGACGCCCTGACGGCGCCGGTCAGACTATGGCGTCCAAACCTTGGCACCAAAACGGCCGATGCCAGACCGATGGCCCCCGATCGTCCCATACCCTCTACCCACAGGTTCTGGCGTTATTATGGCCATTTAGGTCTTCTTCCGATTAATTTAGGCCTTATTCCGGTGAATTTAGGACTTATTCCGATGAATTTAGGCCTTATTCCGATGAATTTAGGACTTATTCCAATGAATTTAGGCCTTATTCCGATGAACTTAGTCTTTATTCCGATGAATTTAGGACTAATTCCGACGAATTTAGGCCTTATTCTGATGAATTTAGACCTTATTCCGACAGATTTAGGTCTTATTCAGACGATTTTTGATCTTATACGGGATATTACTGCGTATTTGACTATATTATGTCGTTGGTCTTAATACTATGGTTTTATAGATTTTTCTGCTTTAGGTATTTTTGCTTTTTAGGTCTTATTGTGTGTTCCCATTTAAAGGTTTCGTGTTAATTTTACGCTAATCTCCGTAAAGTGTTGTCTAATTATCTCTATTTGAAAATGGCGCCTATCTACTGTTTGGCCCGTTTAAAAAATGGCATCATCACATTTACATCGTGGACAACCAACAGTCCTTGTAAGTGGATCAAACTACAAATCAATTCATTCAGCCAAATGCCCCAATAAGAAATGGCATTTTAACAGAATGTAATAACCGCAAGACGGCGGTAGAGAACCTGATCAATTGTGCAAAAAATTAACAAATGATACTACCTAATATATAATATAACCTTATATAGCATCATTGATTTAAGCATTACCTATGCAATGACAGACATAAACATCACAACAATAAATACGTGGTGAAATACACTTGTATTGTCGGGTTATACTTTCAAGCATGTTTATACCAGCTATTTAACAATTGAATCGCACAACTTTCTGGTTAAAACTGGGAGTTTATTGAAATTAATTAACATTCAGAATAGGCTTTACTTACCAATATAGCGGCAGCTTTGCGACAAAAACGTGAATTGATATTGTTAGCAGTAGGCATTTCGTTAGTTTTTTAACTTAAATCGTCAATTTGTACTTGTGTACTGCCACCTTGTGGTCACTAAACGGCTTGTAATATTCGGGTTTAAATTCCACTAGATGTCGCAATTAGTTTGCAAACTTTCTCCAAACATCGGGGAGCGATAAATAAGCTTAACAGTTCTAAAGCTGCTTACAGTGGTAGAGCCAAAAGTCAAATGTTAATCTAATTCAGTACCCTTACTGCAGTAAATCAGGTCGAATAGTCAGCTATTACTTTATTATTTCCGCGTATTTGTATAGTTTGTCAAACCAAACAGGTATTTAATCAAATGTAATAATGTTGCAGGCCTCTATACAAGTATTATTGGAAGTTTCTTAACACATACAGTATAAAGTACGATTTTGAAATGAGAATCTCTAAGTTGTTGTAATTCTGTTTGGATTACAACAGTGGTCATTGTGTAATTTAGTTGAAATAAAAAAATTGTGTTATACCTAGGTGAATTGTGGTGTGGATTGTGGCACAACTTAACAACAGGTTTAGTGTCACTAGATAGCATAGCAGTTAACCCAAACATATATAGTTGCCAAAAAAAAAAAATTGAATAATCTAATCTGTATATTAAATTACAACAACAAAATATAAAGGGTTTTTAGATGTTAGTTTGTATTAAGTGTAGTAGTAGAAAGTAAATGATATCAATTTTGTGTTTGTTTTCTTAAAAAAAGATTTTTGTTATGCTGAAATTTCCTCACTTTAAGATTTACCTGTTTGACTAAAATCAAAAGAATATGCAGGATTTAGGTAAATTACCGTTAAAAATAAATAACTTGAACATTTGCAGATCAATATTTTGTAAGTTGTGTATTTTAAAAAAAATACTTTTTATGTGTAGCTGTATGGTACAGTTTATGTATCCGCAACTTACCTTAGGCCACACTTTGTTTATTCGGATTAAAACAATTTGTTTGTTCGATCTGGTAACTTGAAACATCCTTTTAAGTAGCAGTTGTTTTTTTAATCATTAATTTACATAATGTCATGCATTTGAATTTTTTAGTACATCTTGTGTTTTTGAATATACACAATGTTTATGTGGTAATGGTTTCTGATCATCTTAAGTTCTTACTTGGTTTTGATGCAATCTGTTGTATAAATTTACATATTTCAGGCGGATCACTCTTTCTTAAGTTTGAAATAGTAAAACTGCAGATATTGCTGGTTTTTTCGATGAATTTTTCAATAGTTACAATTTTTCAATACTTATCTTTTTTCGAAAGTTTTTTACATCAATCATTAAGCAGTCCAAGTGGAAAAAACACAGCATTATAGCAAGACTGTAATAACATATTTTTAAATACAATGACAGCATTTGTAGAAAGTTACACAAAGGAATAAAAGCTTTTGAGTTAACAACAAATACATAATTTTGAAACTGTGTAACTTGTACGGAAGTATGTAGATGCTCATATTTTAATGAAGTTGTGTTTTACTAAAAGTATCACATTTTTAAAGTAAAAAAAATGTTTTACCTGTATATTAAAAATAGTAGGTACCCAACACTACAGTGTAAATAAAAAATATAACTTTAATTCATATATTAAAGTTTACTGAATACAACCAATTCAGACCAGACTGAAATCAATGGCAATGTTTAATATTTGTTGGTTTACCATGCTAGTTGAGGTGCTAGTGGGTTGTAATAGCTGGCGGATCAAGTGTGACAACTAATAGGTAATGTATGAAGAACTAAAATTAGCCTGGCTGGCAAACACTTGTCATTGGCCTGAGGCAAGAATGCGTCTAGCCGCTTCTACAAGGAACGCCACAACCATGTTTGCTGACACCGCTTAAGGTAGCTGTGTGGTTGAAGCCACCGACACAATACCACTACTTCGCCTGAATTTGAATCTATTTAAATGTAAATGCGGCGATTTAAGTTGAAGTGTTAGCGTTGTTTGCTTTGTGGTTCTTTTAATGTTGTGTATTAGGGACGGTTTTTGAGCTCGATAGTGACGGTTAATGTGCAGCGGCATGCATGGGCAGGTTGCTTGCGTAGTTAGCGCTGGCAGCTTGCCAAACAGGATGCACGGCCATTATTTATAGCGCAGATTGACAGTTAGCGTCCGCCCAATGCTCTGCCCGTAATTAGTGGCTTTTTGAGGCAGACGCCGCCGATTTCTGGACGGGAAATGTTTCTCTGATTTATGTCTAACTTGCTGAAGTGGAGACTTGCTGTAGTAAGGCTGGTCAACGAACGTTTTGTTTTGTCTTTTTTACGACGACGATCGTTTATTTTGCGACAGATTGAGTGAAGTGCCATCTAGCTTCAAAACTGCTTAGAACTGCTGTGGTTTTCACCAAAAAATATTTCTGAGTCTGTTGTTTTAATTCTCACAAATTACGAGGTTTTAAAAATGCAAATTTTTAATAATAAAAGGTTCCAGGTTTATTTTTAGAAGGTGTTTTTAGTCGGTGGTGGGCCAGCTCCCACCAGTTTGTGGTGAGATGCGAAGAAGTTACGATGAGTATGACGTCGTACATTGTTCAGCGGTCTGCTGATGAATTATTCAGTCGCTGTTGAGATCCACCGAACCACTTGGATATCACCGACAACTCCGGGGTGTAAACTAGGATTTCAAGTTTGCTAACTTCTGCGTCCCGATAATAACGTGATATTTGTTTCGCTGCACTGATGGGGTTCGTTGCATTCAAACTTTTTACGCCAAACACTGTTGGTGGGCAAACTGACTGTGACGTAATCATGTGACGTAATCTTAGCAGGTGTGTGTCTGTACTTATATCCCTGCGTGTTGCTGTATGTCTGCGCTTTTATTAGTTGTGTATCTGTATTAGGTTTTGTGTGCCTGTAAGTTTTAAGTCTGTGTATCTTTGGGTGTTTGTCTTTAGGTGTGTGTCTGTCGGTTTGTGTTTGTAGGTATGTGTCTGTAGGTTTGTGTCTGTATTTGTAAGGGCGTGTTGTTCTATGCCTGTATGTTTTGAGTTTGTGTGTCTTTGTTTGTGTGTCCGTAGTTTGTGTATTTGACCTTGTTATTGCAGTTCTTGGACGTCGAAGTTGCGCAACAATGGCTTCGCGTGTCGTCGGACAATCGCGTCTAGACGCGGTTTCTTGTCTGGACGCAGATGTTGATCGCAACTCACAACCTGACGTCGTTTCGTTTTGTTGCAAAGTGCTTACATTGATTGTTAGGGTGGGCTAATATGGCCACTGGGGCAGTTTTGAGCCAACAGACGTCAACACTGTTCCATAAATATACTTTGATTTACAGCCTTAGCTTGTACAATAATCCCGACCTTAAACATTTGATTTGCATTTCTACATTCACCTTGGTTTAAACGGTGACGAAATATGTGAAGTGCGCTGGCAAGCATTCATCGGCTTCGAATGCTGCTTCACATCCCATGCTTACATTTAGTGGCGCCAGTCCAAGTTGTTAGCTATAAGGTGAAATGATGAATGGCCAGGTGCTGCAGCTGCTTCTAACCTTAATGACTCGTTTAATTGTGAGTTGATCAATACCAACCTGAAGATGCTGAATATTCAGTCAGATGGCCCACAGTATTTATCAGAGAAGTAACAAAACACGAAAATAACGGTTTTTACATTTAAAGGAATATCGTTGCTTAAAAAAGGCTGTTTGCACTTTTAATTCAATTATAACTTATTGATTGTTTTAAGAAATATTGATAAAATATCTATAGAGTTTGTGAAGCGCAGTAAATCTGTTGAAAGTATGAGATCGGTCATTGCGACGAATTTCTTCACGTTTTGTAGTTGGAAGTTTTGTGAAACAACTCACAGTCGAGTTTCTTGGAACGTTTAAGAAACCCGCTTTTAATGCGATCCTTGAAGCGTCGATTGTCGCCCTCGGGCGTATTGTTGCCGCGCTGGTGCGCATTGTTGAGTGCATGACGTCATAAAGCGACAAGGCGATCAGGAGGGACGGAAAGTGTCTGACTTTGACGTCACACAGGGCATTGTCGCAGACGTGAAACTACAATTGAGATGTTCTTCTATTGTTTTGGTGCTCGGTCACGGTCGGATGCACCCGGTCGGACCTGTATGCCTGTTTACTGTGGGTTGGGGTTGTTGGGTGAAGGTTGGGGCTAGATGGTGGGTGAATGTGGGGTTATTTGGGTGAACGTGGTTAAGTGTGGGCCGCAGGGAACTTGCTAGTTTTCCTACGAGGTAAAATGACAAAACGTGCTCCTTCGAAGTTTGTTTGAAGCTGGTCAAGGTTTCTTGCAAAAGTTCTACTTGAATGCGGTTTAAGTTTTGTTAGAGTGAGTTGTTGGCAGTGGAACGTTTTTGGCAGAACCCGACTGAAGGAGTTGGATTATAATCCCACTATCATCTAGAGTTAGATTCTATACCGCTGAGTTAGTAGATCGTCGTAGTTCGGCCGATGCACCCGGTCGGACTCGTGTGCCTGTGTACTGTGGGTTGGGTAAATGCTGGGGTCGGTTGGGTGAATGTTGGAAATGTGGACCGCAGGTAACTTGATAGTTTGACGAGGTAAAATGAAGCAATAAAACGTGCTTCTTCGAAGTTTGTTTGAAGCTGATCAAGGTTTCTTGCAAAAGTTTGATCTTAAGGGATTTAAGTTTGGTAATAGCGAGTTGTGATGACCTTTCCGACTTGAAGAGTTTGATCATAAATCTCACAATCAGCTAGAGTTGTATTCTTTACCGCTAAGTTAAGTTAGAAGAGCGTCGTGATTTGACCGAGGTCGTGAGTTCGAATCCCACATACGCACAGCTGAAAGCTAATGTAATACACACAATGCAACTTCGTTTGAAACAAGCAACAGATGTTATTCCTTTATCCTCCTTATAAATGCTAAGTCGTTCCTAGACTGCGAGTTACAAATTTCCAGACAGACAAAAGGAAATTTAACCCGCGCTGTCAGGAATGTATGCGTCTTTTGAAAGCGTCATATTATTGTGACGTATACCAAGCGTTATTGTGAGTTTTGTGACGTCAAATGTATTGTAGTTTGCCGAGACGCTGTATAGCGAAGGCCCGTGTTGATTATTCTGTCTATTTTCGATTTTAACGTAGTTTTAGAGAAGCCACAATACAAACATTGGAATCAAGTCTCAGCGAGTTATCTGCACATTTACGATCGTCCAGCAAAGTTCATTATGTGTACTTGTGTGTCTAGTTATTATGTGTGTTGTGTACTTGTGTGTCTAGTTATTATGTGTGTTGTGTATTGTGTGTCTAGTTATTATGTGTGTTGTGTACTTGTGTGTTTAGTTATTATGTGTGTTGTGTACTTGTGTGTCTAGTTATTATGTGTGTTGTGTACTTGTGTGTCTAGTTATTATGTGTGTTGTGTATTGTGTGTCTAGTTATTATGTGTGTTGTGTACTTGTGTGTCTAGTTATTATGTGTGTTGTGTACTTGTGTGTCTAGTTATTATGTGTGTTGTGTACTTGTGTGTTTAGTTATTATGTGTGTTGTGTACTTGTGTGTTTAGTTATTATGTGTAGGTTGTGTGAACTTGCTTCTTGTGCTACTTTAGTCTCGGGTGTTGTTCTGTTTATTTATATTTGTCAGATATGAACGTATTATCTCAATGCAGAGAATGTCAAGTTACTTTTCTCCCAGCGCGCGCTCTCCCGCCACCAAATTGCTCCCTAATCCAGACGCAGCGCAATTTCTCCCGCAAGTCTTGTTTGGACAATTCGTAATCTCGTCTCCATCTCCACTTTATATCTGCCCACCATCTCGCTTCAAAAGCTCCTTCTAATTCACATCCAAACTGTTTATTTGGACTCCTCATTATTTCCAACTCACTTTAATCGACGCCCGTTTCCACCTAATGACGAAGCAATGACGTCATGCGTTGAATAGAAATGGTTACGTCACTGCTTTGTATACCGTCGCTAATGAATTGTAAAGCTTATTTGTTGTTGTTACAAGGACGATTTCCAGAGGTCTAGGGTTCGAATCCCAGAAAACCGCTTAAACCGCCTAACTTTGAATCAGTTTTCCAAAAAAGGTTTGTAGGAAACGCAGCCTTGAACAAAAAGCAACAAAGCTACTTCGACGTCACAGATCTGATTGTGACGTAATATTGTTGTACCTGCGCGGTTGTTGCGCGTTTCTCGCTGCGCCAGGCAGCATAGTGTGACGTCATAATAAGGTTTGGAAAACTTTCCAGGTGCAGAAATAAATCGCGCTGTTCAGTTTTGCTTCGGCCAGTTGTTAAAGCTGTTAACAAAAATGTTCGCACCTTGATTGAATATTACAAAGTTCTGCTTCTGGCTTTACCCACCTGGTTTTGAATTCATTTAAACACACACAAGCATAGAAACGAACCCACAAACACGGGCAAAGTGTGGTGGTTTGCGCATGCGCGTCAGCATACGGAGTGACGATGTGTGGCTTCCTTGATGAAATATGAAACTGTTGGGCGGATGCTGTGAGCTCATCCATCTCCGCTCCCACTCTGCTCCTCCCTCTCTCTTCATTAAGAGCAGTTGCTCCTCCCGTGCGCTTGTTACGAATGCAAAGCGACGATTGATGATTGCAATTGTTTCATCTTATCGCGCTTTTTCCTGCCAATTATTCACGGCGCGATATTTGTGCAAATTCGGACTTTGCGAACAATCCGAGTTATTTAAGCGAAACTAATCAGTTTTTGATTTTTTTTTAACTGAAGTTCCCAGTTTTAGGGACTTGTGATCACGTGATTCACAAAACACAAATCGCTCCTATTTTGGAAACAAATGCTGAGCAATATTGCTTTGAACAACTTATAGTAAAACTTGGTTTGAAAACATTTAAAATGTTTGAAATAGAATATCAAGTCATTATTGAGTATTTTTTGAGGACTCATTAAAATCTGCAGATCGGGGACACCCGAAAATATAAATATATGGCATGATATGTATATAGACACGAAGTTTGGTAAAAATAAATTAAAATCGATTTTAGGAAATCGAATATTCCAGAATGAAATATAAAAAGTCAGGTGTGAATTATAGTTGTGGGGTCGTGGGAAGGACGTTGGAACATGTGATTGTGGTCCGTTTTGAATAATCCTTAAATTGTTAGACAAGTTAGTTTGGTCAGGGGCGGATCTTGGGTTTTTGTTGGGGATCATTAGGGTATCTAACTCATTGAGCATGCAAAATAGATCTTCGTGTAGTTCTCGAAATATTGCCATTTATCAAGATGATTTTAAACCGACAAGTTGTGGGTCGTTGGTGTGTTTGGCTGCGCCGAAATGAAAAGTTCGCGCAAAATACAAACAACAATTACAAGGCGTTTAGTTTTTGAGTTGGAGATCTTTTGCTGGCGATCAAGGGTTGTATTTGCACAGATGGTATAATATATCCCAGACTCGCAAGGTGGCAATTATTTGATATAAGTGGGAATCCCTGTAACTTTCCTTGTAAGAATATTCTGTATATGTTATGTTTAAACAATAAAATAGTGGCTTCACGTACAAATGTAAGTCTTTTAAAAAAGCAAGATAAACAAAACGTAGGCCTGTTCCTACATAAGTGCCTTACTGACGTTCATAGTAAACGTTTTCGGTAAAAATATGTGCTGGAAAAGCGTCGCACCTGCGCCGTAATAGTTGCACAAAAATAAAAAAGTTTAGTGGAGTTTAGTCTCGCAGTTAATTGCTTGGTGGACCTGACCCTAGGCCGTATTTTACCAAGGTCTGTCTTACGGGGTTAATTATGATGTATATTTTAAAGACAAAATATCAGGCGTAGCCAGGGGGGGCTGAGGGGCCATGGCCCCCCCAAAAAATTTATAAATATTTTACTCTTAATAATTTGTTTTGTAGCATTTATGAGCAGTACCACAACATTTGATCACAGGCATGCCACACCTTCAATTGTCATGCATTGTTACGTCACAAACGATGTAGTTAATATAATATTTACTATACATTAATGTACTTTTACTACTTTCAGACAGTTTTTGCTCTTTGAATGTTTTTTGAGTTTTGCGTTAACACTCAGTCAGTTGCTGCTCGAAACGGTTTGCTAGCATTGTTACTTGTGTTCGTTACGGCAGTTGATACAATGCTAAGAGCTAAATAAAACATTCCAACTTTTTGGCCCCCCCAAAATTTTCGGCTGGCTACGCCACTGACCGTTAGTAACCCAAAAGGGTATGTTTGTGGCAACATATTTGATGCGTTGGTAATTTTAAGCAAGGAAACTTCGATATGGCTTCTGGCATTACACTTTGCTTGCCAAATAACACTTGATAGTCACTGCTGTATTTTGTCAAGTTAAGATTTCTATTTAAGAGGACATTCTTAGTTATAATTCAAACATTACAAGTGGTTATGTTTTACTTAAAATAATTTTCAAAATAACCAGCGGCGCTCTGGTTGTTTTACGAACCAGCCTTGGTTGTTTTACGCACCAGTCCTGGTTGTTTTACGAACCAGCCCTGGTTGTTTTACGCACCAGCCCTGGTTGTTTTACGAACCAGCACTGTTTTTTTACGAACCAGCCCTGGTTGTTTTACGCACTAGCTCTGGTTGTTTTACGATACAGCCCTGGTTGTTTTACGAACTAGCCCTGGTTGTTTTACGAACTAGCCCTGGTTGTTTTACGAACCAGCTCTGTTTTTTACGAACCAGCCCTGGTTGTTTTACGCACTAGCTCTGGTTGTTTTACGAACCAGCCCTGGTTGTTTTACGCACTAGCTCTGGTTGTTTTACGCACCAGCCCTGTTTGTGTGATGCACCAGCTCTGGTTGTTTTACGAGCCAGCCCTGGTTGTTTTTCCAACTAGCTCTGGTTGTTTTACGAATCAGCTCTGGTTGTTTTACGAACCCGCCCTGGTTGTTTTACGAACTAGCCCTGGTTGTTTTACGCACCAGCTCTGTTTTTTTAAAACCAGCTCTGGTTGTTTTACGAACCAGCTCTGGTTGTTTTACGCACCAGCTCTGGTTGTTCACCAAACTTGCGCCACAATAACACGGCGCCGTCGCTTCCTGCACATTATGACGTAGTCTATCTGCTTCCTGTGCTTTTTCCAGCCATCATATACTACGACGATCAGACAGTTGTGTTTGTGCGTTCGCCGTATCTGCAGTTCTTATTGTTGCTGTATTACTTGCTGTATTACTTGCTGTTGTTGTTATGCCAGTTGTATTTGTTGCTGTGGTTTTTTGTTGTTACATTTAGTGTTGCTTTGGGTTGTTTGTTGCTATGTTAGTTGTAATTATTTATGTAGTAGGTACACATGGCAAACATCTGCAATCACATACGATACAAGGTTTGCCAGATGTTAAACGTAGAAGTGTTCGTTAGTTCGGCTTGTAATAATGCGGTTGTTCTAAGTTGGAAGCTTCAAACTGTTATTTATTTACCATATGCTTGCCGCTGGGTTATGCTTCTGCAGCGAGACGCCCATTGTTCCATCACTATCGCTGATTGTTACGTTACAAAGCTTCCCGTTACGTCACACCTCGCTTTTGCTGACGTTGTGAAGTCGATTATGCGATAACAAAGCAGTTTCGAAAGTTTTCTGGACATCATTCGGCCTTTTGAAGTATTATCACGTGGGTGGTCAGTACTGACGTCATTACAAGCTGCTTAATTGTGACGTAATAATGCCAAGTATCGTGCAGTTTTGTTTAGCTTTGAGCTTTTCATAAGTCAGACTTTTAATCATTTTATGAGGAGTCATAGATAGCACGAGTGTGTAAATATACTAAAATGTGTTAATTCTTCATTTATGTTTTTTCCACTGTACGTTACGTATGCGGGGTTTATCGCCCACTTATTGTGATATAACCTTAATCGGAAAATATTTTCACTTTCTACACTCGATAAGTCGATACATTTGCCAGAGGCTCCAAGTTCTTTGTCAAACAATGCAATTTTTCACTGCTGTTTCAATGCAGCTTAAATATTTATTTAACGATTATGTGTTTTGCTCACAGAAATGTAGTTATTTTGTAAATGAGCCATGAAATATCAGTGTGTGTGTAAATACCCAGTGGAAAGTGGCTTCAGGGACTAACGAGCCAAGCGTTGTGAAAATGTCGCCAAGATGTTGTTTTCGTCGCTAGAAAGCAACCGACCGATGTTGCCCTCACCTTTCAACAACAATGAACCACCGTTGGACCCCTCTGCCCAGGGGGGGTTCTACCAACCCGGGGTAATCCCCCAAACCCCCCTGATGTACCCCATGTTCCCCCCGGCCTCCCTGCTGCCACCTGGTGCCAACGGCATGTTTAATCTACGTTGTATCGCATGTGGAGTGATGTGTAAGTCGATGGTCGACCTGCACCAGCACATAATGCGCAAGCACCTCGCCCCTGACAACTCTGCCGAACCCGAGCGCCCCCCGGTGGTCAGCACACACCGGCCGCCAGTGGGCAGCACGGAGCGAGACTTTCAAATCCCGAAGCCCAACTTCATGATGATGCTCAACAACAACGTGAAAAGTGCTGAGTCACAGCGTCGTGATTCTGTTGACTCATTGATGGGTATGATGCCGCAAGTTTCAGGGGGGCAAGTCGTGATGGGAGCACCGTTCCCACAGGTTCCAACCTCGGTGGCAAACCCGTTCCTAAACTACCAGAACCTGATAAACTCGAATGTGATGCCCCAGCTTCCTTCAGGGGTGAATATGGGGGCTGGGATGAACCCGTACATGGCTTACCCCGGCCTCGCTGTTAACGGGATGCTACCGAGCAGGTTTCCTTATGTTCCTGGGCTTCCACTGGTCGCTCCTTCCACTAACGATGTTGACAACGAACATAAACTGAAGATGCTGTCGTCCAGGATCGGCGATAAAGTCCCGGAGAGGAAGACCAGCTTCGCGGAGCCGGAGTATCCGATGTCGCAGCAATCGCGGCAGGCCGACATGTTGCGTAGGCGGATGTCGGCTCCACTCATCGGACTCAACAACCGCTTCATGCTCTCGTACAACCGATCCAGCAGCGGAGCTCCCAACTTCGAGGCTGTTCCAGAGATGATCGAAGATGTGCAGAGGTCTCGTCACAAGTCGAGGCGGGAATCTGTTCCTGACAAAGCTTCGTCAAGTCGGATCAACGCAAAGTCGATCGAGCAGCACATCAGCAAACTTATTTCCAACAACGAGAAACTTCTCACCAACCCTGTGCTGGAGCGAGTGAAGCCACGCAGAGTGTTCCGACGAAACAGCCTCGACCCGGCCTCATTGTCGTCATATTCGGCAACTTTGAACGGACAAAGCGAGGGATTCGCGGCAAGATTCGACGAAGATCCTTCCAGCAAACCATTCAGCGGACAAACTCCGCCTTTTGCTGTGGACCCTTCCATATTTACGCACGGAATGTCGACTGCAGAGTACAACAAAATGATCCAGCTTCACAGAGCGCCAAACGGAGGTCGACCAGCAGTTCAGGACGACGAATATTCACTCGATTCAAGCGACGGAATCCTCGGTAAACGCTCGATGTCAATATCGTCGAGTCCCAGTTTGCAGAAGAAGGCCCGTCGAAGCACCTTCTTCGAGTGCAGTGATTGTGGGGTGAGGTACAGAAAGGAGGAGAACTATGTGATCCATAAACAAGTTTACTGCAAGTTCCGCAAAGAAAACGGCGCTTTTCCAACAACCTTAAAGTCACCGGTGTTTAAAAGCTCGAAAGCAGACGAGGTTGGACACGCGGAGGAGCGATCGAGTGTGATCCAAGCGAACGTTTCAAGCTCGAGTGAATCCATCCCTGCCATCCAAAGCATCACAAACAGCTTGGGGACTTACACCAAGATCTTGCCTCCTTTCATGAGGAACAACTTCCTCACCGACCCCATGAAGATCCTCCACAACAACGAGCTTTGTCGCACCAAGAGCGCTGATGCTGCCCTCCAGGGATCGCAGAGCAAAGCACAAGAGGAGCCGAAGATCGCGCAAAGCGAAGTCGATAAAGTATCGGAAGAATCGTCCAAAAGTTCGATCCCAACCAACAAGTTACCTCCCAACAAGCGACACATGCATCTACTCAGGTGCTCAGATAAAACTTCCGAGTCTTTGGAGGCAGCTAGTGTAACTATAGCAACCACCCAGGTAACCATAGCAACTGCCCCTGATCCAGCGGTGGAACTCCCGACAACAACATCCGCTGCGATGTTCAGCGAGATGTCGGTTCCAAGGAGCAACTACAAACTTCTCCTGCATCAGATAAGCCTGAGGAATATGCAGGACATCCACAGGATGAACGACTCCTCATTACAGAAGAAGAAAATCCCGGGAAGACGAACATCTTTCGATCACACTCAGGTCTCCGAACCAGGAAAAACTCAACATTTCCGCTCATTCTCAACCTGTACCCCACCCTGTGGGGAACTTTTCGTCCCAAACCGTGTGAAAGCGGATGAGAGCAACAAAGAACCGTTGAAAGCGCTTCACCTCGAGAAACCTCCTCCTGACAAACTCCCAGAGGAACAAGTTGCCCCTCAAGCCAACCTGGAACTAACTGGAAGTCCTCTGGTCAAAAAGATGGACACAATGGTGCCTAATGACAGGTGAGCTTTATTTCTTTGTTCATCTCAATTTATATTTCTTTTGGTCTAAGTATTTATTTTTGTGCTGTCTTTAGTTGGTGTTTTAACAATTTGTATTTTTCAGAAATGTGGAAACCCCCAATGAAAGTTCCAAACCGAAGCCCCAGGTATTGTTTCATTTTGTTTATCGATAAAATAACGGCTTGCGTAGCTTTAAGTGTATTGCTGTTCCGTCTCGGTGGCTTTGCTTAATAGAACAAAGTTGCAACATCCAATAAGAACTTCTAGCTTTACAAATGTTTCTGACACTTTAAACGTTTTTGTGATCTTGTCCTTCTAAACTTGACCAAAGTAATTATTGACTTTCGTTCAATTTAAAAATAGCAGTGTGTTTCCTATAACAAATAGAACTTGCCTCAATAACAAGTTCAGCTGTTGAGCCTAAGCACCACAGAGCATTGATGTAGTTGTACACACAGACTCCGTCATCCACAAACTGCACAACGTCGCTACTCTTCCCTCATCTCCAACCAAGCGTGGCTGCCCGATCATGCGTGACCTTCTGTTGCGTGTTGAACCCTCAACCTTCGTGCACAGAAACGCCACGAGAGGGCAGCAGCAAGCAGGTTTCAACCTACAGTGATTGGGCGGTCTCCGATCCCATATTACTACCCAACGACCTCTCCATTGTGGATGTGCTCAGGGGCTGGAAGTGAGTTGTTTCAACTAGAATTAACAATCAACACGGTCTAATATGGATAAAGTAACAATCAAGAACATCATATTAAAGCAACATTTTTTAAATCACTCGTAAAATTGTAAAGGGTTAACAACAACATTTTTATGTGCAACTAGTTTCTAAACCTGCAAAAATAAGTCAAATTTGGAGCTGAATATTTTTTTGTGTGTTTATTTTTGTAAAATGTAATTGTAAAAAGTCCTTTTCAATATCGGCAATCAAACTGCAAATCTTTTCCATGCAACTAAATATAAAGTTTTGCTCAATCTGATAAAGTTGAGTTTCAATATTTGCTGCGGGAAGTTGTTTTTGCAACGCAACAATCGCTGACGCCCGCGGGCATTGTGACGTAACAGCTTCACGTTTTCGTCGATAATTCGCTGGAAATGTCAACAAAGTCAGATTAACATATTTGGCTTGTGATTATCTCGACGTTGACACGATTCCTCCACCAACTTAACGTTACATATGCAAGTAAAGGTGCCGGTTGTTCGCAGGAAACCCAAGGCCGGGGATCGAAGTTCCATCTCGACAAACTGCGCAGATTCATCACAACTTATTTCAACCGACAACAAATCGTACGAAGCCGCAAAGTCCGACATCGGGGGTGGCGAGGGGGGTTTCCCGGCTCACAAGGCCTCCGGTTCCTGTGGGGCGACCATTCCTGTGGTCCAGTCCTCCCCCCTGGCCAAGTGCGCCGCGGGGGTGTACGCTTTCTGCCAGCACCAGGTTTCCGGGGATTCCCCTGCAATGCAACTGGGAATCCAACCAAGGCCCGAGGTTGGAAACCCGTTGAAACGGCGTTCCCCGAGCACAACACTTCCGCTCAGCGAATCAGAGAGTTCGGATGCAGAAAGAACAACTCCTGGCTCCAACCCTCTTCCAATAGACCCTGGTTCCAACGGCGCCCCTGGTTCCAACGCCGCCCCTGGTTCCAACGGATCCCCTGGTTCCAACGTCGCCCCTGGTTCCAACGGCGCCCCTGGTTCCAACGGTTCCACTTCTCATTTTGGCGGGAAAACCAAGCGACGTAAAACGAGACGCGAAAGAAACGCCGCTTCGCCCAGGTTCGAATTCATTGTTTGAAAACCAATAACTGTTTATGACGTAATACACGCGATTGTGAATTGATAATTCCCTTTGTTGGTTAACAGAGAGCAGCGACGGTCGCTCCACAACAGAAGCCCATCGTCGCCGAAAGCCCAGGTGAGTGACTACGAGTTCTTAGCGACTTCAAATATTTAAGTTCCTCTATGTGTCTGTGTGCCACCAGATGTTCCGATAATCGTGGCATAACAAACCCCCTAAAACATGACGGTGGGCAGGGGTGTGTCAATGCACAGTTGCATCTAGTGTAAGTTCTGTGTGTCTGTGTGCTCAGGCCGTCCACCACGGAGCTCCTTGCAGCAGCGACACGGATGAGCAGTTGAGGGGGTGTTCGCTCTGCAGCATCAAAGCGGGGAGACCTGACCTTGTGCCTGACCTTGGTGAGTTGTACAACGGTTCGTGTTGCCTGTGCTACGCGCACAACGGTTCGTGTTAAAAAGAGTGCGAATTCGGTAATATTTATTTGAAATGATTAAAGGTAGAATAACCACATAATTTAGATCGATATGTTCGCCCTGCTTAAACAAATAACACAAAATGTGAAGATCATTGTTTAACTACCGACCTAGGATTGTCTCACAAAGTTGTTATCTTCTGTAGTTAAGCGCAACATACACATGGTTAGTTTGTTTTTTGTTGTTCCAGGGACGACGTGCCAGCCGTGCCAGGCCGCCCAGGGCGCCAGCGGGACTTCCCCTCGGCCCAAACGTCCTTCAGTTTCCACCCCGATGAAGTTTAGTTCCCCCCCGCCCCACAACACAACTTACCTGGACAGAACCAGAGGTGAGAGGATTAGTAAAGGGGGGTCTTTGCGCAAAGCCTATTGTAACCGAGCATTGCTCATCCAGCAGTTTAATGATATTAAAACTGCCTGATTAGCAATTCTTTTTTAGTTTTTGTTGAGAAATTATTTCATGACCACAATGGAATGTGGCAACACAATTAACAACAAGAACAAATGTAACTTAACGAGAATGCGAAACTTGTGCAAACCAAGTGTTTTTGTGGTAAGCGGGAATTGTCCTAAGATTTCCACCAGGTTTTATCCCCAATCAGAATTACAATTTAGTTAAAAATGCAACCAGCCGCTTTTAGAAGATCTCATATTTAGTTTAGAGCTGTTACATCACAAGTCAAAGCGCGATGTTTCCACTCCCCAATGTGACGTCATAATGCACAATAACAATCTTCCTGCGACACGCGTTGCACGTTCGGGAAATCCCCCGATTAGTTGCTGGTTGTTTACGAGGTATTATTGCGTCACAATGGGGTTGTGACCCCGGAACTTCCTGTAGTGACGTCATAATGCTTTAAACCCGCGAAGTTTTACATCAGCTTGATTTGTTGGTGATTTTTTTTCGTTTTTTTCTCGTGCAAAAGTCTTGAAACAAAGTGAGCACATTTCACCTCGTTACAGCAATGATTAACGTTCAGTATTTATGCAATGGTCTTCAATTTGACAACAGAATATAGAAACGATTTGTCCCCATCTTACGTTTTTTAAACTTGTATGTTTCTAAAAAAAAGTTTGTCGTCGAAAAAATATTTCCTTTATAAAATTTCGATAAAATCTCCAGTTGGTTATTTTCTGCGATGCATCTAGTCCGGAATAAAGCAATACACAAGTTGGTGAAATGGGAAGATGTTTGTGCTTTACACGAAAATATTTGTGGTTGAACAGAAAGCAGCTGAACACACGAATGTATTCACACAAAGCAGACATCACTTCCACTGTGTCGTTAAACAATCTCCAGAAGCAAAATCCGGCACCTCCCTGTACTTTACAACCCGCTGTGGCGTTACTAAAGGAACGGGTTAAACCGGATAAAAACAAAACTTTCAACTTTATTTATTACATATCCAAAAATTTCGTTGGGGCAACAAGCTAAGTCGCCTCATTTAGAATTTCAATTTGTGTCAAAAATTTCCAGTTCGTCGGCTTTTTTAAATCCTATTTGAGTTTTAAGGAACATAAATAAACTGAAAGATAGAAATTAACTGAGCAATGAAAATCAGTTTCCTTAATTTTTTTGTGGTGATATAAATGAACAAACCCCAAAACACACTTCATGATTCTTTCCATATTTTCGAGAATAAAGCTCAACATCTCCACCTAGTGATTCTTACGATTTAAAATAAAGCCTTTTTATGTTATTTTTAACCTTTCTCTTTGTTGTGACGAAATGTGGATTTTATCTTATGGCTTTGGTATGTTTTTACCATCATCGAAGTTCAGAACCTTTTGATCAAGTTCCGAGGGTTTATGGTTCGAATCTCACCTTGTCCTTGTTGCAGCTTCGACGGGTTCCACTCAGCATTGGGTGGTTTCCCCGACTCCCCAGGGGGTGTTCCGGTACCCCTCACCCACCAGGACCCCCAGTGAAGTATTCAACGACGACCCCGACCACCCTGGAACCTCAGGAAGCGCGCCTGTCCCCTCAACCAAGCCCCAGGTGTCGCCCCCAGTGAGCCCCTCCCTTGCCGAGGTCGTTAGTGAGGTCATGAGGTCAGCTGCCATGCAATCGAAACGTCATCAGAGGAACAAGATTACGTCATCACGACCTCTGCACCCGCGCGGGGAAAGCCCCTTTCACCCACATGGGGTTGGGGAAATACCCCTGCACACAGCGGGGTTCGGTGGAGGTCAGTCGAAGTAAAACTTGGTTTAGTAATTGATAAAAACACAAATTGGTGATTTAAAGTTCCAATTTGCTCAGGTTTTCATCGCATCCTTATTATTCCCGCCATTGTATTAAACACACTCGTTTGTTTGAAGCTGTTGGCTTGCTAACTTGTTTTCCTGAATAAAACTTTTCAGTCGCGTAAATATTGTTTGTTTCGTGAAGATGTAAACTCCCATTGTTGTTAGGAGGAGGGACAATGGAATACATTCTCCCCTGGACGACCGGCCCCCGCCCCAGTTCCTCACCCGGGGAGAAACCCTGGTTGCGAACCGACCCCCAGATCACCCTCACCCCGGCGACCCCAACAATGGAACCCACCCCCCTACAAGTATGTTCAACTAATTTGTTCATTTATACAAAATAATTCTAACTTGTTTTGTCTTTCAGGACGAACAAGAGAAGCAAGTTTCTTTTTGGGGTAAGTCCCTTGTCGTCACAAACAGCACTGTTAAAATGTTTTTGTCGGTCGAAGAAGCTTTTTGAATAAACCACTTTTTTATTTTCAAATTAGAATCGAGGAAGAAATCGCCTCCAGTGGATGACGTCTCGGAATCTGGTGACGTCACTGATTCATCCGATGATGTATCGAGTGAGGGCGAGCACGTTGGGGTGAGTATGACGTCATTCCTCCGCAAGTACTGTGACGTCATAGTGTGTATTATTGCAGGAGGGTGACGCAACAATGGGCTTCGCGGCGCGCCCGTTTCGCTGTAGCGAATGCAAAGTGGCTTTCAGGATCGGCGGCCATCTTGCAAAACACCTGAGGTCAAAAGGTCACACCGTTGCCATGCAGAAAAAGACTCTAAACAGACTCAAGCAGCAACGCCTTGCGACATCGAGTGGCGAACCTGTTGGCGGGTGTGACCCCCCGGAAACGGGGGTGCAGAACGGTGACGTCATCAACACAATCGCAAACAAAAGTAGCGAGGTATGTTGCTTATATGTTTGTATACCGAACCCACTTTCACAACGAACCTACTTTCCAGTTTCTTGCCGCCAGCGAAGTCCTGGCTCGGTCTCAAGTCCGCGCTTTGTTCGAGGGAAACGAAGAATACGCTTGCGTTCCACCTCAGCACCTCGATGACGTCTACAATGACGTCACTAGCTATGACGTCACCCCCGGATCGCACGACCCGAGGCCGTTCAAGTGTCTCGCATGCAAAGTCGCCTTCAGGTTTCAGGTAACTTTATTGTTCTGACGTTCCAATATGACAATGAGCATTGTTACGTCATAGTGGTTGTGTTCAGGGTCACCTCGATCGTCACTTCCGGTCGAACTTGCATTTAATCGCGGTCGGACATTACGAGCACGGCAGCGACACCCAGCGGAACAGCGACGGAGGTTTGTTTCGTCACAATTTAGTGATTGTCAACATTTTCATTACCTTCTATTTGGAAAATAAAGTGCGGCAAGAATTTCGACGATTTTTACATGTTTAAACTAAATAGGCGAAAACAGTTAAGTTCACCATTTGCTTCTATTTAAATAAACAAAGTTGCTCCCCTGTGGAAATTAACGAGTAGAATGAAGTCCTGCTAAACCTGCTTCTTTGAGCGCTGAAGTAATAAATATAAGCACTACTTAAAAACGCTTACTCTTCATAAACAAACTTTTTCCCGGCGAAATCAACTGAAGCATGAAATTAGAGCGAAACTTGGCTTGTAAAAACAATTTCACCAATGTTGAGTTATTATTACAAACACTAAATATTCACTTGATTACGATCGCTTACACCCCCCCACTCAACTGGTAGGGAATATCCCCTTAATTGTCAACGTCAGGATTTTGAAGTGATTGAAGAATATTCTCAACGCTTAAGAATTAATATAAACTTGTGTTTCTAGCACAACCTCAGTGAAAGCTAATCTTACTTTTATTTTTTTACGATCGCGTTAATCAACCCTGTGACGTATTAACGTGTATTTCAGGTTCTGCACGCTTGAGTGAACATGAAGCGGACCCAGTAGCGCCCCCTAACGGTATCTCATCTCCACACAATTTACCGCATGGTGGCGTAAATCTGGCGAGTAACGGTTACGCCACCAAGCGGACAAAATGCGACGACGTCGGTGGACGCAAGATGGCACTAGACGCACAAGAGTCTGTGACGTCATCTGTTCACGCTCTGGTGACTCCGCTTTAGCGACACCGTGTGGTTTTCCTACCTCGTTTAACATTAAAAAAAAATTTTCAAAAGTTGTTTTCCCGCGACTTTTATGACGGAACAATGTCCAAATTCCAAAATAATTTTTTGCCAATAATGACGTAATAATCGCCACGAAGATGATTGGTACAGTCCTACAGGGACACCCCCTAAAGTTCATATTATTGGTGCCCCTACTTTTCTGGTACTTGCATTCCTTTATGACGTCACCGGTGCTTTCATGACAATCGTCTTCCGTATGTGACGTCACAACTAACTGCTGTTCGAACAGCTTCATTTAATATTGCCATTAAATTGTTTGCCTCGGATTTGTGCAATGTTTCATCGAATCACGTTTTGTTGCTTTTTGATCGCATTATTATTATATTGTTGTTGTTATTCGCCATAGTTTAATCACGAAACCTGAATTATGATTTAACCACTTTTTGCCACAAGATCGTCTTTAAGTAAAAGTTCCTTTTAAGGTGCGGTAATGTGCCTTCGTTTTATTCTGGTTTAAAGCTCAATGAAATCTTTCAACAAGTTCCTTTTTTTCAATCCTTGAGTTCCCGCGCTTTTTGAGCTTGTGACGTTCTGCTCTCTGATTGGTTCCTCGGTGGTGATATTCTTGTTATACCCCAAGAGATTTTTTTGTGTGTTTTTTGATGCAGTTCCTCGTCATAATAAAACGGTTTAGAGAAATGAGAGTTGCCTTTGACCAGTGTTTAGTTTTGCTCGGTGGTATAAGTAATGGACCCAGAACGGCGTTGGTAAATATTCTAACTCGTTTTCAAAAACAAAACTTTACATTGCCGATTTGATATGTAAGAAAATTATTTCACTTTCACCTCTGCTTTTAAACAGGCTAGAACACAGAGGATTTTATTCAGTCACTCTAAAAACACTCTTGCTTGATAAAACTAAACATGTGTGCCATAATAACTATTTCCTGGGAGAACTGTTCAACTTTTGATAAATTAGAGGCAGGTTTGGGATCATTGGGCGCAAATTAATTTAAATTATTCGTCAGATTCGTCGCGGCCTTCCATTGTCCCAAACAATGACCTTCAATTGCCCTTGGCTCGTTCTTGTTGGAATGGCGATAATCTCGCGCCCATAAACCATCGTTAAAATGACGCGAAATAAATTAGAACTTGACAGATTTAATGCTAAATAAACTTTCTGGAATGTCGCCATTGTTTGATCACAACCGCGTCGCCAATTGTGACGTGTACAAGGTGGAGTTTGTCACGTCGGCATGCTCTAACACCGACGCCGAATTAGGGTATTATAGCGATTCCCAATACACCGTCGTAAAACGCCAGCGCCTTGTTTATCAATTGCGTCGTTGGGATTTTACATTTTGCGCAAGCGAACACAATTGAAGCCTTTAGCCAGTGGTTCCCAAACTTTTTTGGCTCGCGGCACACTAAAAAATCTTAAATATTCCGCGGCACACTTTTAACAGAACAACATCAGAGTAATTTTACAATCGCCTCAACACACGACAAACTATATGTCAATGTCTCAAAATTAATATTTTTATTAAATAGTGCGCGTTTAAGTCTAAATTGCTTGCTTGTTTACCAAAGTTTCGCGGCACACTTGACAATCTCTCGAGGCTATAGCAACCTGTGGGGTCAACCGGGTTTATCGGGGAATACCCTCGTCATAATCACGTGGTTTGTGACAACATAATTATCGTCATCTTGCCTGTAATCACACCGTTTTAATTGCTTGTCACAGCGCTGTGTGAAAGTTTGTATTGTGCCGAGATATAGATTCGCGCAAGCTTCATTCTCACTGTTGTGTTGTAATTTAGTGACTCACTCGGTGAATTATACACAAGTGTGGAGCAGGCGTTGTATAGCGAGCGGGCAGCGTTTAGCATCAGGAAATAAGCGCGACTAACAACCTTCTCCACCAGGGAGCATTAACATGAGATAGGGTTAAAACACGCAAGGCAGAAGGTAAACGTCTTTTGTTTGTGTAGTTTGTATAATAAGTATTTGGTAAGTATAGGTAAGTATAAAGGCAAATGATTAGTTAATTTAAATTTTAGTTATGCTACCCAAAAACCTAGTTTTCCCGAGAAAAAGAAGGCAGGATTTCATAAAATTAGGCAAGACTCCACTGGGAGCCAGTTACCTTATTCAAACAGAAATGACGAGACAATGGCGAACTTCTGTTTTTCAACGCTAGGGGCTTCGAACAGTGTAGCGCCCCTGGTGTCAAGCAACTTAAAATGCATCTTTTAAAATTGGTTTTCGTTGTTGCTAAGCGATGGTGACTTTTGCGCATGCGTGGAAATTTAATGAGTTTATTGAAGCGAAATTTCCAGCGATATTGGCGCCGTCCAAATTACATCCAATCATGACAGCAACGCCTACTTTTTCAGCCAATCAGAAGCGAGCTGTTGTTGGGTTGTGATTTATGCGTTCAGAGTTTGTTTTGTCACAAGCTGCTGAAGTTTGGAGGAGATTCCAACATTCGGCACGGACAGAATTAGTCGCAAAAAGCAAGTTGATCAGTTGGGCAAAAGTGAGAGAGATTATTTGTTGTTAGATGTTATCAACAAACCGATTTTAAATGTTTAAGATCGAAGCCGAGGTTTGATTTCTGTTATTGATCGTTTAATGCTTAATTTCGCCATCAAACAAAAAGTTGAACACGCTTTTTGTTGTTTATGTGTTCAATCCTCTGTGAGTACAGTTTTCTCGATTATGTTGCTTCTTATTCCACCAACACAACGTTGTAGCGTGATGCATTGTGGCGTGGAAACATACAACAATGCAGCTTGTGACGTCATAGAACGTGCATCCGGTTTACAATCGCGTCGATCGCATTCGGTCAGTGGTGGTGTAAAAGTCTAAGTAGCATTGACTAGGAGGCATAAGGCTAAAATAAGCTTAGCTCGAATTAAGTTGAAATAATCTGGTGAAATTAATTGATCTTACCTCAAATAACATTGAGCAGTGATTTGTTGAAGTTGTGTTTGCGGAGGTTGTCATCATCGCGCGATCGAGAGGTGCTTCGAGCGTCCTTTGTTTGCACAGAATCGCGTTTGTCTGACGCGATGCAAACCTCATTAGCGGGCGCAATGCGTTTGCTCGTGCGGCTGGAACGAACAGAATCTAGCCTAGTTTAGCACATTTCGCGATTGAATAATTAAAGCAGTGTGATGAAATAAGTTTGTAACTAAACTATTTATAACCTAACGAGTTGTTTTTAGTTGGTTACATAGATTTCGTTAAAGTAGAACGGTTTTTATCGAGTCCAATGTCAGCAGCAAATAAACAAGGGCAGCAGTTATTTGTGAATGTCTGTTTGTTCAGCAACTAAATGTGATTTACAACTTTTGCTCTCCAAGGTTTCAACTAATATTGAACAAAGGTCATGACCTTAGCTTTATGTCGTCACTAAAACGTCACAATCCTTGTAACTTGTCGCTTTGCTGCTATTGAGAACATCAAAGCCAAGCTTCCGCGTTGTACAGTTACGTCACAAATGTGACTCATCGCGCGTTGTTATTTAATCTTGCGTCATTTAATTGTTTCAGATTATTTTCCACAAAACAAGGTTAAGTGAGTGAATTGTGATTAAAGATGGACGGAGCAAGCACAGCAGAGAAACAGGTTTGTTGGTTTGTGGGAAAAATAAATGATATATATTACAACTTCGCAAGTGACGTCATAACGTGACGAACTGCGCTTACATTAAACTGAAATTACGTCTAAAGCGAGATTTCGCTAAAATCTGGTGTAAGTTGTTTGAAAAGAAATGTGTCAGCGACAATGGATTGATCGCAAATATGTTTAAGACTTACTTCAACAGCAAGAACATATTAACTATTAGGAAATATAGTCACGACAGCCGTCACATAGAAAAGGCGTATGAAACAAATTCTACATAGCGACAATTTTATCGTTTTCTACAAGTTGCCAAGGACTGTTATAATTTCAATAGTATGTTTAGTTTGGCATATACAGTAGAAAAAAACACGTGGCGAATTTTTGTCCAATTGAAATAACGAAAGACTCCACTAAAGTTTATCATTCAATTAAAGTCACGGCTACCGACACAGTTTTATCATTGCCAAGCCATGAACAATACAGTTGTAATGTTGCAGAGCTCATACGTTGAGGACGCGACCGACATAAGGACTTCGCTCATGTTCTCGGTCAAAGAAGGAGTTGGTTCACTCGCTCAAGCTCTCAAGGTCTTCAAGGTAACAACTTAAACAACTCCCGTCGCACAAGTCAGTGGGTTTAAGTGACAAAAAGGGGACTCGATACTTTCGTGCGTAACTTTGACCGAGATTTTGCTGCAAACATTACTTATTTATTGTGGTTTTATCTCCTGACATAGGGTCAATGCTTTTAAGTTAATGGATTACGGTTGTTGTACACGTATGATGTAAGTGAACGTATCTTTTATTAACTGCATGTGGAATTGTATTTCCCCTTTTATATTAAGTAGTTTTACGAACAAGATGCAGCAGGCAACGGTGCTATGGTCGTTTCTCGACTCGCTCCCCTCTGAGCCTGTGTAGCTCAGTTGGTACAGCCAGTGTCCCGGTATGACCGAGGTCGAGAGTTCGAATCTCACCATAGGCTACTAGTTTTTCTATGCTTGCCTTGCTTGTATGAAAATTGATGGACTGGTTTTAGTTAGGGTTAGTTCGTCTGCAAAAGGTTGCCGTAAAACTGTGATACACCAGATGACTTCAGGGCCAGACCACAGTTGTTGTACAATTATGTGCATGAACCTTCATTCAATTTTTTAATTGCGTAATTGAACTCGAGGAAGCTGAAATCTTGTACAAAGTTCAAGAAGCAATTTGCATCATGCGAAGATTCCAAGTATATTTTTGTGCGCAGAAAAACGGGGTGAATTTGACCTTCATCGAGTCGCGAGTTTCCCAAAGCAGGAAGGACCGCTACGAATTCGTCATCACGTGCGAAAACGTCAACGGACACATGAATGACGTCATCAACCAGCTGAAGAGTGAGATGGGTAGTGACGTATTGCTGCTCACCAGCGACAAGAAGCAAAAGGACGGCAGTGAGTGAACATTTAAAGTTTAACCTTCACTCGTTGAAATAAATATTTTGTATAAAGTCGAAAGTGAACGAGTTTTGAGTTAGGACTTGGTTCCCTTTTTATGACATCTCAATTATTGGGTTTAGTAGCAACCAGATTTACTTTTAAAGAATGCAATTTCCACATGTAACGTAACAGTTCCCAGCAAAAACACTTTTGTTTTATGCCATCAGTGTAAAAGCAATAAACACGTAGTAAGAACACATTTGATTTTACACTAATGCTTGCGTGAGTGCATAGACATAATTGAATTTTAACGAAATGTTATGGCTATTTATTTTTTTGAAACTGTTTTATCATTTATAAAAGCGGTTTTTCTTACACGCAATTATCCAAGATGTTGCCTTGTCCTAAAATCACCACTACAGCATTTGTAAACCAAGTGGAGAATGTTCAATTTTCTTTAAAACATCACTTCCTCCTATTAAGCAACAGAATATAACCTTAAGTTCACTCTAGTTGGTTTTGGTGACAACTTACCTTCGAAGGTGTTCAGCGGTGAGGCGCACGTATATGCACTTTGCATGGATTTGAACATAATGAACCACAGTGTTTGTTAAACTGCTTTCCAAAGCTAACCTCGATTCGCTACAAGGTTACTGTTCCAGGGTATTTCTTCCAGACTTGGGCGGTTTGCCCAAAACGGGATTTTAACCCCGTCGCCAAGGGTCACTTGGGGTCGCCAAGGGTACCTTGGGGTCGCCAAAGGTCACTTGGGCTCACCAAGGGTCACTTGGGGTAATCATCAAATTTATAAACCACAACGTTTAACACGAGATTAAGAATCAGTGGAATTTAAAACCACAAACCTGGAATTACAACAAGAAACGTATCTCGAAACAACAGTTAAAATATTTACGGCAGAAAGCAGTTTACGACTAATGATAAAGCTGTTCCGAAATTTAACACAGTTTTTTCAAATCGCTATTGAATTATGTTTCTTTCTGACATTCATCAAAGAATCGATGGAAAAGCTTTCTGTGTTTTATTTTGTGCTCAACCAAGCATGACGAATATATTGTGATATGCATTGTTGCGTATGAGCTTTACTTAATTGGCTTGCCGCAAAATATTAGCAGCTGATGTAATTAATGCTTTGTATATTGTAAGATTGTGTTGCGCATACAAACAAGTTGAAATTAATCATTCACCCCTATCTGTTGGCTCACCCTTGCACCAATCCATTCACCCTGGGTTGAACCTTTCAACAGTTTAAGAAACGCTGCCCCAGGTGTTACCGAGGGGGATTCCCAACAGGGGGTTCCCAAAAGGGGTGGGCAATTCTGTCAACAGGGGCTTTAAAAGAAATGTTTAAATTATCCTCGTGCTTACAAAATGCCACCATGACTTGCAATTCTCGTGGCAGCACGACTTCCAGTAATTTGTTTTTTTGCATGTTCACGAACATTCACTTGGAACCAATAATTTGTCGGAACCAAGATAATCGCCAGCAATTAGTTGAAGCATGTCCTCAATTATAACAAGCTTCATTATTTTCTAACAACGCCAAATATTTATTAAGTTTAATATTGTCGGTTGAATAAATAGTGTTATTTGTTATATTGTTTATCTCTTGTTTGCCAGTTATTCTGTCACATCTTTAACCCCTTTATATTTCCCAGCTCCTTGGTTTCCACAAAGAATCGAAGATTTGGATCGGTTTGCAAACCAGATTTTATCCTACGGGTCAGAACTCGACTCGGATCACCCGGTGAGCATTTGTTTGTGGGTCAAAATATATCTGATATTTGAAGAATAGCTTTGTTTGAAAGGGATTTTAAATTGCAGACCTGTCATAAATATAAGGTTTAAAGTTGAATACCGATTGGAATTAGTAAGAAAAGTTGTAAAAGTGTTTCAATCGTCATTAACCATCACTAACAGTCAGTCAATAGCGCAGAACATGTTAGCACTTTTGTTTCCAAGCGCAAACAGATCTACCCGATACAAGTGAAACTGATTAAATATATTTTTTTTGTTAACTCATGTCACATTTAACTTTGACACAAAGTTTACCGCGAGTTAATTGCGTTAATTGCAGGGTTTCACTGATGAAGTTTACAGGAAGCGAAGGAAGCAATTCGCTGACATCGCATTCAACTATAAGCAGTAAGACATTTTTGTTGTCATCATCTCATTTTTCATTAGCACTTTTTATAGGAAGCGTCATTGATTACGTTTAAATATGTAACTGTCCTAAAAAGTGAATTTTGTTTTATTATTTGAAAGTTTTATCAAAATTTAAATCAATTTGCTGCTACCTTTAAAACCAGGCCTTTTTTTTCAAACACCTAAATATATAGTCAAGTTTGTCTACGTCATAATGCTAGTGACGTCTTGGCTATAATGTATAATGAAGCGTGGTATTTTTAGCGGTCAGCCGATCCCGAAGGTGACCTACACTGACGTGGAACTTGAGACTTGGTGAGGAAATTAACATTTGCAGCATTTGTGCTTTAAACTAAAGGTTTAAGAGAACTTCACTTAAGCGCACTTTTATTAAAGCGGGCAACATTGTTGTTATTTATGGTTGCTGGTGTATTTATTAATAGTGTAGTTATTGTGTTTTATTCCAGGGACACAATTTTCAGCAAGTTGAAGAATCTTTTCCCGACCCACGCCTGTTCCGAGTTTAACAGGGTATTCCCCTTATTAGAGGCAAATTGCGGTTTCAAGTTAGGGAATATCCCACAACTCGAAGACATCTCTCAGTTCTTACAAAGTAAGAAGCTTACAAATACATTATAGTTACGTCACAGTCATTAACCCCTTAACCCCCTAGAAACTACCGGGTTCCGGCTTCGGCCCGTGGCAGGCCTTCTCTCGTCACGTGACTTCCTGGCCGGCCTGGCGTTCCGAGTCTTCCATTCCACTCAATATATTCGCCACCATTCAAAGCCACTCTACACCCCTGAACCGTAAGTGTTTGTGTGTGTGTGTGTTGTGTTTGCGCGTGTATGTTTGTTTGTGTGTGTATCTGTGTGTTTGTTTGTGTGTGTGTGTATGTGTGTGTGCTTGTGTGTGTTTGTGTGTGTGTGTGTGTTTGTTTGTTTGTTTGTGTGTAGGTGTTTGTGTGTGTCTGTGTTATTGTGTGTTTGTAAGTAAGTGTGTTAGAGTGTTTGTACAACGACAAACCAGTAAGTTTTTTGTCTTGTTGTTTCAGCGATATCTGCCACGAGCTGATAGGTCATGTGCCTTTGCTTGCTGATCCAACCTTCGCTCAGTTCTCGCAAGAAATCGGTCTCGTTTCACTCGGGGCACCAGATGATTGGATCGAGAAACTCGCCACCGTGAGTAAAAGTGCTACTGGTTTTTATGTTTTTAATCTTACTGGTTCTTATGGTGTTTTACTGCTACTGTTTTTTATGTTTTTAGTGCTACTGGTTCATATTGTGTTTTGATGCTAATGGTTCTTATGGTAAAAGACTACTGGTTCTTATGGTGTTTTTAGTGCTACTGGTTCTTATGGTGTTTTTAGTGCTACTGGTTCTTATGGTGTTTTTAGTGCTACTAGTGTTTATGGTGTTTTGGCGCTACTGGTTTTTATGTTTTTGGTGCCACTGGTTCTTATGTTTTCAGAGCTTCTGGTTCTTATGGTGTTGTTAGTGCTACTGGTGTTTATAATGTTTTTAGTGCTACTGGTGTTTATGGTGTTTATAGTGCTACTGGTGTTTATAGTGTTTTAGTGCTACTGGTGTTTATGGTGTTTTTAGTGCTACTGGTTCTTATGTTTTTAGTGCTACTGCTTCTTATGGTTTTTTTAGTGCTACTGGTTCTTATGGTGTTTTTAGTGCTACTGGTTCTTATGGTGTTTTAGTGCTACTGGTTCTTATGTTTTTAGTGCCACTGGTTCTTATGGTGTTTTTAGTGCTACTGGTGTTTATGGTGTTTTTAGTGCTTCTGGTGTTTATGGTGTTTTTAGTGCTACTGGTGTTTATGGTGTTTTAGTGCTACTGGTTCTTATGGTGTTTTTAGTGCTACTAGTTCTTATGGTGTTTTAGTGCTACTGGTTCTTATGTTTTTAGTGCTACTGGTTCTTATGGTGCTTTTAGTGCTACTGGTGTTTATGGTGTTTTTAGTCCTACTGGTGTTTATGGTGTTTTTAGTCCTACTGGTTCTTTGTTTTTAGTGCTACTGGTTCACTGTTGAGTTCGGCGTCTGCCGCCAGAAGGGCGAGTTGAAAGCTTACGGAGCTGGTCTTTTGTCGTCGTTTGGTGAACTCCAGTATTGTCTCTCCGGGAAACCTGAACTTCGCGAGTTCGAACCACTCAAAACTGCCATCCAGGTGAGACAAATATCACACAGTTTAACAACAATACGAAAAGTTTAACTTTTAGATGTACTTGGCTCTATCTGCAAATTTAAACCTTTGATTCGGATAACGTTTTGCGGCAGAAATACCCGATCACGGAATACCAGCCGGTGTACTTTGTTGCCGAGAGCTTTGAGACGGCCAAGAACAAAATGCAATCTTTATGCGCGAAGATCCCGAGGCCGTTCGCTGTTCGCTACAACCCTTACACGCAGTCTGTGGAGGTGCTGGACAGCAAGGATAAGCTGCTTTCGCTTGCCAACTGCATGCACGGTGAGTCAAACATTCAAGTCAAGTCTGGTCAAGCTTATCTTCTTAAAGGCAGAACTTATGTAGCACTGGGCTTCATTTTTGATTGTCAAGTTGTTGTTTTTTTTTATAGTCAATAATGTAACAATAATATATTTGTGTTTTCAGGTGATTTTAACGTTTTGAGGGAAGCCGTGGCCAGAATTGAATAAGGTGTTCCAAGAAGTTTGTAAATAGATCAAAAGTTTTATTCGCAAACCATCCATAATGCTTTTTTAAGGTTGTTCGTTAGAATAGACATGAACAATGCATTTTAATGGATTCAAATTTTTTTCGACTAATGTATTGAAGGGTTTCTGTCTCAACCTTTAAAATGTATAAACATACTTCACGATTAATTTTTCGCTTTGTTTGCTTGCTTTCTTATGCATCTTAGATCTATGCTTTTGTTGTGGTTGAAATGAAGTTAGTTGCTGCTTTTTTGCGCCATTTTAAATAAAAAAACAAACAAAAAGTATTTATTTTAGTTTTTAGTGGACTTTTGCGAGACATTTTTCTCATTACAAAATATTTATAAAGTTTGATTTTATTGAAGCAAAAGAAAAATCCTCACCCAAACATTATTTCTTCTTATTAAATACAGCAAGACTGGTTAAAATTTTCCGAAAACATTAGAAGTAACGCACTGGCCTAAAAAAACGTACACTGCTTGATGTAATGGGGTTAATTTATTGGAATTGTGTCATTGAAGTAAGCTAGAAATATTGGTTAAAATACTATGACTTCGTAAAATATTGGCAATAATTGTTTTTTAGCCGTTCATGGCCTTTGCAGTTTATTTAACTGGACATAAGTTCTTGCAATATTAAAATTAGCCTATAATGCAAAAATGTCGTAAATCAATGATACCTACTAAAATCTTTTAATTTCCAAAGATGGTGTTGTTGCTTAAGGACAGGGTTAATAATAAACATTTCTGATTTCTTTTTGCAAGATTTCGATGATGTTCGACTAAAAATATGGCTCGGCCGTTCAAACATCTACAGCTAAAAGTAACATTTTTAGAAAACTATTTGTTCATCTTTTTTTAATGTTTAGAATCACTTTAAGCAAGTTTGGTTTGCGGCGATGTTACACGAAACTGTTTCGTTTCTTTATATGGTTTATAAAATGCAATCTAAAAATGTTTAAAGACGGCTTAACATTTGTTTTATTTGTGGTTATTACTTAATAAAAACATTTTCATACCATAAGCGAATATCATTCTCAATTTTATGCTTTTGTGGCTTTTTAAAGTTTTATTTTTACGTTTGTTGTGCTTTTTAAAGTTTTATTTTTACGTTTGTTGTGCTTTTTAAAGTTTAACGCAAAAAGTGTCGGGAAGGCAATATATATTAAACGGCCGGTTACCATTATTTTTGGGAGACGTGTAGACAAATATTTCTTTTAGGACAGAACTTTACAAAAAATAATACAGCAAGAAATACAGGAAAAAACTACTTTAAACGGAAGAAATTGTTTTGCAGAGAAAATAAAATGTATCCATTTTTGTGTTTAAAATTTCTTTAGACTCAAAATCATAACTTGAATTGAATAATTATTCAAAGAAGTTGCAGTTAGAAGGAAAAATATCAGCTGACTAAAGTTTTTAACTGAAAGAAACATAATTTTTATTTTACGCATTTTAATACTTTAATAAATATAAAGCTTGTAGGGAACTTAAGTAGTTCTTCTTTGAACTAAAGGTTACTGTAATAAAACAATCTGCGCTGGTCTAAAATCCTACCACAACTGTAGCACAAGAGCAACTATCTACTGAGTGGATTGTCTTTGCTTAGAGTACAAGAAGTTAAGGACAGGTATTCTAGCGGCCTGCTCCTTTGGAGTCGGATTAAGAACTTGTAAGAGACTTAGGCAGCCGTCGGCCCTCGTCTATAGGGTCAGCAGCCTTCTTATAGCTCCCAACAAACCCTCTACGCTTCAACAACTATTAATGAAATTGGGTTAGGGTGCGGTTTAGTGTTTAAATGGGTCAAGCATATTATTGTTAAATAATAATACTTGACCCACCCTCACCCAAACGCTAACCCTAATCCATATATTGTGTGTTGATGTAATAATTGCTGAACGCCGTATTAGGATTATTCTAGATAAGCGCCAAACTATTAAATTTAAAAATTTATTTAGTAGTTTTAAAATCCATCCAACTAAATATTCTTTTGTCATTTTTGTAAATTAATTAGCTTGTTATAGCAGTAAAGAGATGGTTCCAAAGAGTTTTCTATAAATCCAATTTTGTTAGATTTAATTTTAATTAAAAGTGTATATAAACAGGTTTAACTGATGTGGCCTTCGTATCACTGATGATGGCATGAGCATTTGCCGAAACGTTTGAACAATAAAGCATGTTGCTTTTTATGTCTATTTGGGCCGTTATTTTCACCATTAATTTAATTAATGTCCTAGTTTTTTCTTCATATAAGCCAATCTGCTGGAAAGTTTGGCAGATCTTTACAAGATCCCATTTCCATGCATGTCCATTTTCCATGCAAGGAAATAGGGGTGCTGGGTCGGACCAAAGGTTAAAATCGCTTTGCTTGTTGATTGACAACAGAATGTCTTAACACTAAACGTTTTATATTACTCTTGTTCAGATATGAAACATAAATCAACATTTATTATCATAAAGCTAATCAAATTTCAACAACTCTCGAGTTCAACATAAAGACTTTAACAGCTAATATATTTTTAACTTACAGATTTAGCGTTAATATTTTACCTTTGCTTAAACCATGACCCATCCCCCAATTGAAGATATTAAGACGATTTTTAAGCGGTTACGATCAACAAAGACGAACAAGGTTTGATCACTTAATAGTAATTTTCTTTATTAAATGCTTTTCATTAAAGGGTATATCACTCTAATGTTGCTCATAGACATGTTTCGACTGTGGAGCGAAGAACCCGACTTGGGCGAGCATCACATATGGAGTTTTTCTCTGCATTGATTGTTCTGGTGTTCATCGTTCACTCGGCGTGCATCTCACTTTTATCAGGTAACCCCTAGTTATACTTTAGGTTTGTAGTTATTGCACAATAAATGTAAATTACCCCATGCATTTAACAAATTGTTGAGGGAGAAAATGTTCTCAACATTTTAATAGTAAAATTATTTTCAACAAATTTTGTTTCAAGGCGATATGTGTAGTGTTATCTGGCCTTTTGTATCTTTCTGGCCAGGAATAATGACATACATTAGTAGATTGTTGCATCCATGGTTGTATGCAGTTAGTACTATTTTCACCTGGTGAAGCACTTAGCCTGTTTACTTTGTACAAAGTCTCACTACTTAGTGTTTGATGGTCAGTATCCCATTTTGTTCAGGTCGGTTGAGTTGGACCAGAAGTGGACTTGGGATCAGCTCCGCTCGATGCAGGTCGGTGGAAACGCATCGGCCCGGGCTTTCTTCAGATCTCACGGTTGTTCGATGACGTCAGATGACTTACAAGCAAAATACAACAGTCGTGCTGCCGTGCTTTACAAGGGAAAACTCAGCACTTTGGCTCAAGAAGCGATGAAGAAATATGGAACTTCGGTGATTATTTTATTTCTTTAATAGTACTATATGTGGGATTAAAAAGCACAAAAATTATGATTCTTCTTTATAGATTTAAAATAGGAATTTTTCCCAAAATTCTATTGCAGTATTTTGATTTTGTTTTTACTTATAAAAGTAACAACAAATTCGAAATAAAATTCCATGGTTTTAGTTTAAAGTGCAATATGTTACTTGTACTGTAATCAGTAGCAGACTGGCTTGTTCATTGATTGATTATAATGTTCCAGGTCTTGCACTTGCCCACAGTACACGGCGACCAAACCCACAGTAACCATAGCAACAACACTGCAGAGGATGATTTCTTTACAAAGTACAGCGGGAGTTCGTTGTCGTCGGCTGCAAAACTAAGTTCAAACGGTGTCGGTAGTTCGCTTAAGAGTGTGTCGTCGTCACCGGCAATAATGTCGCTTAAAACTGAGCAAGGTGTGCCCACTCTACATAATAGCATATTGTGCTTCCACTTACTAACCAGGGCTGGGGAGCCACCGTAAAATATCAGGCAATTATTAAATGGCTCCAGCCCCGGAGTAGTAAAACTCATATCCTTTGGCTCCGGCTCCAGCTCCGGAGCCACCAGTCACTTATTCAATGGCAAGTTTTAAACACTGCTTTTGGCTAACTAACATTGGAGATTGAACAAAATATATTTCTTAGCTTTAGCACCACAAATTGAAAAATGGCTCCAGCTCCACAAAAATAATAAAAATGGCTCCGGCTCCAGCTCCACAAAAATAATAACAATGGCTCCGGCTCTGGCTCCAGAGAAAATGCTTAGCTCCGGGCTCCAGCTCCGGCTCCCCAGCCCTGTTACCAACTAAAGCTACTTGATTGAGACCAAATAGTTGTTCGGTAATTTACAACCTTTTGTTGTATTTCCAGATGCACTTACAAAAAAAGAGAATGATTTCTTTGACAAGTTTACTTCGCAAAAGTCAACTTCTCTTAAGACTTCACCAGAAGTCAACAAAAAGCCAAAACCCAAAGGTAAGGCCAATTTAAATACATGTTTTGATGCATTTGTGATGTACAGACATTAAATAAATAGCTTAATGCAGTTTTAATTGGTGACAGATAGATGGTAAATATTAAGTTTTATCTTTTTTATCGTTGTTTTTGTTGCAGAAACTGCTGTGTCGTCCTCTCGAGCGGGCCCAAGCATCGACTCAGCACTTTCAAGTTGGAGCAGCCCGTTAAACGACGCACAGACGCTTTCCAAACCCGACTCATCGAATGTGCTTTCCCCGAACACGACCAAGTCAAAGGAAGATGAGTTCTTTAGTTCCATGGGCTTTGGTTCCCAAGCAAAGCAGGACGAAGATGTGAAAGTTGATCGGACGCAACAAGCTTATGCTGAAGTTGAACAAGCAACCGACCACAATGCTGCTTCCGATGTTTCAGACGAATGGCCCGACTTGGAGCAAGAACAAAATGTTCCGTCAGACAAACAACAACCGTCTGCGGCTCCCTCTAGTGTCAACTCATCTGTGCTGCCACCTAGTGCTAGCTCACCTAGTGTGGTTAGTTTGGCGACATCCTCGAACACCAACAAACAATCAAGTATGATGCTTAAGAAAAAGAAAGGTTAGTCTTCAACTTTTTTCCCTTGTTAATACTTTGTAAACCTTTTTACAATATCCAGGGTGGAAGTCCCGTGTATTTATCCATTTTTATTAGTTTGTTTTATGCCAAGCTCTAAACAAACTCAATTATTTATTTATACCTAGGTAAATGAAACTTACATACACATCATGAACAACAACTGTGATCTTGCCCGACCAGAAGTCATATTATAGTTCACCGGTCACAGTACACCCTTTAAGAGACTAACCCGCTGTAGTACGATACGAGTGCTGTTACAGTCGTACACATATGTGTTTTATTGACTAAATAACGGTACATACCATCTGTTGGTGACGTAAATATGAATTTAGTGCAAGCAACGGTGCTATGGTTGTTTCTTAACTTGCTCCCTCTGAGTCTGTGTAGCTCAGTTGGTAGAGCAACGGTCCCGTCTTGACCGGAGGTCGTGAGTTCGAACCTCACTGCAGGCTTGTTTTAGGAACAGGATGCAGCAGGCAACGGTGCAATGGTTGTTTCTCGACTTGCTCCCCTCTGAGTCTGTGTAGCTCAGTTGGTAGAGCAACGGTCCCGTCTTGACCGGAGGTCGTGAGTTCGAACCTCACTGCAGGCTTGTTTTAGGAACAGGATGCAGCAGGCAACGGTGTTATGGTTGTTTCTCGACTTGCTCCCCTATGAGCCTGTGTAGTTCAGTTGAAAGAGACGACCAAGGTTGTGAGTTCGAACCTCACCACAGACTAGTTTTAACCTGACCTTGCTTCCATAAATGATTGACTGAGATAATCTCTTAAATGCTCCCTGTGTACCGAGGCATTAATACAAATCTTGTTTAAAGGCTCAGCAGCAAAGAAAGGTGGATTTGGAGCGCAAAAGGTGAAGACAAATTTCCAGCAGCTGGAAGATAGCGCAAAGAAATGTGAAGGAATGCAAGTTCAAGCTCCACAAGCTGCTAACAAAGAAGCGTAAGCACAAACTGGCCGTGGCTGATGCACTAAACAATAAAACCCCACAAAGAATAAAATTTAAATGTGCATCGTTGTACAGTATAACATATAACTTATACTAGTGACCAGCAGTCGCCCGTTATGTTTATATTGAGCTAATCGTTCTCCAAATAAGTGAGAAGCACATTACAGGCAACTCTCCACTCGACTCTCATACTCGGACCCCAGGAAGAAGTCGAAGAGTTCGCCGATCAGCAAAGAGCAGAGCGAGGTTGCTGAGAGGCTTGGGATGGGAACGCGAGGTGCAGACGTCGCTCACACCGCTTCCATATCAACTATCGAACAGGTGAGTGCTGGCTGTTGCCACTGAGATATGCACAGAACCTAACCTTGGTTGACCTTAGGTTGACCCCGAAGGTCGAAGGTCGCGACGGAATGGTGGGCAACGCAAAAACCGATACCTCGACTTCGACACGAGTAGCAGTGATGAAGATGAGACAAACGGATTCTTTGTTGTGAAGAAATCGCCGTCGTACCTCCAGGACCTCAAAAAAGAATATCCTAATCTATCGAACGACCGAAGAAAAAATGATGATTTGTATGGATCAAGGTGAGTAGGGCTGCTATACTCTACAAAATCATTTAAATGACGGTTAATTCAAACTTTAGTTTCATGAGACCGGTAAATATTTATATTAAATAACAACATAGGTTTAAAATATATGTTTTTAATTCAGTTTTGGAACTTTATGTTATTGTTTGTGTTGTTAACCCAAAGGAAAATCTTTTAAAGACAATTTTTTCAAAGCAATAAAATAAAGTAATCATTATCTGCTAGTTTTCCCAAATGTATTTTGTTGCTTATAGGCCGAAACGACCTGAATCGTTGTCAACAGAAATGAGTTCGGAAATGAAAGATAAGTTGAAAGGAGCAACCTCGATTTCGTCCGACATGTTCAAAGACAACTCTGCTTCGTTGGAGGTAAGACAGCAGGTTTAATATGGACTTTGTTGGCTGCTTAGGACCTGGATATGTCACTTCACACTTAGGTTGGATACTTAGGACTTGTCACTTACCACTTAAGTTGGTTATGTCACTTAACACTTAAGTTGGCTGCTTAGGACTTGGTTATGTCACTTACCACTTAAGTTGGTTACGTCACTTAACACTTAAGTTGGTTACGTCACTTAACACTTAAGTTGGCTTCTTAGGACTTGGTTATGTCACTTAACACTTAGAGGACTTGTCACTTACCACTTAAGTTGGCTGCTTAGGACTTGGATATGTCACTTACCACTTAAGTTGGTTATGCCACTTAACACTTAAGTTGGCTGCTTAGGACTTGGTTATGTCACTTAACACTTAGGTTGGTTATGCCACTTAACACTTAAGTTGGCTGCTTAGGACTTGGTTATGTCACTTAACACTTAGGTTGGATACTTAGGACTTGTCACTTACCACTTAAGTTGAATATGTCACTTACCACTTAAGTTGGCTGCTTAGGACTTGGTTATGTCACTTAGCACTTAGGTTGGATACTTAGGACTTGTCACTTACCACTTAAGTTGAATATGTCACTTACCACTTAAGTTGGCTGCTTAGGACTTGGTTATGTCACTTACCACTTAAGTTGGTTATGCCACTTAACACTTAAGTTGGCTGCTTAGGACTTGGTTATGTCACTTAACACTTAGGTTGGATACTTAGGACTTGGTTATGTCACTTAACACTTAGGTTGGATACTTAGGACTTGGTTATGTCACTTAACACTTAAGTTGGCTGCTTAGGACCTGGATATGTCACTTACCGTTTAAGTTGGATATGTCACTTACCACTTAAGTTGAATGGTGAAAATAACGGCCCAAATAGACGTTAAAAGCGACATGCTTTATTTTCAAACGTTTCGGCAATTTCTAATGCCATCATCAGTGATATCACTTTTAACGTCCATTTGGGCCATTATTTTCACCATTACACTTAAGTTGGTTATGTCACTTACCACTTAAGTTGGATATGTCACTTGCCACTTGAGTTGGCTGCTTAGGACTTGGTTATGTCACTTACCACTTAAGTTGAATATGTCACTTAACACTTAAGTTGGCTGCTTAGGACTTGGTTATGTCACTTACCACTTAAGTTGGCTGCTTAGGACTTCCTTACCACTTAAGTCGGTTGCTTAGGACTTGGATATAGTTCGCAAGCAGCCTGATAAATCCCACAGAAGGAGAATGACTGTTGCTGGGTTGGTAATCCCACCCACACTTGACCAGCAAGATATCGACAAGGTATTAAGTGTAGAGTTTTCAACCGTGCTTTGAAAACTTGTGGTAATGGGTGAAGGTTGTTTAATAAACCTGTAGTTTAACATCGCAGGTTTCATGGAGCGGCGACCGACCAAGGGTAGGCTAAAGCATGGTTTGCTGCCATCATTTTGTGCAAACATATGTTGCCTGCTATTTCTGTGTTGTGTTCACTGTTTCAGTTTGTCAATGCTATAAAAGAGATGTTATTCGATATTTTCGTTTGGTAAACGCTTACTTTGAGGAATTTAACATCGTTTTCAAATCTAGCATTGAAATGCATATTAAAGAAATAGTTTTGTAGCTTGTAGTCAAGGTGATAGAAATTATGGGGGTTTGTAAGTTTGTCGAAATGTTGAGGTCAAATTTCAAACTTGTTTCACCTCTAAGAGGATGCTACTGCCAAATTAAAGAAACAAGGTGTAATACAAAGATGTATATTTGCTCGAATGTTATTTACTTTTTTTAATGAATTTGATTAGAAATCTCTTAACTTTATGAGACAGACATTGAATCAATCGTGCTTTTTTCTTGTTTAGGCGCGATCTCGCTTGAACAAGTTCGAAGGCCACAATTCAATCAGCAGTGACGATTACTTCTCAAATGAAAGACGGTAACATTTAGTTTTAAGTTTTTTTGTTTATTGCGTGTTTAAACGTAACTTGTCGAACCCCATAAATATTTCCCCAATTATAACATTTCTCGATGTTCCAGCGACACCCACCGCTCTTCCGTACCCAACCTTCCCTCCCCACTTTCTACTGACATGACCCAACTAAAAGAGGGAGTGAAAAACATGGCTGGGAGACTCTCGTCTATGGCGAGTGACGTGTACAACGCTATTCCGGTGAGTTCTCACATTTAAGAGTGATGCCACGCAGCTTTTCCATCCCAGAGCCTAATTTATTTATTTTATTTAACTTAGATCAACCGCTAGGTGGAGCCTTCTCCTAAGCATCGAGGGGAATCCCCTACTTAACCAGGACCAAACTGATCAGTATATTTGTAAGAAAAGCAACACTTTATTTAAAAGCATGAGCTTTTTTTATTAACGTTCAGCCGTGTTGTTTTGTTTTTATTTTATATATATCGATAAACTTTCGAGTAGTGGATATTCGTGTCAATAGTGTTTGAATCAGAATACAATTTACTACAAACGCTGAACTTAAGTTTTCTTGAAATGTTTCGAAACATTTTGTGTCGTTATAGTGCAATTATAATTTTAGAAACATTGAAATGTACGTCATTGAAATGTGCTGCTGTAAATATTGTGCGAATAGGAAATAAGTCGACAAATAGCCGCAAGTTTTTACTTTTTATTTCGCGAGATGGAAAGCAAAACGTGATTTGGCGAAATAATGGTGACAAGAATCCTCGAATCAAAATATTGTAACGGCTTTCTGTTAAACCCGATTATTTCACTGGAATAATATTCACAGTATACTTGTTTCATTAAATGCCATGTTTTTGCCAAAAGAATTCGACAAATGTGTTGTCTGTACTGTTTGGTGCTTTTGGCTTGCATAGCGGTGTCGGATACTTTTATTTATTCCTGTGTAAAAACTTGCTTTGTGGTATTTTGTGCGAAGTTAGGAAACTTTTTGTGAACTTTGTGTTAACCGTTAACATCATTATTAAGTTATTTCTCATGACTTTCAACAATTTCGAATTTAACAATGATGTTTATTTTATGGGGTCTCAACCTGCAATGTGCAGCTCATTTACCTCTGTCTTTTCCAAATCTCTTTTTACTTGTGTCACTTTCAAGAAGGACATTTGTTGTGAATATGTACTTTGATAATTTATCCACGAGGTTTTGGGTGGCTGAAATAAACATTAAAACTAATTGTTTTTTCTCGTGATGGTCAGAGCGGTGTATGGGAAAAGTTACCTAAGCACACTTTGTTGTGTGTGTTTTACCAAACATGTTTCAGCTGACAACGCCCGAATACTCATACTATTTGACTTTCTATTGCAAAGCAGTGCCGGAAACCCGATTTAGCACAAATTCTAGCAACGATACAAAGGTCTTGAAAGAGACTGGATGAACTTTAAGAAATTAGGTTTGTCCACTGAGGCCGGTATTTTAATCAGTAGACACTTCTTAGTGATTGCTTAAGACATGTTAATAGTCTTTCCTTTAAGTTAAAACATTTTTGCAACATTGAGACATTTCCATGATGGTAAAAAAAATGAATCGTGAGAAGGTTTCTTGCCTTGATTATTCGCTTCTAAACAAAGGTTTGCTGGAAATATTCAAGGTCTAAATTGATGTCAATCGTGAACAGGGTGGTTACGTTTATTCCGATGCACATTACAACTACTGGCAATAACAAGGTAATATCTATTTCACACAAATATTGAAAGCAAACCAACACAGAATATAAACTTAGAATTTACTTACTATAACACTACACGATAAGTAGGAGAAAAAATAAACTTTATAATCATATTCACAACGACAAAAATGTTGTATAAATAAATAAAACACATAAAATATTCTGCACGATAAATAATTACAGTTAAAGAGTAATATGAACTTTATAAAAATAAAAAGTTAAAATATTAGAAGAACTCGTGATAGATAACACAGAAATACTTCAAACCTAACAACTTGTTGCGTTTGGACGATCAGAGGTTTGCGAAGCGCTTCAGTCATATTCTTCTTCGCTTTCAGAAGAATCATCATCAGCCAGATCATAATCATCTATAAAGTCCTTCTCCACAACAAACGGAGAATCTTTCCACTTTTTTGGTGAAATTTTCTTGTTGCTTTCGTTAATTAGAACGAAGTTCTTTATTCCCAGAACGTAAATATCTTTTTGCATGTAAACCATCTGCGCTCCCCACTTTGCACTGAAATAAAAACACAGGGTTCGCACTTTAAGTATCACGGTGTGAATAAAGTATCACGATATGAATAAAGTGTCATTGTGTGAATAAAGTGTCACGGTGTGAATAAAGTATCACGGTGTGAATAAAGTATCACGGTGTGAATTAAGTATCACGGTGTGAATAAAGTATCACGGTGTGAAGAAAGTGTCACAGTGTGAATAAAGTATCACGATGTGAATAAAGTATCACGGTGTGAATTAAGTATCATGTTGTGAATAAAGTATCACGGTGTGAATAAAGTGTCACGGTGTGAAGAAAGTATCACGGTGTGAATAAAGTATCACGGTGTGAATTAAGTATCATGTTGTGAAGAAAGTATCACGATGTGAAGAAAATATCAGTATCACGGTGTGAATTAAGTATCACGGTGTGAATAAAGTGTCACGGTGTGAATAAAGTGTCACGGTGTGAATAAAGTGTCACGGTGTGAAGAAAGTATCATGTTGTGAATAAAGTATCACCGTGTGAATAAAGTATCACCGTGTGAATAAAGTATCACGATGTGAATAAAGTATCATGGTGTGAATAAAGTGTCACGGTGTGAAGAAAGTGTCACGGTGTGAATAAAGCATCATGTTGTGAATAAAGTATCACGATATGAATAAAGTATCATGATATGAATAAAGTATCACGGTGTGAATAAAGTATCATGTTGTGAATAAAGTATCACGATATGAATAAAGTATCATGATATGAATAAAGTATCACGGTGTGATTAAAGTATCACGGTGTGAATGAGATGTGAAATATATATCACAATGTTAGTAAGGTATCACAAATAAGCAATAGTTGACCGACCTGCACTCCACATTGCCGCATATCATCGTCTTACACACGATCTCATCGACAGAAAGCTGGATCGGAGTTGATGGTATGAGCCTCATCTTGGACGTGAACCCAGGATCAATTGTTACGAAATGCTGCAACATTACGACGTCACGAGGATTAGAGTGTTCCAAGTTACACAGCTATTCCCTTATTGCCAATATGTTCTGATTTTGGAGCGCGACAACAACACTACGAAACAGTTATTGTACACAAGTGCGTACAACTGCGATATGGCACTTTAGAAGTCGTACTTGGTTATCAATTTGAACTCACGACCCTCGGAAACCCACAACCCAACTGCTTTAATGTAAATCCTTGAGCGGACACGAGCTACAAAGGTGTGTGTACCTGCTTGACTTTCCTGAAGTACTGCGACGAAGTGACTTCCCTCTTGCATTGTTTGCACAAAAACCTCCAGATCTCGTCGCCACACCGAGGCTTGTCGGGCGCTGCTCTCTCAACGTCCAGTTTATTCCATGATTCCTGCACCTGTCAACATACCAAAAGGGTTTTACTAACAACAATTTAAAGGAAAATAATTTAGAACTAAGACTTTACTAATTTAAGATAAATACCTGAAATGTCAGTTAAAAACTGGAACTTACCATGGCTGAAAGTTGATCTTTGTCCATATTTGAAAACCTTTCTAGGATCTCAGTTGTAAGTTGAGCCCTCATCGAATTCATTCTTTCCTTTTTGATGAAGTTTCTATCTTCGTAAGCGAGAATGAACATCTTGCTGTCCAACGCCCTTCCTCGACCTTTAAACAATCACATCAAGGTCAAACTTTAACCCACCACAAGGTCAAAGTTTAACCCACCTCAAGTTCAACGTATAACCCACCTCAAATTCAACGTTTAACCCACCTCAAGGTCAAGGTTTAACCCAACTTAAGGTCAAAGTTTAACCCATCTCAAGGTCAACGTTTACCCCAACTTAAGGTCAACGTTTAACCCACCTCAAGGTCAACGTTAACCAAAAAGCAAGGCATGTTTTAGAACGCTAAAAGATCATTTCGAAGTATATTTTTTCCAGTCAAGTAAACTTATACTCTTACTGAAACCTTTTACGGCTCTGTTATGTGTATAAATAGTAGAGAAAAATTAAAAAAGAAAAAGAGTGTCTTTGACGATAAGCAAGTAACATCAACACTGTGTTGGAAAACAAGACCCTAAATCTCAAGATCTTTCGCTTTTAGGTCCATCAGGCAAAAGATCAGGTCAACGTTTAACACACCTCAAGGTCAACGTTTAACCCACCTCAAGGTCAACGTTTAACCCACCTCAAGGTCAAGGTTTAACCCACCTCAAGGTCAAAGTTTTACTCTTCTCAAGAGTAGATTAATAAAGTTGCACTTACCTTTCCTCTGAATGTGCGTGATTTCATTACTGCTGTGGTTGTATATAACGACGAGGTTGCACGACTTGATGTCAATCCCCTCATCCGCTATCGAAGTAGCCACAAGCACTTTGCTCTTCCCTTCTTTGAAGTAATCAAGTCGGTTCTCCTGCATTGGCTTCGTCAAACCTGGAAATACAATATATCGTAATGGCGAGAAGTTGGAGTTTAAACTTGCAAGGTTTAGATGCGATTAGAAACTGAATGAGGTTCGCAGTGACTCAATTACTTATTAATCTCAGCAGAAGCACCAACACCCCACATACCTCCCTGAGCGTTGCTCGCTCCAGAACCGGTCAAGTAGATCGGTCGTAGATTGAAGCGGGAAAGCCCCCCACACTCCTCCAAACACGTGACCAACAGACGCGCGATGTCACGTGTTCGCACGAAAACGATGCAGCGCGAGTCAGGCGAGGTGTTAAAGTGTTTCTCGAGGATGTCGATGAATTTTTGAAGAAGTGGGTTCGGGATTCTGCTCGCCATCAAAGAAAGCTCTAAAACAACAAAAATTGCTCAAAAACCTCCTGGATTACTTGCAAACAAACTCAGCATTTTTAATTTATTGAATTTAAATGCTAAAAGATTCGCGTCTACTTCTGGGTTAGACGAATTTATAAAAAAAACAACAAAAATATGGAGATTTTTCTGACAGTCATGCATAATAATTAACACAATTACACAAACACAGGATAAATTTCAACTATGGTCAATTTTAAAAATAAAAAATGAATCTTTAAAGTTTTAATAAATAGAAAATTGTACCGTTTTTTTCGTACAACTCCCGCAACTTTAGATTAATGTTAAATAATGACGAAGGGTCGGAAAACAGCTTTTCTTCGATAAATTCCACTGTGTCGACTTCACGTACGTGTTCATTCAGCACAAGGGCATCGTTGTAGACCTGCCACGATTATGTTGATGAGGTTAGTTACTTGCAAATGTTATAACAACTTGAACGTGGTTGCGGACCCACCCTTAGTTGTGAGGCGAACACTTGGAGTGTTTGTGACAACTCGTCATCGTCAATCATCACACATTTCTCGTGGAACTTAACAATGTTTTGTTCGTAAACCTGGCTGCCTTGCTTTCCAGGAGAAAATGTTATTTCTTCCACCACTAAACAAAAAAAAACAATGAAGCTGACTAACGTTTTTGCTACCTTAACATTTCAATTAAATGTTTTTATGGGTGGAACCGTTTTTAATGTGAGCTAACATCGATTAGAAGCGTGATTATTGTAATTTACTTACGGTTTTCATTTCGTTGAATTTTCTCTTCAACCTGATTCCCAATTTTCTCCATGATGGAAATAATTCCGTTTGAAAACTTTTCATTTGGATTTCGCCGAATTGGAACAGTTTCTGTGAATATTTTTTTTAGTGTTTTAAAAGTACATTATCTATTCTATTTTGTTTTTTCTAATGGGCCTAAAAAAATAGTATGAATTGTACCAAATATATCATGCCTTTAATATTTAAAATAAGATCAGACAAAATGCCATTTGTCCCCGACACAAATTATGCTATAAATAAAATACAAAGTTGAAATGTATGTACGTTTGCAAAGAATGAAATATATATTATGGTAAACTTTTACGACCATTGTTTTCTGCGAGTTCTTTCCAGTATATACTGTCCCTTAAACCGCGAAATACCCAGCTATGCACCCCACACTGTGTCGCTCACCGAACACTTCCTTGCAGGTGAACTGCTTCAGTTCTTGCTCGTTCCGCTTGACTTGCACCGGTGCGATCCTGACGTCCAGGTTTGCCAGGAAATTGACAACGTTTTTCTCAGCTCCCTGCACGCTTGACGCTTTACCGCAGCCAACTGATGCAGTGAGACCGACGATCTAAGGGGGGTGGGGTGAGTTTGAGCAATGAAAACAACATGGGCAACAATATTAACTTACGTTACCATAGTTGCTACATGAAACTAATGACCTAACGAACCTGCGGCAGTCTGCTTTCGGGTGATTTCCGTCTCTTCTGGCGGTACATTCTCATGATGTCATTGTAAGGATGGTTTTTTCTTGCGTTGTGGCATTCATCGAAAATCAAAAGAGTGAAATCACTAATATCCACATATTTTTCCCTGGAAGATGTGTAATGTAGTTTTTCACAAAGTTTTATCACAAGTGCTTGCAAGGGGAAACTTACTCGAGCGCTGTCAGCAGGATCTGGTGGATCATGATCAAACATCGCGTTTTCTTGATGAACTGAGTCGGAGGCGTGGTGACGGTGTCGGCGCCAGACAATGGGTGCACAGTGACGTCACAAGGCATGAATCTAAAACCACAAACAGCGTTTGTTGAACGAGCGGGAAACAATAGAAACTCATTTTCTAATAAAGTGATGTTGATATTGCCTAATATATCATGGTGCTGTTCTTAACTCCTTTATTAACGTGAAGCCGTTTGGATGTGACTTTAGTTGAGCGACCAACGAACAATTTCATTCAATCAACAGAGAATAAAGACAAAAAGTTAATTATGCACCTCTTGAATACTTTGAACTGCTGTTGAACCAGAGGCTGCTTGGGAACGAAAAATACAACTTTTCCATTCGGGTTTTTCTGCAAGTGTTCCAAACAGATTTTAACTGCAACAAACGTTTTGCCACTGCCTAAAAATAAAACAAAATTTTAATAAAACACAAATATCAATTACTCATAGAGGTGCATTTTAATTGTATTCAACAGGGTGAAATTTCAAGCTGTACATACATTATTACATGCATACATCCCTATGTTTACAATAAATGTCTATCAATAAATATAGGCATGCGATCACAACTATTTCAATGTAAATGTACCATAAAACATAATGTTTAAATTTATTTTAACCTTACGAACTATTCCAGTAATTTCACTTTAATTACATTGCTTATATTTTTGTTTTTAGAACCTTATATACTCCAACTCCCTTCTTTGGCAATAACCTACTTTTATCAATTGTTTTGCATTTTTGTGTTAGTTTTGTTTATATTTAGTTTCCCATAGTATAATCACTTTTGTTTAAAGATCACCAACTTTAATCTTGTACGAGTCTGACCTGTGGGGGCGACGACGACGCAGTTGTTCCCTTCCAGCGCAGGAACGCACAATTCCTCCTGGTAAGCACGAAGAGCAAGAACATCCGGACTACAACGAGGCTCTTCATCTATAGATTGACCCGACGAACTGGAAATGTTGAGGTTGTCTTCAAAACCTGCGAGAAAAAAGTAGACAAAAAAATCTTCATGTGTACATACTATTATTTTTTTAAATAACGTTTTGGGGTAAATAACTTGATTTGTGTCAAAGTATTTTGTTAGATTGCATTGAGAAATAATAACAAGTGTCATACTTTTATTATAAAGGATATAAAACTTTCAAAAAGACAAAATATATTACTTGAGCTGTAATCTTCATTTGTTTCATCAAACAAGTTGATTTCTGCTTCTTCCAAATCTTGTGCGTTACTTTCATTTCTTTCTAAAAATGATGTGCACATGTAAATTAATAAAGCACTTTAATGTTTATGAACCAATTGTATAACAGTAACTAGTTAGGGCAAACTGTAAATTACTTGAACTAGCGATTCCAGCTGTTGTTTTAGAAACAGCTGTGTTCAAAACTTCTTTACTGTTACAACTTGCACCACCTTTTGTTTCTGTATATCACAATGTTAAATAATAAAACAAAACAAATATTATCATTATTTAACACTAGTGCAGCGGTTCTCAACCAGTTAGCCATGGCTCACTGGTGGGCCATAAGAACATTTGAGGTAGGCCACAGACCAATTTAAAAAAGCTAGATTTGGTTTCATTTGTGTCATTATATTTAATTTTTCAGAAAAAATGGTTTAGGGGGGGGGGGGGGGGGGGGGGTTAATAAAAAAGGGGGGGAATAAAAAAGGAATGTAAATTTATTGTTCAGCCGCAAGTATCTCACTAATGCACGGTTGAATAAATATTGTGTTTTGAAATATGTTCTGCTGTGTTTTGTTCTAAACCTATTTTACAGTTTTCTTTTCAAACTATTGGGCCACAGAATTTTTTGCAACGTAAACGGGCCATGAAAGAAAAAAGGTTGAGAACCACTGCACTAGTGTATGCCAACTGGTGAAAAAAAAACAGTAAATTTTGGTTTTGTAAATCATTCAAAATTAGTTTCAATTTTTTTTAAATAAATTCGTAAACATTTCTTTGTGGCTTCACAGAGAAGAGTGCAGTAATATGCCGAGAGCATTGAGAACAATTGATAACACAGGTTTAGAAGTAAGAGTTACCAGGTAGTAAAGTAGATGTGTGAACTGCTTCATCAAATATCTTGTTGTCATCTGGGAATTCAATTCCTTCAATAATTCTCACAAGATTTTGTTGTCCTGAGCATTTTGTTAATACTGCTTAGCAATAAAATAATTGTAATATATATATAAAAATATTATTTATTAACTAACAAAGTATCACAAACTGAAACTTAGGCTATGTGAAAACATAGCAAATAATTTGAATAAAGTCATATAATTTTATCGTGAAATACAATACATTGGCCGAAACATAAAACACTCCAACAAGGTTTTTAAGAAGATAACCAGAAAAATACTAATTTGTTAGTCCCTTATTTCCAACTATCAAAAAGTCCCATTATATCAATGATGTTGTAGGTTATAAATCTAGGATACTGCCAGCTAAGGTTGTTTAACATTAATTATATGAATTCACATCAAACATTGTATTTTATTTAAATGGAATTATATAAACTGATTTAATGCTGATGAATTTTTACCCATGGAGTCGAGGGTTTGCATGAAGCATGGAATCCATTCAATGGCAGGTTTTGTAGAAAGCACTTCGAACATCAACGTGGAAGTTTCACCGTTTCCTCGTGAAATTGTTTCGTATTCAACTTTAAACATAAAATAAAGATTTAATTTACCAACACCTAACTGCAAACAAATTATTTTGACCAACATTATGGTTTTTTTAAACACATTTTCTTATAATTTAGTAAGCTGGCACCACACAAGATAATGCCACTGTTAAGTTGGGGTTAATGGGGTTCAGTGACTGGAATATAAAAAGTTAAACCAGTAGGACTTACAGAAAACAGAAACACTAATTTAGAAAAGGGCAATTTGTCACTATACATAAATGGTAGACAGTCATTTGGTTTCAGTGGTTTGACAAATAGGCTATCATAAATAAAAGTGATTAGCTGAAATGCATGTATCTATCGTTTTTGTTTTTTGCTTACCTCAGCATACAAACAATGAAGGTGGTGTAGAGGCCCTGGTCTAGAATCCTACCACAGCGTTTAAGTGACGTATAGTAGTTGGGTAAGGTTGCTGGTTAGTGTTTGGGTGTGGATAGGTCAAGAATACTTGACCTATTGTGGTAGAATTCAAGACCAGCACCGCATATTTAACAACGCCCAAACCCTTCTAAGATCAGTAAGGTTTTGTCAAATAATTCGGAAAATGACTCAACATTTAGCAATACTATTTCCTCCACTTGAGTCACCAATACTGGCAATGTTACCATTTCCAATTCAAACTTTGGAATTTACCTTGGCTTACAACTTGCTCCATCGCTAAAACTTCCACGATCATCGTAGAATGTTCGGCAAGTTTTGCCGCAAAATAAGATTGGAACACACTAACGTTATACGCATATCGTGCATATAACTCCTCCATTGGTAAAGTGCAACAAGGTGACACTTTAAAAACTACTGAGCAGACGTGACAACTGTCTTATACTAAAAAGGAAAAACATAACCACACTCTGGTCAAACAGGAACTTCGTTCGAGTTCTATTTTTTAGTTCCTTAAAAATTGCAAATTAATAAAACTTTCATAAATGTTTATAGAACATAATGGAAGTAACAATTCGTTGCATGAAACAGCACATTTCACGGCGGCCTTATTAAAAGATTATAGATAGCGCATATATACCCCATTACTACATGCATTGGCACGCTTATTGAGTATAACATGTAATTGCACGCTTAAGTCTGTCCCATAAAATATAATGATATAAGAATATAACGTTGATGTCGCAATAATTTGGGACTTTCCCATTGGAGAAACAGATTTCACTTTTCGAGAATAACACTTGTTCGAAATCCTTACAAAGCCAGACTTTAGTATTTTTGTACATAGTATGTTAAGGCGCCGATGTCGTAATACGTAGGAGCTCTCTATTACTTTCCTAACTGGTAAACTCGCTTTACTGTGTAGAGGAACGACGCATGTCTGTTTGTGCTTGTAATTATAGCGTGTTTGCCTGGTAAAGTGTTAAATATTTCACCTCGATACTCATTTCCTTTCCTGGCTGTTCTGGCAAATTCAGCCGGCATTTCGACTCAATTAATCCCCATCGCAGTCGCTCTTTATATAGTGTCACGCTACTGCTGGATAAAACCCGACAGTCAACAATGCACGCCTTACTGGCAACACGTGTTTTTACTGCGCTGTAAGCTCTTTTATTGAAAGCGAGCTATACTAAATTATGTGAATGTACAATAAATCTATAAGCGACCTGACAGTATGTTCCTTAAATTACAATGGCTGCTTGTTTTAGTTTCGATTTAGTGGAGTCAGATAGCACGGTGGTCATGTCTAACCTGTTGAAATATACATTGGAGACCCCGACTGAGATATGAACACGCAATTAAACCCGTATGACCTAAATTTCATGCTTATTGTCAGGTTGCATAGAAAGTATGAATTAATTTGGTTTGATAGCGCAGTTTCTCGTTTGTTAAGTATTTTTAAGTTACGCCGATCAGTTATGATTTGTTGAAACGTTTGTTCCCAAGTTTATGCCAGCGTTATTGCTTGTCAATTTGATATTTGATTAGCCGTAATGCAGAGAAAAATCGTTTGACGCTTTAAATTAGTGGTTACGCAAGACTGTTATAGTTATTGTTACAAAATTATGGCCTTTTTTGGTAAAGTTTTAAAGGTGAAAGTATTACATTCGAGGTTGAACACTTCTCGTGATATCTAATCTTAAAACCAATAAACGGATAGATTCCATCTCAACCAGCACTTACAGAAGTCGTTACTTCAAAAGTGTCAAAGCCACTGCGGCTATTGTCTCTGGTCACGTGTTATGGTGACTGATGTTTTATATCTCACCCAAAATAACCTGACCACTTTGTCTAAAATCCCTGCGTCACTTAACCGTTATGATTCATTATAGAAGGAAAACAGAGCAGAAGGCCAAACCTTGTTGCCAATTCCCAACATAACGCGAGATTTATCTCATTTGTGACTGCAAGCGAGCATGCTCTGGGTATTATAAACCCATGATTACTAAGGCCTTTGATGCCTCATTTACTTTTCAGACGGTGTGAGATAACCGTCATTTAGTCCACATGAAGTTACTAGCATGCAGAGAGTAACTTTCTAGAATAACCTTTTGCACCAAGGTTATTATTTCTGCTTTAGGGAACCCATAATGTGGACTAGGCGATGTAATTTGTTTTCGCGTTTCTGAGATTAGCACCTTACCCCCCTTTAATTGGAATTTAGAGCAAAAGACTCTAAGCAACTAACTACAGTTTTGCGATTTGAAATTTGAACTGCGTTTTAACACGATAATTTTCTGCATTATAGGCTATTCAAAAGTGTTTTGCATTGTTTGTTTATTGTGCCTTTTAAGTACCATTTCAGACGTTGCATCGTGTCGTACCCATGGAATTGTCCGTTTTCCGCCAAGACAAGGAATTCATGAACATTTTTCGCTCTATTGAACACCACGATTCCCAATACGTGCTGGATCGATATTGCACAAATGTCCGATGTTCTGCGTTTGCTGGTCGACTCGTGATCGGATCCTGGGAAGATTTTAAAGAAGAAGCGCGGCCCAACGAACTGCTCGAGACCTTTTTCGTTTCCAGGGAGAAGGGAAATGATGTAGAGCAGAGGTTCCCAACGTGGGCGGTACCGCCCCCTTGTGGGCGTTGGCGACTCACAAGGGGTCGTTTTGGGTCTTTTTCTAATTTGCGGGGCGCTGAACGCACATGAGAGGGCGTTACATGAAAGTACTGATGGCAAAATTTTGTAAAAGGTTCACATAAATATAGTAACAAACAGCATTGTAGGTAACTTTTAACGGTAAATGCAACTACCGTATACGAACTTAGTTTCCCGACCATTGTTACGTAATAATTGGCTTTCTTATGTTAAGTTGTTTGTTGCGTTTTACCGTTTTATACGCGGCAAAATGTTTGTATATTTAAAGCAGGGGTCGCCGCCGGATTCGGCCAGCCGCGCCCCTTTGACAACTAGACAGAGCCCCTTTTGACAAACTAGACGAATTCATTTCAAATATTTTGACTATTTTAATGATCTTTCTACGTCCGGTTTGTTTATACATTTTGAAGCTGTTTCTGGACTAGATCAGCGCTTCTTTACCGTTGCGCCGTGGAAGGCTACCAAGTGCGTCACGGAAAAACGAAAAACGTATTAAAAAATATTACACATATATTTTTAAAATTTTTTTGGCAATTTAATAACAAAAACTAGCAGGAAATTTAAGAGAAATGCCGGTATACCCCCAAAAAATCGCGCTCGCTTCTCTCGCCAGGTGCGCCCGGACTTAAAAAGATTAACAAACACTGCAGTATTTATTGAGGTTAACGCGTTTCTTAAAATTAGCTTTATTACACTTTTCATTAGTAGTATGGATGAAAAAATGCGGCCAACGGAGACCTTTCTGAGTTTGGTTGGCGACTAGAAAAGGTTGCCGACCCCTGATTTAAATTTTCCTGGTAATGACATAACCTGGCGAAATAATATATCTATAAATTCCCATAGAAAATGTATGTTAGACAACCTAAAATATGACTGACAGCTTATCGAAACGAAAGTGAAGACAATATGATGTTAGACAACGATTAATATAATACTTTAGTGTAGAGCAAGATGAGGGGGCGATGTAAAATAATATTAAGCTTAAGGGGGCACTAGCGTGAAAAAGGTTAGGAAACACTAATGTAGAGGAACGACGCATGTCTGTTTGTGCTTGTAATTTTAGCGTGTTTGCCTGGTAAAGTGTTAAATATTTTACCTAGATACTCATTTCCTTTCCTGGCTGTTCTGGCAAATTCAGCCGGCATTTCAACTCAATTAATCCCCATCGCAGTCGCTCTTGTGCTATATAGTGTCACGCTACTGCTGGATAAAACATAACAGTCAACGATGCGCTCCTTATTGGCAACACGTGTTTTTACTGCGCTGTAAGCCATTTTATTGAAAGCGAGCTATACTAAATTATGTGAATGTACAATAAATCTATAAGCGACCTGACAGTATGCTCCTTAAATTACAATGGCAGTTTGTTTTAGTTTCGATTTAGTGGAGTCATATAGCACGGTGGTCATGTCTCACCTGTTGAAATATACAAATGCGTCTCTACAAAGCGGTTTCTAAATACTTGAGGGCGGTTTTGACAGCACTTCAGTTTCTTGACGATCACGCTGTTTCGGATGCAATAGACGATGAAGATTGCAATTCCCTGCAGCCCATTGATGGACGTGTGGATGTATGTCAGCACAAGTGACGTCACTGCATTTGCGAGACCTGTCGCAACAATAAGGCGGCTGTTAATACAAGATATTGCATTATCGTTATGCGGATGCTTTTTCCATAACAAAATAAGCAACATAAATCACCAATAAGCATGCTGCCAAATCACGTAATATAAACATATAAAAACAAACGTGCAAAATTACTTTATGAAAACGTACAAAAATCACTTTATACAAACGTACAACATCACTTTATACAAACGTACAACATCACTTTATACAAACGTATACAACATCACTTTATACAAACGTACAACATCACTTTATACAAACGTATACAACATCACTTTATACAAACGTACAACATCACTTTATACAAACGTACAACATCACTTTATACAAACGTACAACATCACTTTATACAAACGTACAACATCACTTTATACAAACGTACAACATCACTTTATACAAACGTATACAACATCACTTTATACAAACGTACAAAATCACTTTATACAAACGTACAATATCACTTTATACAAACGTACAACATCACTTTATACAAACGTACAACATCACTTTATACAAACGTATACAACATCACTTTATACAAACGTACAACATCACTTTATACAAACGTATACAACATCACTTTATACAAACGTACAACATCACTTTATACAAACGTATACAACATCACTTTATACAAACGTACAACATCACTTTATACAAACGTACAACATCACTTTATACAAACGTACAACATCACTTTATACAAACGTACAACATCACTTTATACAAACGTACAACATCACTTTATACAAACGTCTAAAAATCACTTTATGCAAATGAACAACATCACTTTATACAAACGTATACAACATCACTTTATACAAACGTCTAAAAATCACTTTATGCAAATGAACAACATCACTTTATACAAACGTATACAACATCACTTTATACAAACGTCTAAAAATCACTTTATGCAAATGAACAACATCACTTTATACAAACGTATACAACATCACTTTATACAAACGTACAACATCACTTTATACAAACGTATACAACATCACTTTATACAAACGTACAACATCACTTTATACAAACGTATACAACATCACTTTATACAAACGTACAACATCACTTTATACAAACGTACAACATCACTTTATACAAACGTACAACATCACTTTATACAAACGTACAACATCACTTTATACAAACGTACAACATCACTTTATACAAACGTACAACATCACTTTATACAAACGTCTAAAAATCACTTTATGCAAATGAACAACATCACTTTATACAAACGTATACAACATCACTTTATACAAACGTCTAAAAATCACTTTATGCAAATGAACAACATCACTTTATACAAACGTATACAACATCACTTTATACAAACGTCTAAAAATCACTTTATGCAAATGAACAACATCACTTTATACAAACGTATACAACATCACTTTATACAAACGTACAACATCACTTTATACAAACGTATACAACATCACTTTATACAAACGTACAACATCACTTTATACAAACGTACAACATCACTTTATACAAACGTACAACATCACTTTATACAAACGTACAACATCACTTTATACAAACGTACAACATCACTTTATACAAACGTACAACATCACTTTATACAAACGTCTAAAAATCACTTTATGCAAATGAACAACATCACTTTATACAAACGTATACAACATCACTTTATACAAACGTCTAAAAATCACTTTATGCAAATGAACAACATCACTTTATACAAACGTATACAACATCACTTTATACAAACGTCTAAAAATCACTTTATGCAAATGAACAACATCACTTTATACAAACGTATACAACATCACTTTATACAAACGTCTAAAAATCACTTTATGCAAATGAACAACATCACTTTATACAAACGTATACAACATCACTTTATACAAACGTCTAAAAATCACTTTATGCAAATGAACAACATCACTTTATACAAACGTATACAACATCACTTTATACAAACGTACAATATCACTTTATACAAACGTACAACATCACTTTATACAAACGTACAACATCACTTTATACAAACGTCTAAAAATCACTTTATGCAAATGAACAACATCACTTTATACAAACGTATACAACATCACTTTATACAAACGTCTAAAAATCACTTTATGCAAATGAACAACATCACTTTATACAAACGTGTACAACATCACTTTATACAAACGTACAACATCACTTTATACAAACGTACAACATCACTTTATACAAACGTACAACATCACTTTATACAAACGTCTAAAAATCACTTTATGTAAATGAACAACATCACTTTATACAAACGTATACAACATCACTTTATACAAACGTCTAAAAATCACTTTATGCAAATGAACAACATCACTTTATACAAACGTATACAACATCACTTTATACAAACGTACAATATCACTTTATACAAACGTACAATATCACTTTATACAAACGTACAACATCACTTTATACAAACGTACAATATCACTTTATACAAACGTACAACATCACTTTATACAAACGTACAATATCACTTTATACAAACGTACAACATCACTTTATACAAACGTACAATATCACTTTATACAAACGTACAACATCACTTTATACAAACGTACAATATCACTTTATACAAACGTACAACATCACTTTATACAAATGTACAACATCACTTTATACAAACGTACAACATCACTTTATACAAACGTATACAACATCACTTTATGCAAACGTACAATATCACTTTATACAAACGTACAACATCACTTTATACAAACGTACAATATCACTTTATACAAACGTACAACATCACTTTATACAAACGTACAACATCACTTTATACAAACGTATACAACATCACTTTATGCAAATGAACAACATCACTTTATACAAACGTCTAAAAATCACTTTATACAAACGTACAACATCACTTTATACAAACGTATACAACATCACTTTATGCAAATGAACAATATCACTTTATACAAACGTACAACATCACTTTATACAAACGTCTAAAAATCACTTTATGCAAATGAACAACATCACTTTATACAAACGTATACAACATCACTTTATACAAACGTACAATATCACTTTATACAAACGTACAACATCACTTTATACAAACGTACAACATCACTTTATACAAACGTACAACATCACTTTATACAAACGTCTAAAAATCACTTTATGCAAATGAACAACATCACTTTATACAAACGTATACAACATCACTTTATACAAACGTACAATATCACTTTATACAAACGTACAACATCACTTTATACAAACGTACAACATCACTTTATACAAACGTACAATATCACTTTATACAAACGTACAACATCACTTTATACAAACGTACAATATCACTTTATACAAACGTACAACATCACTTTATACAAACGTACAACATCACTTTATACAAACGTATACAACATCATTTTATGCAAACGTACAATATCACTTTATACAAACGTACAACATCACTTTATACAAACGTACAATATCACTTTATACAAACGTACAACATCACTTTATACAAACGTACAACATCACTTTATACAAACGTATACAACATCACTTTATGCAAATGAACAACATCACTTTATACAAACGTCTAAAAATCACTTTATACAAACGTACAACATCACTTTATACAAACGTACAATATCACTTTATACAAACGTACAATATCACTTTATACAAACGTACAACATCACTTTATACAAACGTACAATATCACTTTATACAAACGTACAACATCACTTTATACAAACGTACAATATCACTTTATACAAACGTACAACATCACTTTATACAAACGTACAATATCACTTTATACAAACGTACAACATCACTTTATACAAACGTACAATATCACTTTATACAAACGTACAACATCACTTTATACAAATGTACAACATCACTTTATACAAACGTACAACATCACTTTATACAAACGTATACAACATCACTTTATGCAAACGTACAATATCACTTTATACAAACGTACAACATCACTTTATACAAACGTACAATATCACTTTATACAAACGTACAACATCACTTTATACAAACGTACAACATCACTTTATACAAACGTATACAACATCACTTTATGCAAATGAACAACATCACTTTATACAAACGTCTAAAAATCACTTTATACAAACGTACAACATCACTTTATACAAACGTATACAACATCACTTTATGCAAATGAACAATATCACTTTATACAAACGTACAACATCACTTTATACAAACGTCTAAAAATCACTTTATGCAAATGAACAACATCACTTTATACAAACGTATACAACATCACTTTATACAAACGTACAATATCACTTTATACAAACGTACAATATCACTTTATACAAACGTACAACATCACTTTATACAAACGTACAATATCACTTTATACAAACGTACAACATCACTTTATACAAACGTACAATATCACTTTATACAAACGTACAACATCACTTTATACAAACGTACAATATCACTTTATACAAACGTACAACATCACTTTATACAAACGTACAATATCACTTTATACAAACGTACAACATCACTTTATACAAATGTACAACATCACTTTATACAAACGTACAACATCACTTTATACAAACGTATACAACATCACTTTATGCAAACGTACAATATCACTTTATACAAACGTACAACATCACTTTATACAAACGTACAATATCACTTTATACAAACGTACAACATCACTTTATACAAACGTACAACATCACTTTATACAAACGTATACAACATCACTTTATGCAAATGAACAACATCACTTTATACAAACGTCTAAAAATCACTTTATACAAACGTACAACATCACTTTATACAAACGTATACAACATCACTTTATGCAAATGAACAATATCACTTTATACAAACGTACAACATCACTTTATACAAACGTCTAAAAATCACTTTATGCAAATGAACAACATCACTTTATACAAACGTATACAACATCACTTTATACAAACGTACAATATCACTTTATACAAACGTACAACATCACTTTATACAAACGTACAACATCACTTTATACAAACGTACAACATCACTTTATACAAACGTCTAAAAATCACTTTATGCAAATGAACAACATCACTTTATACAAACGTATACAACATCACTTTATACAAACGTACAATATCACTTTATACAAACGTACAACATCACTTTATACAAACGTACAACATCACTTTATACAAACGTACAATATCACTTTATACAAACGTACAACATCACTTTATACAAACGTACAATATCACTTTATACAAACGTACAACATCACTTTATACAAACGTACAACATCACTTTATACAAACGTATACAACATCATTTTATGCAAACGTACAATATCACTTTATACAAACGTACAACATCACTTTATACAAACGTACAATATCACTTTATACAAACGTACAACATCACTTTATACAAACGTACAACATCACTTTATACAAACGTATACAACATCACTTTATGCAAATGAACAACATCACTTTATACAAACGTCTAAAAATCACTTTATACAAACGTACAACATCACTTTATACAAACGTACAATATCACTTTATACAAACGTACAATATCACTTTATACAAACGTACAACATCACTTTATACAAACGTACAATATCACTTTATACAAACGTACAACATCACTTTATACAAACGTACAATATCACTTTATACAAACGTACAACATCACTTTATACAAACGTACAATATCACTTTATACAAACGTACAACATCACTTTATACAAACGTACAATATCACTTTATACAAACGTACAACATCACTTTATACAAATGTACAACATCACTTTATACAAACGTACAACATCACTTTATACAAACGTATACAACATCACTTTATGCAAACGTACAATATCACTTTATACAAACGTACAACATCACTTTATACAAACGTACAATATCACTTTATACAAACGTACAACATCACTTTATACAAACGTACAACATCACTTTATACAAACGTATACAACATCACTTTATGCAAATGAACAACATCACTTTATACAAACGTCTAAAAATCACTTTATACAAACGTACAACATCACTTTATACAAACGTATACAACATCACTTTATGCAAATGAACAATATCACTTTATACAAACGTACAACATCACTTTATACAAACGTCTAAAAATCACTTTATGCAAATGAACAACATCACTTTATACAAACGTATACAACATCACTTTATACAAACGTACAATATCACTTTATACAAACGTACAACATCACTTTATACAAACGTACAACATCACTTTATACAAACGTACAACATCACTTTATACAAACGTCTAAAAATCACTTTATGCAAATGAACAACATCACTTTATACAAACGTATACAACATCACTTTATACAAACGTACAATATCACTTTATACAAACGTACAATATCACTTTATACAAACGTACAACATCACTTTATACAAACGTACAATATCACTTTATACAAACGTACAACATCACTTTATACAAACGTACAATATCACTTTATACAAACGTACAACATCACTTTATACAAACGTACAACATCACTTTATACAAACGTATACAACATCATTTTATGCAAACGTACAATATCACTTTATACAAACGTACAACATCACTTTATACAAACGTACAATATCACTTTATACAAACGTACAACATCACTTTATACAAACGTACAACATCACTTTATACAAACGTATACAACATCACTTTATGCAAATGAACAACATCACTTTATACAAACGTCTAAAAATCACTTTATACAAACGTACAACATCACTTTATACAAACGTATACAACATCACTTTATGCAAATGAACAACATCATTTTGTACAAACGTCTAAAAATCACTTTATACCTGTGAAGAATCCGAGACCCCAGCTCGATCCGAGAACCAGCATGACGAAGAAGAAGGAAGAAATGAACTTCTTTGCATTTTCCATCTCTTCTCCTTGTCTCCGTTCCTCCCTTCCCCTGAATGGGAGCGCTGCATAAGCGGCGATGAGAGCTGCCAAGAAGTTCACCAGCAGAACAATACCGAGCGGGACAGTCACCGAGAGAATGTACACCAATGTACCGGGATCCAACCAGCATCTGGCATATTTCAGCATTCCCTGTAAAAGGGAAGATGAGCAGGTAAAAACTAAACACCAGTTTATATTGATTCTGTAGTAATATAACTATTCACCATAAAAGCTTATACAGCCTTTTAAATTATCATTTTCCTGAATTTCTTACCTGTTGATATTGGTGGCATTTTTCGTAGTGGCTGCTGGGCTTTATGTAGTCTCCCGAATAAAGCAGACCGACGGCGAGCGCCGAGCCAACTATCAGGGCTGGAACGAACCATCCCAGCGCCAAGAACGCTCTGTTTCTCTTCTCGGGGTCTTGGGCGCGAAAGCTTGCTGGAAACTTGAAGGCCATTATCATCCGGATTCCATCGAACATGAACCAGTTGCCTATAAGATAATGAAACGTATGTTTGTTCGGGTGTTTTAGGTGTTAGGAATTTATTAAAATAATAATATTTTTATGCTTTATTCCATGTCACTTGACAAGATAGCTACCGAAAGAAATTTTTCGAAAGAGCGTTAATATTTCGTCGTAGTTTAAAACGAAAAATTATTTTTCATGCATTAATTACCTGTAGCAAGAAGGAAGTAGTGAATGGCGGCCGTTAGAATGAGGCACATGGTGTCGTTGTTTACAGCGGCATCATGAACAAGATTGGCCACGTGCAACAATGTAAGGGCGATGGCGACGTTAAGCTGGATGAGAGTACGGTCGTTGTTGATCTCGCGTTTGTGTTTGAGAAGGAGTACGATGGTGGCGACGAGGAACGCGACCGAAATCGATTCGCAAACGTACGAGAATATCTGTAAAATACAATTATAAAAACTATACAGCCGTACATCAATGTTTTTTATCGCCTACGTTATCCATATACTTTTTACCAAACAGGGAAAATATCTATCACACTTCTACCTTGACGTCCTGTGTTAAAGCGACCATCTTTACGGAGAGAAGCACAGCAAACATGGTGTGGTGATCACATTCACACAAGACCTGGCTCCCGTCCACTCTAGTGCGACAACCAGCGTTGGAGTAGGCTCCAGATGAATGCTCGATGAAAACACACGTGAGTTGAACCTTATCCAGCGTGAGACCTGTCGAGGAAGTGTTGGAGGTTTCTCTGGAAACCTTCTCACAAACCCTCTTGTCGCCCTCTTTATCTTGAGTGACGTTCATCGACAGAGAGATGGAACCATTTAGTGTGGAGTTTGCTGTGACGTCGTAGCCCGAGACGCCGGTGAAAACCATCGGAGAAAGATCCACGAAGTGAGTTGTCGGGTCCTTGAGACTGCTGGAAGCATTTTGTTGAAACCTGGATGCTGAAGTGTTGTAAACATTCACCTCAAATGCCACCACTACAAAATTGGAGCCGTTTTCAGCCGGGAATGTGGAATTAAAGGAAGTGGCGTTGGTCAGTGGGATCAAACCGGTTTCAGCTTGACCACCGGTTGTATCCAAGGAGTTGATGAGAACCACGACTTTGCCGAAGGTTTTGTGAATGGAAATATTGCCAGCCTCGGCCGCCATATTTACGAGATGGCTTTCCAACGACAGCAACTTGTCTGAACTCACTGAACCGTTGATTAAACCGCCTACTGCCTCATAAATCCTATCCTCAGTCGTTAATGGGACGGGATCTAGAAATTATACAAATAAATTAATTTACCTAGTAATAAAATATTATATCGTAAAATTGTAAATGTAATTTATTTCTTTGCTAAAAGATTGTGGCAAAAGAAAATTTTAACGGTTCAGGTTCAGGAAAAGCACTCGGGTAAGTACCAGATAGTGAAGGTGAAATTCCCTATAAACTAATGAACAACCATCTTGTAATTTCTACTCTGAAGTTCATTATTTGCTATTGTCAGATCAGCTCAGTGACTAATTACAATGATTACACACAGAACCATCGCATTCACGTGTAATTGTTTATTGTAGTCGGAAGTTTAGTTGTGAGCGAACCACCACGAGCTGCTTGTTGTTGTCGTTTTACCTGCAGCTGTAAAGGTGATGTAGCACGTGGGAAATCGAGGATCTATACAACGAGCATTGTAAAACTGAGAGGAGTGTACGATGGCGCAAGTCCATCCCTTGTAACCACCAGCCGGTTTCTCCCGAGCACCATCCCACCTCAGGCCAGGGTTGACCGATGACCCGTCAGGCCACTTCCACAAACTTCTGTTGTAAGTCTGGTTGCCTCCTTGGTAAGTTAGACCTGGTCAAATACAAACGGTTCAGTGTGGCTAATAAATTATTTAAAATGTTCTCATATAACCTAAATAAAACATTACACACACCTAAATAGGCTTTAGTTGTAGTCCTTTTTTGTCTTATAATTACGGTACCAACTATTATGTTTTGTAACCAAATAAACCAGTGTTTCTTAACCTTTTTTACTTGGTAGCGCACCTAGAGACATTTGAAAACGAGGCGGCGCACCTTGCGAGCGAGGCGAGCGCGAAATTTTTCAGGTGTACCGGTATTTCTCTTTATTGTTATATAGGCTTTATAGGTGCACATCTTTAAAGGAACTCTAGCCTTGAGACCAGAATAAGCACATCAGCAACTTCGGAATAAAAGTCAGTTAGGAATATGGCGAAGATAGGACTAATACCTAATAGCCCCACCTATAACTATCACTAACTCCCCTGATATTTTCAACCCTAACCCAATTGCTATCACCACAAACTACCCGCCCACAACCCCAAACAGGGGCAAAAAATCCAGGGCCAAAACAGCGGCGACCAAAAGTCGACAGCAAACGGCCAATGCCAGGCAGGTCCCCACAATCATCCTACACCCTTTCCCTACAGTCTTGGACGTTATGTATCAATGAGCTAAGCTCAATAGGAAAATAAAAATACATGTTTTACATATCACAATATTTTTCCTTTTGCTCGCGGCGCACCTGGCAACCTTCCATGGCGCACTGGTTGAAAAACGCTGAAATAAACGAACAAACATAAACTTTGCGTCGTTTTATCATTTTAGGCATTATTGCGCCATGAGCAGTCGAAATACAGATATTGCGTAATATTTTAATAATTGTTAATAATCATTATCAACATTTAAATAATTAATGATCCATACGTTTTCATGGAACGTCTTTAATGGTGCTTTGAACATTTGTTGAATGGGAAATGATGAAAGACAACTTACCCGTCCATAAATCATACACATTCCCAACACGCAAGCAATCGACCAACGTCATTTCTTCTGCTGTTTCTATCTTTGCAAGTTCAGCTCGTGGATCAACTTCTTTGCAGAAAGCTTCAACATCCGACTTGTTCGTTGCTGTATCATTCATCCAATACAACTTGCTAGTTGGAGCCGGAACACCTGCAATATAAGACCGACTTGTGTTAAATAACTTCCCGGCCCGCTTGTTACAAAGGGCTGGTCGAGAAATTTTGTTTGGGCGTTTAAACATATTCAGGGATAACGTCGCAAAACTACGGCAGAACATGACGTCGTGAAGCCTTAAAAACCACTGTTGTTCCCTAGCGCAGTTTCAAAGGCATGATTTTTTACTAAGACCACAAAGGTTATAAACATTATTGTTTTTTTTTAATTATCCGAAGATGTTAGTACGAAACTCGGACTAAAAGGATAAATTAATTTTGCATAATTCTAGTGCGAGTCAACTTCATGGCGTGCGCTCCAATTCCCACAAATTTCCTAAATTTTCCCGCTGATTTAACTTTACGGGCCCTCGACCTATTTCCTTAATAATATAAAATAAACTTAAAATATTTGCGAATGCAATTTAAACTAAAATTTGATAAAAAAGTAGATGAACGGCAGTTCATTATAGATCAGTACAGTTTTTGTTCCAATTATTGATTGTTTGTTTGTTTAAGGATAATAAAGTTAATAAAATTAAATCCGGACCGAAATTATCGTGCATTAAATTTGTCCGCGCCTTTCTAAAAAAAGTTTGTCGACCCCTGCAATAATGCATTAAACTTTCCGTCAACTTTTCACATGCGGTTTAGAAACAGACAAACAACAGAATTATTTTTTTCAAACACATAATACAAAACTTAAACTCAATTATGCAAACATAAGCAAGCAGCATGGCAAAACATATCACTACAAATTGTGTCATTGTAAGTTGGTATGGATATTAATTTAGAGCTATATATAGTGCATCAATATTTGGGGGGGGGGGCGTGTTTTTGTGCTGAACAACTGAACAAACGTGCACGAAAGGGGCTCAACATACTAAAACATGAGGTGAAGTTTGCGTAATGCGAAGGATTTTTGCATTTAAGCAGATAAGGTTGTTAAAAAACAAAGTTTCAAAACAGCACAAATAAAGAAAACTTAAGGCGGATAATACGGCGGTCTGTTCAGCTAACAAACACTGATCTAGCGGACTCGCGTGCAAATATTTAACTGGAACTACATACAATCGCGAAATGCGGATGTAATAACGTTAAATCGGCAAAACTTTGCCGCTTCATTCGATTATGATTTTCTGAAACAAATAAATATTTCAATAAAAATAATGAAATTCTAATCGCTTGGTACGTCACAAGTCTAACAAACTTTTTTAGAGGCGCCTCGAGAAAAACATTTTGATATACATTGGTACAATTTAACAGAAATTACACCTTATAGAGTTTATACACAGCGCAACATGCCATGATGTGCCTAAGTACTAAATGGCGTCGTCATTCCGATTCTTTAGACGCGATACTTTCACCGAAACTATGCTTGGCAGTAAACGTTTTCAGTATGAATGGGGCTTTTTAATTATTTTTTGACCTAAAAAATAAGAAATTTTGACGAATTTTGATCAAAAACTATATTTTTGACAAAGTCTTAAACTATTAGAAATAAATTAATTCCAACAATTGTTGTTTGAAATACTGCATTAGAATATTGGCGTCGTCAGCCACGTGTTTTAGATGTTTTACTGACGATTGGTGGTTCACAAATTAAATACTTTTTTGGATCTATACAACATTTCTACATGCTTAGTTCATATTTTTGGCATATCAAAAAGACAAACAACTATAAAAATGCTAAAGAAAAACAAGACGCTTGTTATTTTAGAGAAATGTTGTGTCAACAGTTGAAATACAATTATAAAAATAATTAAAGAATATCAACATTTGGATAAGTCAAAAAACAGTCGCCCTAGTTATTAATCAACAAACATTTTGTTGCAATTACTTTGAGCTGAGGTTTTTCACCTATAGGTTTGGCCTAAGGGTACGTTTAGCAAACATTGATTTTAATCCGTGTACAGCGACATTAAGGGCTTTTGACGAAGAGGCTTTAAGTAATAAAAGCAGAGTTCCTGTTAGTTGTGTATTATATCTGTTGGGGTTGAGGTTTTGGATTTATTTAACGAGCAACAATTAAAAAAAAAATAACGAACCTCTCTCTGATAATTTGTTGTGAAGTTCATCGTTGGAGAAAAGCTTGGAGCAATCTTGGACGAACCCTGTTTGATTCACTGACTCAGAATCTGTCGAAGTTAGCAGAGTGGTTAAACAGGCACACGGTTACATGACAAGCACGCAAGTTGTACAACAATAGGATCGCTGTTTGGCCGACCATTGTATAATGCAGTGCTTCTCAACCTGGCGACGCCAACTAAGTCATGAGGGCTGGCTAACTCAAATAATTGACTATTAGGCTATGTTTAAAATTATTAGAGAAATTATTGTTGGGTTTGTCGGTGGGGTTAGGTGAAATGTTATGTAGGGCTGATTCTGGCCATTGAGGTGTTTTTTCGAAGGGTTGAGGACTTATTCTGATTTATACGTTATTACGACTAATGTATATTAGTCCTAGCTTGGTCTTGTTCCGTGTCTTTCGTTCCGACGTTAACGTTGTTCTTATTTAGGTTTTATGGCTGGAGCCCGGGTGGAAGTGTTCGCGATAATCATGACTTCCCAAACTGGGTTCGCGGCCCTCCAGGGTTCAAAGAACTTAAACCTTATCCCAACTGAGTGGCGAAATACTTCAACATAGAAGCAGCGACGATATTTTGTTCCGCTTCTGTTGCGAAAAGTATTGGAGTAAACATTTCACATATTGAAAACCTGGGGAAGCCCCGAACCAACGAATCCCCGGGTTAGTTTCCAGAGAAAAATTTGCATTTATTTGAAAATAAAACAAATGTTAAACGAAAACTTTTTCCTCAGTGAACTTTCAAATTACCACATTAGTAGTTAAACAGTTTTGGCCTTTTTCGATTTTTATTTAAAACAATAAATTACCAGATTTTTGGTAAAACTGGTTGTAGCCAGAAAAGTTTTTAAGTGAAATTAAAAAAATTGGCAAGACCACAGTTTTGTGCTTTTTTTCGTTTGAATATTTTTATATTCGCCGTTTTTTGTACAACATGTCGCAAATGGTTTAAAAAATCTTACAATCAGCGTAATAATAGGTGTGTCAAATATTTTGTAAAATTACGAATTACAACTTACGGTTGTATTGACATGTTGTTTTGTTGCGGAATTCGTTGACAATCGAAGTAAACTCAGCTTTCTTGCTCTCAATACTAAACAACAAAGCCGAACACCTGATATATTCATCGCACAACACTCCACCACATACCTCTGCAAAGAATGCATAAAGTTGTATATTTAATATAGACTCCTTATTAACTAGGTACTGAATAAAGTTATCTCACCTGCATTAACAGCGTAGCTTCCACAACAAAGAAACAGCAACAAATAAAATGCCAGTTTCCAAACCAGCTGCATCTTTACGAGTACACCTTGTCCTTATACACCAATTAGTCGCTGTTTTGAAATATAAAACAAATTCGCTATAATTTCCATAATACCGACATACAGTTGAGACAACTTTGTTTTTGAACCTAAACACTGTTTACTTCTAGACATCACAGTTATGATCTGTTAGAAGCCCATTTATTAAAGATACGTGATTTAATTTAACTTGAGGATATTTTAATTTAGAAATGCGACATTGCACAACTGCTTCTGATGAGATCTAAATACAAATCATGTTTCCAACGCCTTGTGCGCATCTACACAGGAACAAGGCGCTAATTTATCGAGAAATAAATCGGCAAATACACATCGCTATCCAAACCGTTGCGTCACAGAATTCACGTGGAGGCATCCCGATAATAACAACAAACAATGCGTTTACTCTTCTACTTATGCGGCCGGAAACAATTATTTTTTTGGACACATATTATTTTTTATTATTTATTTAACGACAATCAGGTGGCTGTCTTACGACTGAAAAAAACTTTTTGTCGAGACACCAAATAAACTAACAAACGTTTAACAACACGTGATAACTCAATAGTGTATACCGGGAAGAATTCACATTAAAACCTATGTCAAGCTAACAAAATGTGATGCTGAGCGTTAAATAAATTGAGAGATTAGGAGAAATTTAAATCGAGATGTCAAACAGAATAATTTAACAGAGAAGAATGCGACAAATAAAACAACTGAGTTGGCAACATAACTAAAGTTTTAGCTAACAGGGCACAAAATGAACGAATCATTTGGGTAAATAAAATACTAAAAAACAAGTGCAACAGTGTTTTATTAGCTCCACAAAAGCAAATTCGAAACAATATGTTGGATACGTTCAAAAGATTGTGACCGAGTCGCAACATAAAAAGAACCGACGTTATTTCATAGTTATTTCCGTATAGAGGATACGTATTAACCGATTTATAGAAGAAAGTGCGTTTAATATTTTTGATTGATACAGCTCGTAATTTCCCCTGGAAGACTGTTGTAGTTAGTCGTATTGACCTTCAAATCCACGAGCTGTGCATCATTTGGATTTAGAGCGGATAACGGGCATTATTAATGGGTAGTGACGTTCGTAGCTCACAATATATTTTACAAATCTAGGTGCTTATGATTTTTTAAGGTTTAAGTAAAATGGTCCAATGTGATGGATTAACTTAAATAATAATGACAGGTCATGAATTTTCCTTCGGAAGGAAGTTAGACCAATATCAAATCAACTACAAAATGTAGCGTACCCTGGAATTAGCTTAGTTGAATCATATTGAACACTTTTTAAGTAAGACAGTTTTACTAACTATATATAATTGTCATAAATGCGATTACTTGTTGTTCGTTACAACCAAACATATTATCAAGCACTAATATTTGAAAGTATAAAATTTGAGGGTTGTAGGGACTATTCAATAGGGTTGAAGAAGGGCCAGCTGTCGATCAATGAGGTTAGCAAGAGGGCAGCTGTCAATCAATCGTGTTAAGGAAGGGTCAGCTGTCAATCAATGGGGTTAGAGATGGTCAGCAATCAATCAATGAGGTTAGCAAGAGGGCAGCTGTCAATCAATCATGTTAAGGAAAGGTCAGCTGTCAATCAATAGGGTTGAAGAAGGGTCAGCTGTCAATCAATGAGGTTAGGAAAAGGGCAGCTGTCAATCAATAAGGTTGAAGAAGGGTCAGCTGTCATTCAATAGGGTTGAAGAAGGGTCAGCTGTCAATCAATAGGGTTGAAGAAGGGTCAGCTGTCAATCAATAGAGTTGAAGAAGGGTCAGCTGTCATTCAATAGGGTTGAAGAAGTGTCAGCTGTCAATCAATAGGGTTGAAGAAGGGTCAGCTGTCAATCAATAAGGTTGAACAAGGGCCAGCTGTCGATCAATGGGGTTGAACAAGGGCCAGCTGTCCATCAATAGGGTTGAACAAGGGCCAGCTGTCGATCAATGGGGTTGAAGAAGGGTCAGCTGTCATTCAATAGGCTTGAACAAGGGTCAGCTGTCAATCAATAAGGTTGAACAAGGGCCAGCTGTCGATCAATGGGGTTGAACAAGGGCCAGCTGTCCATCAATAGGGTTGAACAAGGACCAGCTGTCGATCAATGGGGTTGAAGAAGGGCCAGCTGTCAATCAATAGGGTTAAAGAAGGGCCAGCTGTCAATCATAAGGGTTGAAGAAGGGTCAGCTGTCAATCAATAAGGTTAAAGAAGTCTCACCTGTCAATCAATAGGGTTGAAGAAGGGCCAGCTGTCGATCAATGCGATTGAAGAAGGGTCAGCTTTCAACCAATGAGGTTAAAGAGGGGACAGCTGTCAATCAATGAGGTTGAAGAAGGTTCAGCTGTCAATCAATGGGGTTGAAAAAGGGTCAGCTTTCAACCAATGTGGTTAGGGAAGGGACAGTTGTCAATCTATGAGGTTGAAGAAGGGTCAGTTTTCAATCATAAGGGTTGAAGAAGGGTCAGCTGTCAATCAATAGGGTTAAAGAAGGGCCAGCTGTCAATCATAAGGGTTGAAGAAGGGTCAGCTGTCAATCAATAAGGTTAAAGAAGTCTCACCTGTCAATCAATAGGGTTGAAGAAGGGCCAGCTGTCGATCAATGCGATTGAAGAAGGGTCAGCTTTCAACCAATGAGGTTAAAGAGGGGACAGCTGTCAATCAATGAGGTTGAAGAAGGTTCAGCTGTCAATCAATGGGGTTGAAAAAGGGTCAGCTTTCAACCAATGTGGTTAGGGAAGGGACAGTTGTCAATCTATGAGGTTGAAGAAGGGTCAGTTTTCAATCAATGAGGTTAGGAGGGGACAGCTGTCAATCAATGAGGTTGAAGAAGGGTCAGCTTTCAATCAATGAGGTTAAGGAGGGGACAGCTGTCAATCAATGAGGTTGAAGAAGGGTCAGCTTTCAACCAATGTGGTTAGGGAGGGGACAGCTGTCAATCAATGAGGTTGAAGAAGGTTCAGCTGTCAATCAATTGGGTTGAAAAAGGGTCAGCTGTCAATCAATGAGGTTAAGGATGGTCAACAATTAACCAATGAGGTTAGCAAGAGGGCAGCTGGCAGTCAATCGTAAAGCTGTCAATCAATAGGTTTGAAGAAGAGTCAGCTGCCAATCAATAGGGTTAGAGAAGGTCAGCTGTCAATCAATAGGGTTAAAGAAAGATAATTTGTCAATCAATAGGGTTGAAGAAGGGTCAGCTATTAATTAATAGGGTTGAAGAAAGATAAGCTGTCAATCAATCTTGTTAAGGAAGGGTCAGTTGTCAATCATAAGGGTTTGAAGGAGGGTGAGCTGTCAATCAATGAGGTTAGAAAGACGGCAGCTGTCAATCAATCGTCTTAAGGAAGGGTCAGCTATCAATCAATAGAGTTGAAGAAGGGGCAGTTGTCAATTAATGAGGTTAGGAAGAGGGCAGCTGTCATTCAATTGTGTTGAGGAAGGGTCAGCTGTCAATCAATAGGGTTGAAGAAGGCTCACTTGTCAATAAATAGGGTTAGAGAGGGGCCAGCTGCCAATCAAAGGAGTTAGGAAAGGATTAGCTTTCAATCAATTGGGTTAAGGAGGAGTCAGCTCTTAATCAATCGTATTAATGAAGGGTCAGCTGATATTTAATCATACTAAGGAAGAGTCAGCTTTCAATCAATGGGCTTAGTGAGGGTCAGCAGTCAATCAATGGGGTTAGGTAGGAACCAACTGTCAATCAATGGGGTTAGGGAGCGTGCGCTGTCAATCAATAGGGTTAGGAAGGGTAAGCTGTCAATCAACAGGGTTAAAGAAAGGTCAGCTTCTAATCAATAGGGTTAGGGAGGGTAAGCAGTCAATCAATGGTGTTACGGAGGGTCAGCAGTCAATCAACAAGGTTGAAGAAAGGTCAGCACTCAATCAATAGCGTTGGAGAAGGGTCATCAGTCAATCAAAAGGGTTGAGGACGGGTCAGCTGTCAATCAATAGGGTTGAAGAAGGGCCAGCTGTCGATCAATGCGATTGAAGAAGGGTCAGCTTTCAACCAATGAGGTTAAAGAGGGGACAGCAGTCAATCAACAAGGTTGAAAAAAGGTGAGCACTCAATCAATAGCGTTGGAGAAGGGTCAACAGTCAATCAACACGGTTAGGGAAGGGACAGCTGTCGATCAATGGGGTTAGGAATGGTCAACAGTCAATCAATAGGGTTGAAGAAGGATCAAATGTCAATCAATGGGGTTAGGGATGGTCAGCTGTCAATCAATAAGGTGAGTGAAAGTTCAATAGTCAATCAATGGGGTTAAGGACGGGTGAGCTGTCAATCAATAGGGTTGAAGAAGGGTCAGCTGTCAATTTGGTTAGGGTTAGGGTTAGGTTAGGGTTAGGGTTAGGTTAGGGTTAGGGTTAGGTTAGGGTTAGGGTTAGGGTTAGGGTTAGGTTAGGTTAGGGTTAGGGTTAGGGTTAGGGTTAGGGTTAGGGTTAGGGTTAGGGTTAGGGTTAGGGTTAGGGTTAGGGTTAGGGTTAGGGTTAGGGTTAGGGTTAGGGTTAGGGTTAGGTTAGGGTTAGGGTTAGGGTTAGGGTTAGGGTTAGGGTTAGGGTTAGGGTTAGGGTTAGGGTTAGGGTTAGGGTTAGGGTTAGGGTTAGGGTTAGGGTTAGGGTTAGGGTTAGGGTTAGGGTTAGGGTTAGGGTTAGGGTTAGGGTTAGGGTTAGGGTTAGGGTTAGGGTTAGGGTTAGGGTTAGGGTTAGGGTTAGGGTTAGGGTTAGGGTTAGGGTTAGGGTTAGGGTTAGGGTTAGGGTTAGGGTTAGGGTTAGGGTTAGGGTTAGGGTTAGGGTTAGGGTTAGGGTTAGGGTTAGGGTTAGGGTTAGGGTTAGGGTTAGGGTTAGGGTTAGGGTTAGGGTTAGGGTTAGGGTTAGGGTTAGGGTTAGGGTTAGGGTTAGGGTTAGGGTTAGGGTTAGGGTTAGGGTTAGGGTTAGGGTTAGGGTTAGGGTTAGGGTTAGGGTTAGGGTTAGGGTTAGGGTTAGGGTTAGGGTTAGGGTTAGGGTTAGGGTTAGGGTTAGGGTTAGGGTTAGGGTTAGGGTTAGGGTTAGGGTTAGGGTTAGGGTTAGGGTTAGGGTTAGGGTTAGGGTTAGGGTTAGGGTTAGGGTTAGGGTTAGGGTTAGGGTTAGGGTTAGGGTTAGGGTTAGGGTTAGGGTTAGGGTTAGGGTTAGGGTTAGGGTTAGGGTTAGGGTTAGGGTTAGGGTTAGGGTTAGGGTTAGGGTTAGGGTTAGGGTTAGGGTTAGGGTTAGGGTTAGGGTTAGGGTTAGGGTTAGGGTTAGGGTTAGGGTTAGGGTTAGGGTTAGGGTTAGGGTTAGGGTTAGGGTTAGGGTTAGGGTTAGGGTTAGGGTTAGGGTTAGGGTTAGGGTTAGGGTTAGGGTTAGGGTTAGGGTTAGGGTTAGGGTTAGGGTTAGGGTTAGGGTTAGGGTTAGGGTTAGGGTTAGGGTTAGGGTTAGGGTTAGGGTTAGGGTTAGGGTTAGGGTTAGGGTTAGGGTTAGGGTTAGGGTTAGGGTTAGGGTTAGGGTTAGGGTTAGGGTTAGGGTTAGGGTTAGGGTTAGGGTTAGGGTTAGGGTTAGGGTTAGGGTTAGGGTTAGGGTTAGGGTTAGGGTTAGGGTTAGGGTTAGGGTTAGGGTTAGGGTTAGGGTTAGGGTTAGGGTTAGGGTTAGGGTTAGGGTTAGGGTTAGGGTTAGGGTTAGGGTTAGGGTTAGGGTTAGGGTTAGGGTTAGGGTTAGGGTTAGGGTTAGGGTTAGGGTTAGGGTTAGGGTTAGGGTTAGGGTTAGGGTTAGGGTTAGGGTTAGGGTTAGGGTTAGGGTTAGGGTTAGGGTTAGGGTTAGGGTTAGGGTTAGGGTTAGGGTTAGGGTTAGGGTTAGGGTTAGGGTTAGGGTTAGGGTTAGGGTTAGGGTTAGGGTTAGGGTTAGGGTTAGGGTTAGGGTTAGGGTTAGGGTTAGGGTTAGGGTTAGGGTTAGGGTTAGGGTTAGGGTTAGGGTTAGGGTTAGGGTTAGGGTTAGGGTTAGGGTTAGGGTTAGGGTTAGGGTTAGGGTTAGGGTTAGGGTTAGGGTTAGGGTTAGGGTTAGGGTTAGGGTTAGGGTTAGGGTTAGGGTTAGGGTTAGGGTTAGGGTTAGGGTTAGGGTTAGGGTTAGGGTTAGGGTTAGGGTTAGGGTTAGGGTTAGGGTTAGGGTTAGGGTTAGGGTTAGGGTTAGGGTTAGGGTTAGGGTTAGGGTTAGGGTTAGGGTTAGGGTTAGGGTTAGGGTTAGGGTTAGGGTTAGGGTTAGGGTTAGGGTTAGGGTTAGGGTTAGGGTTAGGGTTAGGGTTAGGGTTAGGGTTAGGGTTAGGGTTAGGGTTAGGGTTAGGGTTAGGGTTAGGGTTAGGGTTAGGGTTAGGGTTAGGGTTAGGGTTAGGGTTAGGGTTAGGGTTAGGGTTAGGGTTAGGGTTAGGGTTAGGGTTAGGGTTAGGGTTAGGGTTAGGGTTAGGGTTAGGGTTAGGGTTAGGGTTAGGGTTAGGGTTAGGGTTAGGGTTAGGGTTAGGGTTAGGGTTAGGGTTAGGGTTAGGGTTAGGGTTAGGGTTAGGGTTAGGGTTAGGGTTAGGGTTAGGGTTAGGGTTAGGGTTAGGGTTAGGGTTAGGGTTAGGGTTAGGGTTAGGGTTAGGGTTAGGGTTAGGGTTAGGGTTAGGGTTAGGGTTAGGGTTAGGGTTAGGGTTAGGGTTAGGGTTAGGGTTAGGGTTAGGGTTAGGGTTAGGGTTAGGGTTAGGGTTAGGGTTAGGGTTAGGGTTAGGGTTAGGGTTAGGGTTAGGGTTAGGGTTAGGGTTAGGGTTAGGGTTAGGGTTAGGGTTAGGGTTAGGGTTAGGGTTAGGGTTAGGGTTAGGGTTAGGGTTAGGGTTAGGGTTAGGGTTAGGGTTAGGGTTAGGGTTAGGGTTAGGGTTAGGGTTAGGGTTAGGGTTAGGGTTAGGGTTAGGGTTAGGGTTAGGGTTAGGGTTAGGGTTAGGGTTAGGGTTAGGGTTAGGGTTAGGGTTAGGGTTAGGGTTAGGGTTAGGGTTAGGGTTAGGGTTAGGGTTAGGGTTAGGGTTAGGGTTAGGGTTAGGGTTAGGGTTAGGGTTAGGGTTAGGGTTAGGGTTAGGGTTAGGGTTAGGGTTAGGGTTAGGGTTAGGGTTAGGGTTAGGGTTAGGGTTAGGGTTAGGGGTAGGGTTAGGGTTAGGGTTAGGGTTAGGGTTAGGGGTAGGGGTTAGGGTTAGGGTTAGGGTTAGGGTTAGGGTTAGGGGTAGGGTTAGGGGGGAGTTAGGGTTAGGGTTAGGGTTAGGGTTAGGGTTAGGGTTAGGGTTAGGGTTAGGGTTAGGGTTAGGGGTTGGGTCCCT